>NC_077234.1:47873962-48202182 GCF_027887165.1 Monodelphis domestica
ATAATTAAAAAATCTATGAAATGGATTCTCCATCAACAGTTCTGTTTGACTTGACTCCATAGATCACTGTACTCTGTCCCAGAATAGGCGCATCCCCTGAAATATCAATAACATACAAATTGATTAAGTTTTCCATACTCATCACTGCCTCAACTCATCTTCACTTGCCTCTCCCCTGTGATCAGAGGGATGAAGGTCAGAGCATTAAACTCTTCCCAAAGTCTTCCCTGGTAAAGAGTTTGCAAGCTTCCTGGTAGCTCCATTTTTTAGCTGCAGATCTGCTTGAGTTGGATTCCACAGAATAGCTTCATCTACCCAGGGTAATCCCTGTTGGCCACTCCACTCCACTTTTCATCTTCCTTTTAAATATTGTCTTCTTCCATTAGATTATAAATTTCTTAAGTGATTGTCTTTCTTATTTGTATTTCTAGTGCTTTTCAAAATTCTTAGCACACAGTAGGTGCTTAAATAAATGTTTATTGAATTAGTGGGTCATATCAAATGAAATATAAGTGCTGTGTTTTATATATGTATATACATATAATATATGTATAGATACACATATTTAATAATCTTGCTTTCTATCTTATTAACAACTCTAAGATAGGAGAATAAGGCTAAGCAAATAGGGTTATATGACTTGCCCGGGGTTATTCAGTAAGGAAGTATCTGGGGCCATATTTAAACCCTTCTGACTCAAGGCCTGGAACTTTATCCACTGTACCACTTAGCTTTCTTCTTGCATTTTTTATGAAAATCTTTTCCAGTTCATAACTTCTTACTGGAAGTATAGTGATGGGGGCTCATGAAGAATAGAACTGGAAAACCCCCCAGCACCTTAGGTCGTTCCTAGGAACCATGAGAGAAGTTGTGGATACCTACCCTTCGGAGTCCTGGTCCACTAATCCCAGTAGGAGAAACAGAAGGAATCTCAAAGACCTGGTTCAGCTTCCTCAATTTATAAATGAAGAACATGAAGCTTAATAAATGTTTAGTTATTAATTGTGTAGGGTAACAGAGGGTGTGATCATAGGAAATGGGATTTGAGAAGGGATACCAGAGAAAACAGGATCGTAGTTATTAGAGCTGAAAGGGACCTCAGAGGTCATCTAGTCCAACCTATTTAACTTACATTTGGAGAAAATGAGGCTGAAAGTGGTTAAAATTACTTGACGCCTTAGTTCTCTTTGTTCTTTCTCTCATTTAAAACCAGTTCTCCCCTCCCCGCAAGAATGCAATGCTAAGTTCAGCAGATTTCCAACTGAAGATAAATTGAGTGTGTGCACACATCAAAAGCAAGGAAAAGATGAGTTTACAGCTTAGAGCAAGAAAAATGTATCGGATATCATCAGCTTTCATTTCAGACATCTTTGCCTAAGACGTCTAACGTTTCTAGTGATAGAATTTTTTTATTATAAAGTCAATAGCTAAAAGAGAGATATGAAAGGGTTCAATTCAAGAATTCAGCAGATCTGCATTTGGGAACCGAAGCATGTTAGCCCTAGTCAAAAACAACAGCGATGTCTAAAGTCAACTCTGAATTTACAGAATTCTGCTTTGAAGAAAAGCATCTTCCAGGAATGGCCAGCACTTGGAAATTGAGAAGATGGATTGAGCCTCCAGTCAAATAAGCTCTGTGGAGCCTTTCTTTTTTTATTTAAATTTTTTTTTCACTTGAAACATTATTTTATTTGGTCATTTCCAAACATTATTCATTGGAAACAAAGATCATTTTCTTTTCCTCCCCCCACCCCCTTCCCACCACCTCTCCCATAGCCGGCGCACAATTCCACTGGGTATCACTTGTGTTCTTGGTTCGAACCCATTTCCGTGTTGTTGGTATTTGCATTAGAGTGTTCAATTGGAGTCTCTCTGTGGAGCCTTTTGAACATTTAGATCTGTTTTTGAAGAGAATTAGTGAGCACATGAGAATTAAATGCCTTGAACACAGGCCTCCTTCTGCTGAGAGAAAAGATCCTCTGAATCTCTGAGTTTCAAAATGTTTATCATTGTTTCGAACTTCAGTTTAAAGCAACCCTATTGGAAGAAAATGGAAAAGGATCATTTCAAGCCCTTTATCCATGTTTACTTTGATTTGCTCCAGTCATTCCCAGACTATTTTGTATAATAAAAGTGGTTTAAAAAATAACCCTTGTGGTCTTGGGGGAAAGAGCATCCTTACATATTTTAAAAAACAGCTCTTTAACATATCTTACTATTATAAACTTTTCCTTGTGTATTCTCTCCAGTGCCAAGAAAAAAAAAAGAGGGAGACCATCGAGAAGGAAGAGCAAAGACTTTGAAGGATAAGGCTGGAAAGTGACAAGGCTGATAAGAGAGTTGGGAGTGGGAAAGGGGCCACAAAAGTTGAGAATTCTGAAGAATTGGATGATGTTACAAAATCTCAGAGTTGGAAGGATTGTCTGGGATCAAGTCTAATAATAGGTATAATATTTAGCCTTTATATAGCCTTTTTAAAAAAGCCCTTACCTTCTGTCTTAGAATCAGTACTGTATGTTAATTCCAAGGCAGAAAAGCAGTAAGTGATGGGAAATGGAGGTTAAGTGACTTAACCAGGGTCACATAGCTAGGAATCAGATTTGAATCTACAAACCTTTTCCATCTCTAGCCCTGACTCTCAAACCACTGAATCACCTAGCTGCCCTCTTTTATATGACACTTTGAGGTTGGCAAGTTTTATAAACATCATCTTCTTTCACATTCTTGAGAGACAGGAGACTACTTCCATTTTATAGATGAGGAAACTGAGATAGATAGAGTTGAAGTGACTTGTTTAGGGCCACACAACTATTGGTCTAAAGCAGATTTAAAACTCAAACCACTGTGCCACTTAGTTGCCTCTTAAGACCTATAGAATTTTGAGGCAAATTCCTAGGATTTCTCTTATGTCAGAGATTTCACTGGAGAGGAGCTCCCCAGGCCAAGGAAACCATAATCCACTTCATATTTTGTCATGTTTCCCTGAAGAAAATTCCTTTCTCAAATTATTTTCTCCCTCACAGAATGCACACAGCCCAGTGTTCGACACACAGTGGTATTTAATAAATGCTTGAAGATTTACTGAACAACTTGCTGGAGTGCATTTGCTTCCATGTGAAAGTCAGGCTCACATAAGTATATAAGTATATAAGTATTACTACTTCTAAAATACAGATACTGAAATACTGAAATACTAGTACCAAAAACTACTTCTCAATATTGCCAATTAAGAAACAACAGAAGAGGAAACAATCCACCATTTGGCCAGTTTCCTACCTTCCATGTTATCCTGAACTCCCAACTCCCCCTGACCCCATACATTGTTGACCCATCTTGTCAAATATTGTCATTTTTTACCTTTACAGCATATCTCCAACATGACCCGTTTCTCCACTCAAAGATCTATTACTCTTTACAGAGTTTCAGCATCTCCCCCCTGGACTACTGAAATAGTTTTCTAAATGGTCTCCCTGCCTTGAATGTTTCCCACTCCAATCACTCTTCTATTCAATCGCCAAAGTGAGTTTTATAAAGCATTAATCCTACACTGCAAATGCCCTGCTCAATAAGCTCTAGGAGATCCCTTTCTCTCCCACTTCTTGTTTTTCCAATATTCTTAGAAGTTCATCTTTCATATTGGAAGAGGACCAATGATGTCACAAGAGTCTTGACTTGTTTGCAGAATAAACTGAATGTAAGTGAGACAGAGTCACACAAAGTCATCAGTCTCACTCTTCCAGATTCATTAAAGTCCTGTGGCAAGACAAAAGTCCGGCCAACTGGTGATGGCCCAGGATGTAGGGAGATGACCTTGGAATCTTCATGTCTGACCAAATTCCAAACTCTTCACAGCACTTGCTTCAGCTGCCTTCATGGCCATTGGGATCAATGCCAAGTTCTTTCACTCACTGTAGGATTTAATCATACTAGGCTGTTCTTACACATGGGACTCTTATCTCCTACATCTTTGCCATCTCCTGTCATCCACTATGCCTGAAATACTTTGATTTCTCATCCCTGACTCTTAAAATTCCTTTTTTTCCTTCACGATTCAGTTCAAACTCCATCTTCTTACAGAAATTTTTCCTTTCTTCTCTTACCCCACAATTGCTATTTCTAAGGTTACTTTTGAATATACAGATATACATGAAATATATATATATATATATATACATATATGATATTGTATCATTTTCATAAAATCCAACATTTAAAAATTTTTGAGAAAACATTTCAGGAAACGAAGCTCGATAACTCTATGAATCAAGAAAATGAACTGTTTGGAGACAGTATCATGAAGAAACCTCCACTGCATTGAGAAGATCCAGGATGAACTTTGGGATATAATTGATTGAACTGAAGGGGGTTGAATACATTTATTCTGAATGTAAATGCTTATGTCAAAGGGGACTGCCCCCAATTGGCCTTTTTGTCAATGCACCTAGCAAACTTTGGTTTTGCTCTCTCTCTTTTATTTCCCTCTTATCTCTAACTATTGTAGTTCCTCTTTAAAAAGTACAATATTGTATGCACCTATAGCTAGAAGAATTTTAGAAGTGTAAGCTGGTTATGTTAAATGATTCATTGGAGAGATTTAATTTAATTTAATTTAATGATTTAATCACCTCTAACAAGTCCTCAGGTGCCTTTTGAGGAAAGTAAGTTCAAGGGCCTAGAAAAATCAAAATCCTCATAAAATTCTGGCCAGCTTATTCAATTTTTGTCCTCCCTAGTCTTTCTTAAGAACTGGGTTTGTTCCTGGGGACTAAACAGTTCTGAAAGCAAAATCTCTACATCCTCAAATGTAGGTTCATATATCTTAAGTGCTCTTTTCAGCTCTCTCAAATACTTAAATGGTTCAGAACAAAATCTTGATAGCCTCTTTTTTAGGGAATCTAAGTCCTGGACACTGAAAGACTTGTGGAACTTTATATGTAAAATGCCAGAGTCTGGAGTCACTTTTGCATAGTCCTTTAGAGACATGATTTTCTGTGCCCCTGTTGCACCTTCAACTTGTGTTGGTTCTGTGTTTGTTTATCTACCATTACTTTTTCAGTGCAAACCCCTACTGTTAAAGCTGTTGTTGTTACGGTTATCTCAGTGTCCTTGCCATTTCAGTATCATTGGTAGCAGTCCCTGTCACTAGTTCCTTTCCCTTCCCCATTTTCTCCTTTTTCTCTGTGAAGTCCTGGTACATATCACTAATGGCTGCCATTTGGGAGAACAATTGATCCAATCTATTGTCTGGGTTGTTGTTGATGTCTCTGCCTAGGATTAGTTTCATTCCCTTTCTGATGGTGCTGTATAATTGCCAGAGCATCACAAGGGTACCTTAGACAGCTAAGAGTGGCCATACTGTAGATATTTCCATAGTTATGTAATCCCAATATCTAGTGATGTTTACTGCAGCCCCAGTGACATCATTAAACATGTTTGTTATGGTACCAAATATTGAACAATACCAGTGTGCTAATATGACTAACACTAGTAAGGTCCACATAATTTTCTGGCACATCTTTGCTTTTTGTGTTCCCCTAATTCAGTTGTTTTTTCCAAACCTTGCTTTTTACTGGAAGAAATATGTCTATATTAAGCCTTATATGTACTTGTATAGAATTCTGTACCCCAAGATGGCTGCCCTACCCCCTAGTCTCTTCCAACTGCCAGGTGTGACTGTTGGTAAAGGATTCTTATTGTCTGGGGTTCCAGTTGTAATGGATGTGGAAATGGAGTCACCCACTACATTTATTTGAAGCTGGAGAATGAGAGAGATGAAATGGAGCAAGGAAGTGGAGAGGGGGATAGATTGTTCCTTCTCTCTCTTTCCTCAATAAAATCAGCACTAGTTGTCTACAGAATTTCAGAGTACATTTCTTCAGAGACTGGATTGAATGTAACACCAGGGACTGAAACTAATTCTTCTTCTTTGAGGAGAAAGTATAGCTCTCCTCCCTAAGCTTTAGGTCTCTTTCTCTGGATATTGTGAGGCAGGTACTTGATCTAAGGAATAACTGTTTATTCTAAAGGAACACACAAAAGATAAGGTAAATAGGATTGTTGGATGAGGAAGAAGAAAGTGGGAAACAGGAGATCTCTAAGGCTAATAACTGACCCTCTTCCCAAATCCTGAAGGATTAGGCTACCAGCTTGACCCTCCTAGGTCAGCTGTGAGAATTGTCTTGACTTCTATCGACCCAGGCTATAGTATAAAGTTTAAGAACAGACTTTAGGGGATAGAGAGGAAAATCTTCTTTGGATGAATGGCTTTATAGACAAAGTCCTATCCACTCCTATTCTCATCAGCTGAATCCAAGGGGTTTTAGTTCACAGAAAGAGATGGTCAAATTCTCAGAAGGTCTTTCTGCTTCAGAGATTTCTCTGGGACCAACCACCCTTGAGAAGTTCCCAAGGATAAGTGAAGTAACTGCTTTGAATCTTCTCAGCTCTTCTATTCTTTCCCAGAATTCTCTGTCTTCTCTTTCTCCTCCACCACTTGGATTGCTTTTCTTACATGTTGAATCTGGCTTTCCTCTCTTACACTAGTCTCCCAAAGAATCATAGGGGGGATTTGTGAAGTGTGAATCAGACTTTCTTTGTCTAGCATCAGCAACTTTTGATTGAATAAACAAAAAACTGAAAACACCCTACTTACCACTTTGTTAGACAACAAATAAGAGAATTCACAAGTCATTTATTTAAAGAGTTCACACCCTCAGAAACTCAATCAGTCAGGAACTTGTGAATTCTTTTGATAAGAGCTCACACTTTCATAGAATGAGAGGTATGAATCCCATAGACACAGCGCTAGGCAATTTGGAAGCTGTGATTGGCCCCTGTGAAGAGGCGAAGGGACAAGAAATCACTATAAAAGTCCTGAACTTCTTTGAGTGGACAGTTTTCTAGAGGTTGTCTTCAGAAGTCTTCTTCAGCTAAAGTCTTCAAGTCATTTATGGTTCACCACTACTCTCATGGGCTCTCGCTACTTGCCAGAGAAGGAGGAACATTGGAATCTTACTGTAATTTTAATTGGCCAAGCCATGACTAAAAGAGAAGCAGAGGAACTGGTAGAAATTGAAATTGATAGAACAGAAAAACAAGAATGCACAGAAGAAAGCATTGTAGAGCAGACCTACATTCCTGCAGAATGTGTGAGTCAGGCCACAGACATCAATGAACCAATAGGGAATCTTTTTTTTTTTAAACCCTTACCTTCCATCTTGGAGTCAATACTGTGTATTGGCTCCAAGGCAGAAGAGTGGTAAGGGCTAGGCAATGGGGGTCAAGTGACTTGCCCAGGGTCACACAGCTGGGAAGTGTCTGAGGCCAGATTTGAACCTAGGACCTCCCATCTCTAGGGCTGACTCTCAATCCACTGAGCTACCCAGCTGCCCCCACCAATAGGGAATCTTGAGAAACTACTGGAACCAAGACTTCAGTGTTCATTGGATGCACATGAAATTTGCCTGCAAGATATTCAGCTGGATCCAGACCAAAGGAGTAAAGACTGATGGAACTGTTCAGCTTAGTGTACAAGTCATCTCTTATCAAGGTATAGAGCCCAAGTTAAATATCCTTGAAATTGTTAAACCTGCTGAAACTGCTGAAGTTGTTATTGACCCAGATGTTCACCATGCTGAAGTTGAAGCCATTCTTGTGGAAGAAGCTCAAGTAATAACTCTTGATGGCACTAAGCATATTGCAACAATTTCAGACAAAACCTCAGAACAGATGACAAGATGGGCTGCTGCACTCAAAGGTTACAGAAAAGAACAAGAACGTCTTGGGATACCCTATGATCCCATAGAGTGGTCAACAGGCCAAGTCTTCCATTGGGTGGTTTGGGTAATGAAGGAATTCAGTATCACTGATATAGACCTGCCCACACTCAGCATTTCAGGAAGAGAATTATGTAGTCTTAACCAAAAAGGTTTTTTCCAGAGAGTCCCACGAGGAGAAATTCTGTGGAGTCATCTGGAGCTCCTTCGAAAATATGTATTGGCTAGCCAAGAACAACATATGGGTGAAATAGCAAGTTACTATTGATCAACCTGTTCAGATTACACCAGCATCAGTACAGCCCAACACACCAACCACCATTAAAGTTATAAACAGTTGTGCAAAGACAGCTAAAGTACAAAGAGCATCACGTATTTCTGGAGAGGATAAAAGTTCACCTGGAAACAGAACTGGAAATAATGGGCAGATTCAACTATGGCAGTTTTTATTGGAACTTCTAATGGAGGAAGATGCTCAAGACTGCATTTCTGGGTTGGAGATGAAGGAGAGTTTAAGTTAAATCAGCCTGAATTGGTGGCACAAAAATGGGGACAGAGCAAAAATAAACCTACCATGAATTCTGAGAAGCTTAGTTGGGCTTTAAGGTACTACTATGATGGAGATATGATCTGTAAAGTGAAGGCAAAAGATTTGTGTACAAGTTTGTCTGTGATTTGAAGACTCTTATTGGAAACAGTGCAGCAGAGTTGAACCATTTGGTTATAGAGTGTGAACAAAAGAAACTTGCAAAGATGCAGCTCCATGGTATTGCCCAGCCAGTCACAGCAGTTGCATTAGCCACTGCTTCTCCGCACACAGAAAAGGATGATTGAGCCTAGGACCTTAGAAGCATGAGGCCTTTTTGGATAGTTAAAGAAAGCATTCCTCTTTGGAACAGAATCTGCAGCTTCTTTTATTTGTAGACAATACAATCTGATGCATGATTTTTTATTGTGAATTTGGATCTTTTTACTTTGAGCATATATTTCATTGTATGCACATGTATGTGTTAAGGGATTAACAGTGTCTTCAGTGTGAAGGTAGTTGGATATCTGTCAGGAAAGTCGAATCTGGTTAGTATTAATTAATTCAAAAAAATTCATAGTAGCATCTGAAGAAGAAAAACTAAATGAAGAATCTAGAGGAAACGGTCTATGTTAGACTTTAATAATTTTGAGAAATGGGACTGTTTCCCCTCTCTGCTGTCTTAGATGTTACTTCAATTAAAACTACAGAATGGAATTGCCACCACTAGTGCATGTATGCCCGTTAGTTTCATCTAATCAAACAAAATAAATAAGTTGAATAAATGACTAAACTTGCGGTAAAAAATAAATAAAGTCTTCAAGTCGTCTTTGACTTGAATCTTCAGCTTGGTGCTTTGGCTGGTGACCTGTCCCTTGGAGGTGACTCTGGACTTGGACCTTGGCTTCAACTTGGGATCCTGGGCCTTGGACTGCCTCTTGGATGAGAGAGTAGCTGGTCTTCTCTTCCTGGTGTCTGGAGAGAGATTAGTTTTGGAGAGGCCTTCCTTTCTTGGAGGAGGCAGTGTGGGTAGTACTCCAGGTCCTCCAGTGGAGGGTTAACAAGCCCTGCCAGGCTGAGCAATAATAGTGTGATAGGGTAAACATCTTCTCTACCCTTTTTTTGTTTCTCTACTTTCACTTTTCCCACCACTTTATAAATAAAAGCTATTAAAAGTCATTTTGATTTGAAATATATTTTAAAACAGTGACCACCATATTATTTTAGAATTCTCACATATTTTAGTCAAACCTTTAATTTAATTTCTTACAATAGTAATATTAATTAATGTTAACACATAATTATATATATTTCCTGATTGTGTATCTTTTTGTATACCTAATTATGTATACTTTGTCTCCACCATTAAAATGTAAGTCTTTTGAGTGCAGGGATGTTTTTTCCTTTGTTTTTCCAGCTCTTAGCACAATGCTTGGTAGTAATAAGTCCATATTATATACTTGTGGATCTTTTGGCCAACTGATTACTACAACCTCCAACAGCTTCCTATAATATGAATGAATTACTGGAAAAAAAAGTATAAAATTGGTTTAAGGACTCTTTGGCTTCAGTAGATAATCATCAACCTTTACCATATGACTCAGAAGTGATGGCAAACCTTTTAGAGATCTTAGAGACTGAGTGCCCAAATTGCAACCCTCATGCCATATGTGAGCTCCCTGCCTTATCCCAAGCAGGGGAGGAAGGAAGTGATCCCATTGGGCTGTTAGGCAGAGGGGCAGGTGATGTGAGCATTGTCCTCAGGTATATGTGGAGAGGGAGAAAGGAACAGTCCCCTCCAACATGCTCTGGTACATGTGCCATAGGTTTGCCAACACAGACTTGGGTCTATAAATTAAAAAAAAAATTCTCATCAAGTCTGTATAACTTCATAAAGTTTGCAGAACCTCCATCTAGTCTTTGTAAAGAAAGATAAAACTCTTATCTAAATAAGCAATGATGTGTTAGCATTAGGAGGTTTATTCCATGCTATGATGATTCTGTAGACAACCAAAGGGTTAGACAGGACCATTTCTATTATATTCAAAAAACATTTACTAAGCAGAAATTGTGTGGGAAGCTCTGAGTGATAAAAAAATACATTGTAAATAATGACTCCCTATGGGGTTTGCTTGTAGGCTATATACTAAACTCCTCTGATGTCTATATTCCTTATTACAGAGGCTAAAAATTTACCCTTAAGGCACGCAGTCCTTGGAGTTAAAGTATCATCTCTTATTAAAATGCAGGCATGCAGAGGGATAAGAGAGTAAGCATTATCAACCAATGCTAGTTTAGTATGAATTAGTTGTTAGAACTCTTTCCAGTGGTGGGGGGTGGGGAGAAGAAAGGTAACCAGCTGAAAACTGATGTGTGTGATGTAAAGAAATTTATCCAAAGCCTAGAACCAGAGCCATAACTAGGACAGGACAACTGGGACTTTGTCCTAGGATAGCAAATTTAGAGTAACTTGATCATTCTTTTTTTTTTTTTTAATCTTTACCTTCTGTCTTAGAATGAATTTTGGTTCCAAGGCAGAAAAATGGTAAGAGCTAGGCTAAATGACTTGCCCAGGGTCACACAGCTAGGAAGTGTTTGAGGTCACATTTGAACCCAGGACCTCCTGTCTCTAGGCCTGACTTCTAATTCATTGAGCCACCTAATTCCCCCTATCCCGATTATTCTTAGAGTCCATTGGCAGGGCAGGATAGTAACTAGATAGTCAAGAAAAATTAATTAAAATAGGGAAGTAAGTATCAGATCATGGGCTGACATGAATTCACCACTATCTGATACTTCCCTATTTTTCCCAAACTTTGCTCCAAAGAAAAGGTGAGATAATGCATCTACTTCCCTTCTTGCAGAAATGGTGGAATGACAGGTTTGGAACAGTTAAAACATGGTTAATTTTGCTGAAATTCTTTTGTATTCTTTGTTACAAGATAGGGGTTAAAAGAGGGATTGAGTTGGAATTGAATGTGGTATTAAAAAAAGAGAGTAACAATACAAATTTTAAAATAATCCTACTTTAAACTCTTGTTAACTGAGTGGCCTTGGGCAAATTATTGACTCTCAGAGATTCTTTTCCTCATCTGGAAAATGGGAATAATACTAATAAATGCTTCCCAGAGTTGACATGAGGATCAAATGAAGTCATGTTTTTATGAAATATACAAAATATAAATTTTAAAGTTATATGAAATGCTAGTTATAATATTAAAAATTATCTTCCCTGTTACTCTGGCAAGCACGCATTCCCACGGACACCAATACACACCTCTGTAGGTCATGGCTTGTCCCAGTTTTCCAGGTGACAAAGCTGAGTTCTGGGAAGACCAAATAAATGGCTAAAAAAGATCCAAGATCCTTTTTGCTATCTGACACTGGTTTTTCACTTTGCCTTTCCTCATCAAGATACACATTGTTGGTTTTTCGGAGTTCCAGGCTCCTTTTAATGAGTATGGAATTTTTACAGCAATGTCTCCATTTGGCGAGGGGCAGCTACATCTCAGGGTGACTATGGCTGGTCGTCTCCTATCTTCAGCAATGTGGTTACAAGATCATAGATTCAGCGTTGGAAGGGATCGTGGAGGTCATCTAGTCCAACCCCCTCATATTACAGATAACAGGTCTTTCTTTCCTGAAGGACATTCTCTGTCAATGGAACTGTTCAGAAGATGTGGACTAGGAAAATTCCACTGGCCAAATCCCAGCAACCGATCTGTCTTTTTAATAAGCATAAATAAAAGGGGCTCTTGTAGAACAAACATTTTATCTGATTTGAGGGAGCGGTGAATATAATGCATAGGAAGGTCATGGATTTTTTTAAAATTTTACCTTGAAATCTTTTCTAGGGCTCTAGAAAGCTCTCTTTACAATGTCAAAAAGGGAAAGGTCTTAGGTTCTACTCTTTCTTTTCAACCTTCTCCAGTGGATCTTTCTGAAAATTAAAGGAAATAAAAATAATCAAGTAAGTTATCAGAACTATAAAAATAATATTTAAATGTAAATATAAATATAAAGACACTAAGCTGAACACTTTATTGATAATGACCAAACTTGCCCCCCACAAAAAAGTAAGAAAAAATGTCTATGGGAGTAAAAACACCGAGGAAAAGCAACTGCTTGACTACAGGGGCTGAGAGGAAATGACTGAGGAGAGACTCTAAATGAACACTCTAGTGCAAATACCAACAACATGGAAATGGGTTTGAATCAAGAACACATGTGAAACCCAGTGGAATTGTGCGCCGGCTATGGGAGAGGTGGTGGGAAGGGGGTGGAGGGAGGAAAAGATAATGATCATTGTTTCTAATGAATAATTTTTGTAAATAACCAAATAAAATAATGTTTAAAAAGTCAAAAAAAAAAAGAAAAGAAAATACGTCTACCTCCCTTGTAGAAGTGCTAGAAATTCTCAGCTAAATCTAAAAACAGTTCAGTGTAGCTTAAACTTCAATTGTAAATGAGAACCAAAGAGGAAAGAGTATATGTATTGGTAGGATATGATCTTGTATTTATTTTTTATTTTTTTAATTTTTTCAAGATTAATTTTATTTTGTTGATTAATTAAGAAAACGTTTCCATGGTTACATGATTCATGTTCTTTCCCTCCCCTCCTCCCTCCCACTCTACTTCTGTAGCCAATGCTTAATTCCTCTGGGTTTTACCTGTGTCATTGATCAAGACCCATTTCCACATTATTGATATTTGCAGTTGGGTGATCATTTAAAGTCTACATCCCCAATCAAGGACATGATCTTTTAGAATAAAATAGAGTCAGCTTACAAGAATACCAACTGCCATTTATACCAAATGACTTTAAAGTTTCTTTAAACCCATATCTTCCATCTTGGAATCAACACTGTGTATTGGTTCCAAGGCAGTAGAGTGGTAAGGGCTAGGCAAATAGGGGTTAAGTGACTTGCTCAGAGTCACCCAGCTAGGAAGTGGCCATATTTGAATCCACGACCTTCTATCTCTAAGCCTGGCTCTCCATCCACTGAACCTACTAGCCCCACCCCCCCAACTTTGAAGTTTTGTGACACACATTACAAACATCTCAACTAATACTTCCAACTGCAAATATTCATGAATGAATGTCATATTCTAGACACTATACTAAGCATGGCTAGATAAAGACAAAAGTGAGACAGTCTTGGTCCTCAAAGTGCTTAAATTCCATTACAGGAATCAAAAAAACATTTAGGGTAGTGGGGTCTAGTGTCTTGTGACATTCCTCTGGCATAATGGGGTCCCTCCTGGGAGGACACAGATTCTCCTTTTGACTTACTTTCTAGGGTTCAGATCAGAGTGCCTTTGCCCCAAGCAGTCAAAAGGGAAAGTCTCTTTCTGGAGACTAGGTTTATGTCTAAGCCAAGGCCAAACACAACCCATGGGTCAGCCAGAAATGTGGGGAGAAACAAACCCTTTAGTAAGTTTGATCACCTTGACTAATGTCACAATACTGGGGGCCAATCCAATATATAAGCCTTATTGACTAACAGGGAAGAATGGGAGAGATGGAAGAAGGGAAGAAGGGGTGAAGGGGACCCGATAGATGTCAGACACGTACATATTAACATGGAATAAAACTCAGATAAAGCTGGCACTGTGTTGTGGAGCAAAGGGACATGGATCCATTCAAGTGGTCCATTCAGGTGGGAAGGCTTGGTGCCATGACAGTGACATGCTCCCAGAGAGGGGAGATATACTGTACAGTACCATTCTGAGAGAGATGGATTCTTAAACTGATCTTGATGTCCTCCTGGAGCTGGCTGATTTGCATGTCAAGGTTCAGGGCACAAAGGAGATTTTTGAGGTATCCAGGGGAGACAAACTAATGGCTGGCAAGATATTACTTTTGGAACCTAGATCTGTTAACCTTGAGATATGACCTTCAGTATTTTTCCATCTCCTAATGGTTCCATGCAGAGAATCTATGAATTATGGCTTCCCTTAAAAGGAGACTGTCATGGTGGTCTCAAGACCTTATCTTAAAGCTACTTTAATTGATACTAAGGCTATTTCCCCTGGCAAGGGCTCAGTATTCAAACTTCAGCACACATCCTGAAATGAGAAAGCAGCTGTTGAAATAATTGAGTATATCTGGGTTAAGTTGCATGATGCAGTGAGCTCTCCACCCTCTGATGCCATTTGATTCCACTCCTGTCTGGTAAAAGCTAAGTGTCCAGCAGGGTTTTGGAAGAATACTGTGTGTTCCCTGAGGAGTTTTAAAGCTCAGAAGCTGATTCTAAAGTCTTTCACCTTCAAATACAAGAAAAAGCTCAAGCCTCATGGAGCATCCTTGGTCTCATATAAGTAATAAGATCAGGACAGCAAGGCAACTTATAGTATAAATCATGTGACATTAGGATTGAAAAATAAACCAAATGAGGAAGACATTACCATTCCAATCTTATTTCATATTACTTGCCTTTGGGCACTCTGTTCTGTTCCAACTGGCCTGCTACTGTCTAGAAGCCACTGAATCATCCCTTGTCTCCATGTGTTTGTACAGACTGTCTCCCATGTTTGAAATGCTCTTCGTCCTCACCTTTACCTTTTAAAATCTCTAGTGATTTCCGAGACACAGCTCAGATGCCATCTTTATCATGAGGATTTTCTGATCTCAATGGATAACACTTCCTCCCTTTCAAAAGTATTTTCAAAATCCTTTTTATTTATTTATTTATTTGTTTGTTTAGCCATGTTCTTTGTTGACTCCAGTCAGTGGAATGTAAGCTCCTTGAGAGCAGGGATTATTGCACTTCTTAGCTTTCCAACTCAGAGTATATAATACACACAGAAGGAACTAACTCAATATTTGTTGAACTAAATGAAATTGAATTGACAAACCTGGTCTTCGCAAAATGAAATGTCCATGATGTGTCTTGGATTGAAAAGAATCAAAGTAGTTAATTAAGAGTTTATGATCCACCCTCGTGCAATTAACAATAATATGGAAATGGGTCTTGATCAATGACATATGTAAAACCCAGTGGAATTGCATGTCACCTATGGAGGTGGTGGGGGAGGAGAGGAAGGAAAGAACATGAATCATGGAACCATGGAACAATGTTCTAAATTAATTAATTAAATTAAAAATTTCAATTAAAAAAATAAAGAGTTTGTGATTCAGAGATCTTGGTGATGTTAACTTTATTGTTTTTATTTAATAGAAATATTATATATTGTGGTACTATAGAAAGAGCTATGCATTAGATATCAGAGGATCAAGCTACAATTCTGCCACTGAGGATTACTGTGGTCCTCTCAAAGCCCATTTCCTCTATTTTCTAAAGATAGTAATGGAATAGGTTTAATTCCAGGATTCTTTTCAGCTGTAAATCTGTGATTCTGTGATCCTTTCTTGAAATTGTGAAAATGAATCTAATTTTGGACCTGCCCTGGAAGAGTGAGGGCAGGAGCACAGCCAGAGAGTACTTTGAACCCAATGATAGGCTTATGCCCTTTCTGGAAGCCTCCCTGCCACATGTGTGTACTCTGGATGACTAATGTTTACTAGATACCCATGTGATTGGATGGTGAATACAGTTTGTCCCTGGTCACCTTGAATCTGTCACCTCTTGATGGCTCCATTATAGGGAGGTAAAGCTTCCCTGGCCCTGTCTGGCAGTTTTTGTGCCACTGACAAATGGTATTTTATAAATACAGCCCAGAAAATCCTGGCATGTGTCAGGACAGCTTATCAAGCATATTGTCGGCTCACCCTGCCTCTCCATTTTACAACAATTCTCCAACACTTGACACGACTGCTGCTCTCCCATTGGCTCCAAGTGACATCATGCCTCTGTTTGTTTTCCTTAGGAAAAGATTGAGGATCTGGCTTAGATGTGCATATATCTACATTTCATTAGGTAATGATGAAAACTCAGCCCAGCTCTCCTGAGCCACACTGAGGTTATTTACTATGAGCCTATGATGTGGCAATTCAATGAAAGATAAATGAACAGAGATCTCCTGCTGTCTCTCTTTGTTGGAAATATCCACTTGCCCTCTACTGCTCTCTCCTGGATTATCTTAATAGGCATAATACCTAGAAGGTAGGGGAGTTTGGGGCAAGGGACCATGAGTTTAGTGATCTAGACTTGGAAAGGACTTCAGAAGTCATTTTACAGATGAGGAAACTGAGGCTTAGAGTGGTCAAATAACTGGTGCCCAAAGTCATATGGGTGTCATACAGTGATAGACTGAGGATTCTACATCTGATTCTAAAACAACTCTCTATTCAGTCTTGTTACCAATGGATTGGGAATCAGGAGATCAGAGTTTGATTCTCAGCTATGGGATTGTGGATAAATCACCATACCTTTCCCAGCCACTATTTCCTCACTTGTCAAATGGGAATAGTGAGATTTACCCTACTGATCTCATGTTTGTGAGAAAAGGGTTTTGTAAACCCTAGAATTCAATGCTTTGTGAACTACTATTAACAAATAGCATTTTCCAAAATGGATACATGACCTAGACATCATCATAGATATCATAAGCAAATTAGAAGAACAGGGAACATATTGCCTATCATATTCATGGATAGGAGAGGCATTTATGGGTAAACAAGAGATAAAAAGCAATGTAAGGTATAAAATGAATACTTTTGATTGTATTTTCCTTTCATAAAGATGTATGTCCAAGAAAGACAAGTGTTGTTTATCTCTAAACTTTGACTTGTTAGGTTTTTGTGTACATTTTACGCAAAGCAGCAAATTCCTGGGAAAGAACAATTTGACTTCAATAATTTTAGAAGTTAAAATATTATCTAAACTTAGGACATTTGTGATAGTGGAAGGATTTTAAAAACTTCTATCCTCTCACAATGTCAATGACAGACTTATTGAAATCAATCTCATTTCAATAGGATCCTTAGAGGTTATTCATTTGAGTCCCTTCCTCCATTTTACAGAAGAAGAAACTGAGATCACTTACCCAAGGACCCACAGATGGTATACAGCAGTCTTCTATCACCAGACAGCACAATATTTTCTCTATTTAATTCAAATTCTCTTTTTTTATTAAAAACTTAAACATTGACAGATGCAAACATTTCTATAAATAAGAGACAGAAAAAAAGGAATGTCTATGTAACTAGAAACTTCTATTCTATACAGTTTTTAAAGTTATGATAATAACAAAACTGCTTTAATGGTCCTTATTCCATTAGGAACCTCCCTGGATTTCCTCCTATTTGCTTCAATTTTTTATTTTAAATATTTTCTTTTTTGCTCTTTTTTTGTTTATTACCATCACTACCCATAAATTCTCTTCCCACTTCTCACTCAAAAAAAGTAGTCTTCTCTTAAAACTCATTAATAGTTAAGAAAACATAATCCAATCCAATAGGCAGCAAGGAGGTGTAGTAGATTCTAGAAGGCCCGAGTTCAAATGTGACTACAAACACTAGTTGTGTAATCCTGGACAAGTCACTTAAAAATGTTGTCTGCCCAGTTTCCCAATCCATAAAATGGGAATAATAATAGCACTCTCCTCTGGGGTTGTTGCAAGTATTTGGCGAGATAAAAATTGTAAAGTGCTTCGCACAGTGTCTGGCATATAGTAAATGCTATAGAAATGCTAGCTATTATTATGTAATCACATCAAATGATTGGCTGGATCTGAAAATTTATTTCTCATTCTCCACTTCTAGTATGTTACTTCTTTGTGGAAGAATGATCCATCATTGGTCTCTCTCTTTTTTTTTTTAGTTAAAAAAGATTTAAAAAAATTAAAACCCTTACCTTCTGTCTTAGAATTAATATTGTGCATTGGTTCTAAGGTAGCAGAGTGGTAAGGGCTAGGCAATGGGGACCAAGTGACTTGCCCAGGGTCACCCAGCAAGGAAGTATATGAGGTCAGATTTGAACCTAGGACCTCTCATTTCTGAGCCTGGCTCTCAATCCACTGAGCCACCCAGCTGCCCCCCATCATCGGTCTTCTAGAGACATGATTAGTCATTAATAGTAATCAGAGTTATTGAGTCTTTCAAAACTTTCCCCTTATATTGTGGTAATTATTGTATAAATTGTTCTCTTGCTTCTGTTTGATTTTACTATGTATCTGTTCATATAAATCTTCCCAGGTTTCTCTGAATCTATACTTTTCATCTTTTTTTAATACATCATTAAATTCACACATCATAATTTGTTCATGTCCCCTATCAATAGATACCTACTTTGTTTCCAGTTCTTTGCTCCAACAAAAAACTTTGTTACAAACATTTTTGTGCATGTAGATTCTTTCCCTCTGTCTATGATTTCTTTGTGGTATTCCTCAGTCAAAACAAAGTTAGGTGGCTTTTTGGTTATAATTCCAAACTATTTTCTAGAGTGATTAGACCATTTCAGAACTCTACCAAAAAGTATGTTAGTATGCCCAGAATTGCCATTTTCCTTGGCCAGTTTCATGGATGTAAGGCAGAATCTTTAGAGCTGTTTTAATTTGCATTTCTCCTAGCAGTAACTTGGAGAATGTTTTCAAAAACAAAATTAAAAATAAAAGAATTAAGGAGTGCTTCTAGGGGAAAAAAATTGCAATTTATTCTTGTTCTTTTTCTTTCTCCCAGCACACTTTTTATTATATCATGCCACCCTTTCTTTTAGGAACAATGAATCAACATACATCCTTCCTAATGTCTCATGCTCCTCTCTATATCGAAGTCATCTTTGATACATGCTGTGCCTTGCTTATACCTATTACCTATCTTTGTGTTATCCTTTGGATTAACGATCATCTCAATTCTTCTGAAAGTGTGATGACTACAGGACCCACAGCTATATACAATCATCAGGAAAAGACTGACATTCAAGAGATGGATTCTTAGAGCAGTAAAAATTTTGGATCATTGTGTTTCTAGTTTCTGGACTGTTTCTCTTCAGGGATGCTTACCAGATATGATAGCTTCAGTCTACTAGGGTCCGGTGACTAGAAAATCTTTTTCTATTAAAAGTGGGATGACAGTTCTGCATCGCATTAACAAAATACACTCTGTATACTTGACAGTCTCAGTCTAATGCATACACTAGTGTCTATTCCCCTTGATTTTGCCCAAATATTTTTCTTTATTATAAGGGTTCTCAGTAGGGACAAAAGGATGGCTCTATCAAAGAATTACTGTGCCATAAAAAACAAAAGTCATCAATAAAACTGATTATGTTTTTAAAAAAAGGAAGATTGAGATAGAGAACCATGCCTAGAATCAGAAGGACCTGGATTAAAATTTGGCCTTAGATGCTTTCTAGCTGTGTGACTCTGGGCAAGCCACTTAACCCCAATTGCCTAGCCCTTGCTGTTCTTCTGTCTTAGAGTTGTTGTTCTTAAGACAGAAAATAAGAGTTCAAAAAAATAAAAGGGAAGATTGAAGTGAAAAGCAGACCAAGGAGAATGCTCAAAGGCAGTATGACATAGAAGATAATTTCCTATAGATTATAGTGTTGGTATTGGAAAGACCTAGGTTTGAATCCTATCTCTGCCATGTTCTGCCAATGTGACCCTAAGTCATTTAACTTCTCTCTGCCTCTTTTTTCTTATCTGCAAAGCGAGGGGACTAGAATTCATGGTCTCTAAAGTCCCTTCCAGCTTTAAGCTATGGCTCTAAGCCTATCCTTTTAACTCTTGCGTCTGGAATCCTGAGTCCCATTCAACTATTTGACTTAGAGTTAGAAATGCATCAGCTTCTCTTTGTCTTATGTGCAAATGAATTTGAGCTGTGTAAGTGAAAGAGGCAAGATCTTATTTTTCACTTACTTGTCCCTTGTTCCTATCATTATCATGTATCTCCATCAGTTCCTACTTCCTCTGAGGCTCACCAGCAATGGCACTATATTCTGTCCAATAAAAATCCTCTCTGTTTCCCTAGTGGCTTAGTCAGTGGATATCAGTAGACATGAAATACTGTAATAGAATGAGAAATTTCTAGGTGAGGATTTTTTAAAGTAACCTTTAAAGTTCTCTAAATAAAAGAATAAAATTACCATTAAAATATTTTGATTTTTATTTGATTTCTTGTTTTTATTTCACTTTTATTTCCAAATGTATCTCATTTCTCTTCCCTACCCAATAAATTATCCTTTAAAAAAAAGGAGGGGAGGGGAAAACTAACAGCAAAACTAAATAACATATCAACCATGCCTAACAGTATATGCAATGTTTTACATCCATAGAACTCCCACCTACACTAAGAAAGGAAGATGGTACATTTTCTTATTTCTTCTTTGGGATCAAATTAAAATTGTTATTGTTCAGTTATTTCAGTTGTATCTGTCTCTGTGTAGCCCTAGTTGAGATTTTCTTGGCAAAGATACTGTAATGGTTTGCCATCTCCTTTTCCAGCTCATTTTACAAATGAGGAAATGAGAGGGGAAAAAAAGGATTAAGTGACTTGTCCTAGGTCACACATCTAGTAAGTAGCTGAAGCCAGATTAGAACTCAGGTCTGTTGTGACTTGAGGCCTGATGATCTTTCCATTGGGCCACTTAGCACCTAAATTAAAATTATATAACCTTCAATTATGCTTTTCATTTCAATTTCCCCCTTTAAAACATAATCAGTTTTATTGTTGAGTTTGGTTTTTTTCATACCCCAATAATTCCCTTATATAGCTGATCTTCCCATTCCCATCCCCATCTCCTAGCTTGAACCCTCCCTTATAACAAAGAAAAACATTTAGGCAAAACCAAGGGGAAGGGGCAGCTAGGTGGCATAGTGGATAGAACATCAAGTCTCAAGTTAAGATTCTGGCCTCAAGTTCAAATCTGGCCTCAAACACTTCCTTAACTATGAGATCTTGGATAAGTCACTTAACATCATTTGTCTGACCCTTGCCATTCCATCTTATTAGTAAGACAGAAAGGGTTAAAAAACAACAACAAAGGAGAATAGATACTAGCATCAACATCTGTCCTGGAATAACCTCACAGGAGGGAGACATATTTCTTCATCTGTTTTCTGAAATCATTCCAACCTCTTTTTAGTCATCTCTTTTTTCCTGAAAAGTTGTATTCAAAGCCAAAGTATACATATCAAATCATATTTTTCCAATTACATTCATTGTAATTGGGAGGGAATTTCCGTGGGAAAAATGTTGACTAAGATCATAAACATTGGACTGGATTTGAAGGAGCATTTTATTTACATGCACATCAGTCTTTCACTGCTTATCTCAATAAATGCCATTTATGAGGATTTCATTAGCACCTTCATTGATAGCGCTTCTATGACAAAACGTAGGACATACTTTATTGCTGTTTCATAGGGAACATTTACTGGATGTTTAAGCAACATTTCACCTTACTTGAAATGACTTATTGAAAAAAAATCAAGACATACAATTAGACTTTTATTATGTTGCTTTGTGGAATGTTCTGCACTAAGCAGAAAAGAGTCCATGTGGGGGGCAGCTGGGTGGCTCAGAGGAATGAGAGTCAGTCCTAGAGACCAGAGGTCCTGGGTTCAAATCTAGACTCAGATACTTCCCAGCTGTGTGACCCTGGGCAAGTCACTAGACCCCCATTGCCTAGCCCTTACCATTCTTTTACCTTGGAGCCAATACATTGTATTGACTCCAAGACAGAAGGTGAGGGTAAAAAAGAAAAGAAAGAAAAAAAAGAAAGAGTCCATGTGCTTAAACATCAGTCCCACAATTTAAAAGCAAACCAAACCTTTGTAGTTATCAGGACTAGTTCAAATATGCAATACCCAAATATTCATTAGCTACTACTTCAATAACTCTGTGAGTATTAGCTGAATAACTTATAAACAGAGTCAAAACTATCTATTTTTATGCTTCTGGCAAGATGTTAAACACCTTCGCTTGAAGAAGACCTGGAACAGTGGGTAAGGGGATCAAGGCCCTGGCAGGCCATTAAAGAAGCCCCTGATCAAGAAACCACAAAATAGGGGAGGGGGTGGACACAACAGTGTGGTAGAGAAGCTCACTCTCTTCCACCATTTGGCAACTTTCTATTTTCACTAAATATTCTTGCTAAGTGAAAAGCTTATTTCAAGTGTCAGTAGCATCAGCACCCTCAAAATCCAGTGCCTCAGGGCAAAGGCTTAATTTTCCTAACTCTGTTGTTGCTTTGCCTATAAGGTGCCCTTTGCTGCCCTAGAAACTAAATATTAAGCAGAAATCACTGAGAGAAAATCCAGAAATTATTTCGTATTTTAATAGTGAATTCGATCTATACCCCCATGTTTCTTTCTTTCTTTCTTTCTTTCTTTCTTTCTTTCTTTCTTTCTTTCTTTCTTTCTTTCTTTCTTTCTTTCTTTCTTTCTTTCTTTCTTTCTTTCTTTCTTTCTTTCTTTCTTTCTTTCTTTCTTTCTTTCTTTCTTTCTTTCTTTCTTTCTTTCTTTCTTTCTTTCTTTCTTCCTTCCTTCCTTCCTTCCTTCCTTCCTTCCTTCCTTCCTTCCTTCCTTCCTTCCTTCCTTCCTTCCTTCTTTTTTTTAACTCTTACCTTCTGTCTTAGAATTAATACTGAATTTCAGTTCAAAGGAAGACTAAGGGCTAGGCAATTGGGGTTAAGTGACTTGCCAAGGATCACACAGCTAGGAAGTCTCTGAGGTCAGATTTGAACGCAGGACCTCCCATCTCCAGGTCTGGCACTCTATTCACTGAGACACTGTGATAGAGACCTGAAGAGAGAGAGAGAGGTTTTTCAGGAAAAGCCAAGATGCAAGAAACAAGCTGGGGACCTGACCTGCCTGTCAATCAAGAAGAAGGTTCTAAATGGAATATTCTCAGGAGGAGAGGCAGTTGAGCCTGTCTGAAGGGGGAAGAAGCAGAGAACTGATCCCTACTAGCTTCTGTCCATGGGTGAAGGACTCTTGTAGGGCTGGTTTGGTTTTGGGGCTCTCTGACCAAGGGAGAAACCTCTGCTCTCTCTGAGATTTGACTGACCAAGAGTTGGAGGAAAGCCAGGCTGAAAGAGAGACTTTTCTTGGTGGCTGGCTGAGGGGGAAGAAGCCCTGAACTAATTTTGTTAGTTCTGTCCCAGGCTGAAGGACCCTTGAGGGAGGGGCTTCTGGAGTTAAGCTGAGAGACATTGGTGGCTTTGTGAAGAAGAAAGAAGATTTTAAACAGTTGTCCTCCATCTCCCTAACTGTCCCTGAGTCACAATTGTGACAAGACTGACTTTCCATAACCCTCCTAAATTCTCCTTATAGATTAGGGACACCCTCATCTTTCTTATCTCAGTTTCCCATCCTGTTTCCCAATAAACCCCCTCACTTGAAAAAGGAAAGGAAAAGAATATCTTTATAGTTCACTCAGGGGGGAGGGAAGAAGCCAAAAGGCTTCCAGAAGTGGGTGGTTAAGGGAGGGAGTGAGGGAGGAAGAGGGAGGAGGAGGTTAGGAAATAGATTGATCCATTAGCCTCAGTAGGGATCAGTAGGCAGACCCCAGAACATTCTCTTGTGGCAATCTCTCTCTATCTCTGTAATACCTCTATCCCCATTGTAACTAGGTACTCTCAGGTGTGCCCCTTACTTTGTAGCAGCTCTCTCTAGCCTCAAGCCAGAGTACATCAGTCACTGCAGCAACAAGAAATAGTCACACAGATTATCCTTTCTATTTCAACACCCAGCTGCCCCCTCCTTATGTTTCTTTTCTGTAATGGTCCCCTCTTTGTGCACCCAGCTCCATGTGCTTACATCATCTCTTACAAGTGCTTGAGCTGGTTGGGAAGGGGGAAATCAAAAGAGGACCACTCAATTTGTAATTGGTCATTTATTTCTGCTCCCCAATTCTGAACCAATGTTTCATCTGGTTTCTCCACATTTTTCTCCTCCCCTGTTCTTTGCTTTCCCCACTTCTCCCCTCCTTTTTACCATTGTGGTTAGAATTTTTGTGGTTTCATTTCCCCACAACCAACCATACCTCCCCTCCCAAGACCAAGTGGTTTCTTCTTGTTCTATTTCTTTCATATCTCACTATTAAATCCTTCAGATGATCAGCTTTTAGAATGAAGGCACAGGAACTCTATCAGAATGGAAGGCTCAGAACAGAAAGGATGAGACCTATATAATAAAATTCATCCAGCCAGGAACCCAATTTACGCAGGGACCGTTAATATGGCAGCCCTACATTTCTTCCCGTGGAACAAAGTGAGAAACCCCCACATTAATTATGGCCAAAGGCACGAGGCTACATAGGATGACAGCTGGAGAATAGAATACCCCCTCTTCCCCACCTCCCACTCTTGAATCAATCCTGACTGTCATGGTGGCATTCATTCTTGGGCTCCGAGCCAACTAACTTTAGGCATGGGATGTAGTCTATTATTTTTAGGTCATATGGGGAAGGGGTTCAAGTTCTTATTTTTAGGTTTATATTGAGAGGTTGCTTTTGCTATTTTTAGAAGATCAAGTCTCTCTTTCCCTCTCCACACTCACACTATCCTTGTGGACTTTCTCTTTCTTATATTCCTCTTGGAAAGAGTCATTTAAATGCCATGCTTATGAGGGGTTTGAATGCCAGAAACATTCCTTGGTGCAAGAGGGATTTCATGCATAAGTTATTTTCAAGTTTCATTGTTATCCGGCCTCATTCTCAGACTTAGGATCCTGACTGTCTCTTAAATCCCCCCTCTCCTCCTAATTACAGTTAAAGACATATACAATGTACCATTATCCCACTGCTATAAAAAGGAGAAAACTGGACGGAGAAAAGAAGCAGAAGGACCAGCTTCTTTATCATGTATGCCTGGAATTCTCTATGTATCTTTGAAGACAAATGAAAAGCAAAGATTTTTATGGGGAATGTGCACATCACAAGAGTGTAATCTCTAAACTGGAGTGTATCTGAAGAGTTTCTCCCCATAAATTCTCATTTATTACGGAGGACTATTTCCAGATGTCTGATCTCTGCTTCTTTGTACATTTGGGTAAAAATGATAACTTATTCAGCTGCTGCTTTGATTGTTTTTCCCCTCTGACAACTGAAACGTGAAAGAAACTTTCTTGTTAATTTTTTTTTTAGTTGTCTTCCTTGTAAACTCCTTCCTTGAAAACAGTGGCACAGAAATTCTGAATTAGCTGAAATTTCTCCTGATTTTCACAGATAGAGAAGCCACTACTTAGATAAAGAAAGTGAAGCACCAACCAATTGAGTCAGATGCCTTGAATCTGACTGATGAAATGAGAATTTCGAGCAAGTTAGATCCTTGGAATATATCCTAAACCTGAATGACTTTAAGCAAGTCACTTCATTTTTATAGGTCTCAATTTTCACATCTCAGATACAGGGGTTGGATTTGATGAGTTTAAAGATCTGGAGTCCTCTCTGGTTCTAAATTTATAATCCTAAGTAAGTGGGGAGGTAGGTATATGGAGAAGAGTACAATTGGCAATCAAGTTAAATTACTTTGGGGAGAGGAAAAATAATGTTATAAAACAGGAAAGGAGAGTAATTTTTATATGGTGAGAAGGAGAGCTATAGGTGTTTGATTGATCTAGGGAGTTCCTGATCATGCCGATGACTTGACAAAATGGTGATACTGTTTTTGATACTTTTGGAGGTAGCTAGGCAGTATGGTGAATAGAGGACTGGATCTAGTATCAAGAAGACCTGTGTTCAAATTTGATCTTAGACACTTTCGACATGTGTGGTACCAGGTAAGTCACTTAACTTTTCTCTACCTCAATTTCCTTGTCTGTCAAATGAGCTAGAGAAGGAAAAACCAAACTTTTCTAGTATTTTTACCAAGAAAATTCCAAATAGGGTCACACAGAGTAGGACATGACTGACTGACACCAAAATGGAGAGTGTGGACCTGGAATCTCATGAGAATATCTCAGTGATTGGTGATGGATAGACCAAGAGGAGCTTTCCCTTTGGGTTAGTAAACAAAATATACTTTTTTCTTATTTTCAGAGAACAGAATAGAGTGCCACACAACTAAGAGAAAATTCCCCATCATAGGTCTTTCAGGATTGTCTCAGATCATTGCATTGCTGCCAGTAGCTAAATTTTCATAGTTGATTATCATACAACATCACTATTATTCTGTCCTGGTTCTGCTTATTTCACTCTGCATCAGTTACTGAAGATCTTTCCAGCTTTTTCTGGAATCATCCTATTCGTCATTTCTTATAGCACAATAGCATTCCATTGCCATCATATGTCACAATTTTTTCAGTCATTCTCCAACTGATGGACATTAGGGTCTCCTCTCTAAGGAGCCTCAAATTCCAGATTTCTGGAATCCAGTTTTCTAGTGAGAGACAAATTCCTAGACAGATTTGATCTTTCAATTGCCAACCAAGACTGGAGACAAAATGCTAACAGAAGGCTAGTGGAGAGGAGAAATAATCCAGCCATTCTGAAAATTAATTTGAAATGCTTATAAGAAAAAGGCCATTGTGAGGACTAAAAGAGATGATGATGGAAAGTATTTTGCAAATCTTATGGTGCTACATAAATGTTAGTTATTATCTCCACTACTGCTACTACCACTACCACCACCACCACCACCACTACTACCACTACTACTACTACTACTACTACTACTACTACTACTACTACTACTACTACTACTACTACTACTACTACTACTACTACTACTACTACTACTACTATACTACTATTACTACTCCTACTCCTACTCCTACTCCCACTACTACTACTATTACTATTACTACTACTACTACTACTACTACTACTACTACTACTACTACTACTACTACTACTACTACTACTACTACACCACTACCACTACCACTCCTACTACCACCACTATAACTACTATCACTACCACTACCACTACCACTACCACTCCTGCTATTACTACTATGGCTACTACTTTGATTCCTGGCTTACACCACCTACATTCTCTTACTGTGAGTTATTAAGACAGTTTCAGATAAAATGAGAAAAGGTTGTGGGTCTAACTAGGGCAGGTACATTTCCTTCTGAATGAAATCCATGTCCTCACAAGGCTAGATGCTCATATAGGTCTCTGGGGAAGAAAAAAACTCATTGGAAAGTTGATGAGGATGGAGTGGTGGGCATGAGGGGAGATGGGGATGGTTCCCAGGATACTCAAACTTGTTTCTTCCAATTTGATCCTACAGAGTTCTGCTATGAATCTGGAAGACTTCATCATCCTAAGCAAAAATCAGAACCACTAGAGTAAAGGGGGGAAATAGTAACAATTGCCTATGTGTTGCTGTATTTCATTGTTTATTGGACTTTTTTTTTTTTGCATTTTCTATGAAGTAGAATAGACTTTTGACAATGTATCTTCTTGCCTTGAGTGGTCCTATAGGATTTAGGGGATCTTTTTATCATTTTTGGAATTCTACCTAGACAAGGATTATAGCTGAATTATATTCTAAGATTTTCCAGAGCAAATTTTTGTTGGGGGTAGAATGAACCCAAGAGGTAATTGGAAGAGGCGGGTGGGACTGTCCCCAAGACTTGGAACTGATCTGTGTAATCCTAGATCTTGGGGCACTGGGGCACGAGCTACACAAGAACTGAAATGATGTACTTGTACAGATATGCAGAAGATATGCTAACTCTAAGGTGTCGAAAATAATGTGGAACAGCTGTTCTGTTACTTGTTTACAGAACAGGAAAAAAGTTACATGGCAAGGAGTGGATTCTAAATGAAGAACCAGCATCTAAGATAAAGAGACTATATCACTAGGCTGAAATCATCAAAACAAAAACAAAATGCCAATGAGGGAGAAGAGAGCCAAACATATAGGCTGGTAAAGCAGAGGGTGTTAAATTCATAATAAAAAAAAAAGAGAGGAAGGAGGAATAATTTTGATGAGGAATTGAGGCAAGAATGGTAGAAGGATCTCCCATAGCACTGAGGCTGGTTGGGAATGAACTGTTTCTCATGAAAAATTCATTCTTCCCAAAGTGAAAAGGCTATCATACTACTTTGATTTATGTGCTTCCAACCCAGCAAACCCATGGGGACAGAGAGAGTAGATTCATGACCTGACGTATCTACTCTAAGATAACATTCCAGGCCCCAAATGAAGGATAAATTATTACAAATCAGATCAGTGCCCAAAATGAATATAGTCGAATGCTTCAGTGGTAGGATTAGGTGGTGATAACAGATGAGACAGCAAAATAGGTCAGCTATGGTCATTACTAGGGTATGGAGAAAAAAAATTTTAATCCAAGGGGGTCCTATCATGCCTCTAAAAGCTAGTGCCAGGGTCATGCAAATTAATTTAAAGTTTACATATGCCTTAAGGAAGCATTTAACAGCATTGGGGGTGGGGGTACAGATCTATAGGAACTGTTGATTATGCTGGGGATCACGACTTCCATTGTCCTTTTTCTTCTGCCCATCCACTGAGATTCTTTGGTTTTATTTTAGCCTGAAAGAAGATAGAGGACTGGGGATACATTGGCTTTGTATTACCTTATACAATGCAGATCTCAGGAGTATGAACAAAGGAGAATTTAACTTATGTTCTTCTACCATAATATTTCTCTTTTTGTCCTTCTAAAGAATTGCTTTAGGAGAATTGAGAATAATTTATCTTTCACTTGCAGTTTATAACTGTTTAACAGACATTCTTGGGAGTAATCTTTATGGAAAGACAATTGAACTTGGGAGAAAGAAGTTTTCTCTTTGATGTATGACTATTAGATTGTAAGCTCCTTTAGGAAAGGGATTATCTTTTATGTTTGGGTTTTTTTTTTTTTTTGTATCTCCAGCACATATCACAAAGCCTGACACATAGTAGGTGCTTAATGAATATGAATTGATTGATCGTGTACACAGCAATGGTGAATCTTTTAGAGATGGAGTGCTGGCTCTGCCCTCCAGACCAAGGACGATACCTTTCACCCCCCACAGGAGGGAGGAAGCACTCCCATCAAACTGCCAGATGAAGGGGTAGATGAAGTGAGGAATGTCCTCGGCAAGTGTAGAGAGGGGGAGGGAAGTGACACAAGAGCTCTGCTCCCCTCCAGCTCTGCAAACTGTGAGCCACCCACTTATCCCCCTGTGCGCTCCCATTGGGCTGCTGGGCAGAGGGACAGATGATGTGAACAATGTGGTGGAAAGGGGGAGGGGAACAGCTCTACCTGAGTCTCTCTGCCTTTCTTGTAAGGAACTCTGAGGTGCAGCATCCGAGTGCCCACAGAGAGCACTCTGTGTGCCATCTTTGGCATTTGTGCCATAGGTTTGCCATCACTGGCCTACAAAAAGGAAAGATGTCACAGAAGATACATGGGAAGGGTAGCAGGGAGTTCCACTAACATACTTTCCATGTCATATATTATGGTGTTAAAAAGTCTTCCAGATTTGAATTCAGGACAGAACCTCTGGCTCTTACAAATTGGGTAACCATTGGAAAGGCACTTAAATGCTTTTTTTTTTGTTTAAACCCTTACCTTCCATCTTGGAATCAATATTGTGTATTGGTTCCAAGGCAGAAGAGTGGTAAGGGCTGGGCAATGGGGGTCAAATGACTTGCCCAGGGTCACACAGCTGGGAAGTGTCTGAGGCCAGATTTGAACCCAGGACCTCCCATCTCTTGCCCTGGCTCTCAATTCACTGATCTACCCAAGTGCCTCTGGCACTTAAACTTTTAACCTTGGTTCTCTCATCTATAAAATGAGGCTACTCAGACCTGGAATTAGAACTGTAACTAGTAGGCAACAACACAGTGGTAGCAAGTGGGAATGCTCTCTCTGTGTGCCTCCATTTTTTTTTCTGACTGGTGGAATGATGAAACCATTCTCCTTCACCCCTCCAGGGTCCTTTGGTTATAGCATATCTTCTGTGAGGTCCACATTTACCTTGAAGACTTGAATGGGTGGGAGCCAAATCAACCATTTTCCCAGAATGATTATATTCTGCTTGTTGCCCATATTCTCCCTTCCCCCCTTTAAAAAAAAGCCAACACACCTAATCTCTGTCCCAGGTGAAAACATTTCTAGTTATGGCTCTGCCTGTGTAACATTGGCCTCCTAGAGTTATTGTGAAGCTCAAAAGAGATAAATAGGCAAAACCCTCTGTAAGCCTTAAAGCTCTCTAAATATGAGCTATTACTTTAAAGAAAACATTGGATTCCCATGTGCTTAGGGTAACTGGGACTCCCTCAGCCTAGCTTGGTTCATTGTATATACTGCCCACTTACTTAATAAATGCTTGAATTAACGTGAATTTCTTGATCTCATGAGTGAGGCTAAGCTTGGTCATGTAGTACTGAATCTTCTGCCTGGGGGGAGTGACTTTCTGCACGAGGTCCCGTTGTTGCTGATGGGAGCCAGGATGACTCTTCCAAAGAAGGGAAGGACAGCTGGAGTCCAATCCTCAGTCTCTGAGCTATGTTTAGAGGATCATGATTGAGGGGGAAAAGAAGGGAGTTTTCTTTCAGGGATGAGACTGGAGTCCTGGTATTTCTGCTGATTAGTATTTACCTTTTGGCAAACCCACTTGGAGCCATTGTACTTTTGCACTTCTGAACCTTTTCCCATTCCAATGGGGTGAAATCACTTTTTGCCTCTTACCTCCAATCTCTTCCACGTCCTAAACTGGACACACAACTTGCATGTTTTTGAGTCTCACGCGGAAAACACGTTCTGCAAAAAGTGCCCCTTTTGACATCTTGGTCTTGGGTCCGAAGGATTTTTCTAACTGCTCTTCCCTCTCCTCCCTCAGCTTCCACCCCTTTCCCCCTCCCACTATATACACATCATCTTGGGAGCTCTTGCAAGTGTCAGAGTTTAAATGGATGGCAGGAATACACAAGGGCACCACATTGTTGGAAGGGAACTGCCTTCTGACTGCCAAGGACAAATGCAGACACACAGAGAACTATCAAGGGAGGCTTCACATCAAAGGCAACCCTGCCTGGACCTGCCAAGAGTGTGCTTGCATCTGTGCTTCTCCCATCAGCCCTGGGAGATGTCTTTGGGCCCTACTGGAGTGCAGAGTGCCGTCCTTACACGGAGCTACATCATTCCTCTGAGTATTCTCCACTGGCTTGGACAAACCCGACATGGGTTCTCTTTTGAAACTGGGCTCTGGGGAAGATGCCCAGAGTTTATAAATGTTCAGTGAGTAAGGAGAAAAAGCTAGGGTGAGTGTATACTCAGCAAAGTCCACCTGATTCATCATAAAGATTTTGACAAATGCTCGCAAAAACAAACAAAAAAAATGACAAAAGCTCCTACTACGCGCAAGTCATTTTTCCTAGGCAACTGTTTAGCAGCAAAGTCTTGGAAAAGGGCCAGTTTGAACACTCATGATATTCACTCCAGGAATGCCATGTAGCTATGACTCGTGAAAGGGCATAATGTCTGATGAGGAGGTTGTAAATAGTTAATGCTCAGATTACCAACAAGGACTTGGAAGTCAGCTGGAAATTAATCAATAGATATTTATTAAGAGTCTACTACATGCCAAGCATTGTGAAGGGCTGGAGATACAAAAAAGGGGCAAAGGATAGTCCCTGTCTTCAAGGAGCTCACAGTCTAATGGGATAAATAATGCACACACACACACACTATATATATATATACACACATAAGGACAAAACAAGCTATGAAAAATACAGTTAGGAAATAATTAAAAGAGAGAAATCACTAGAATTAATTAACCAAAGTTAGGGAAAGCTTTTTGAAGAAGGTGAGATTTTAGTTGGACCTTAAAGGAAGCCAATAGTAGTAGTAGTAGTAGTAGTAGTAGTAGTAGTAGTAGTAGTAGTAGTAGTAGTAGTAGCAGCAGCAGCAGCAGCAGTAGTAGTAGTAGTAGTAGTAGTAGTAGTAGTAGTAGTAGTAGTAGCAGTAGTAGTAGTAGTAGTAGCAGTAGTAGTAGTAGTAGTAGTAGTAGTAGTGGTAGTAGTAGTAGTGGTAGTAGCAGCAGCAGCAGCAGCAGTAGTAGTAGTAGTAGTAGTAGTAGTAGTAGTAGTAGCAGTAGCAGTAGAAATGGTGGTAGTAGTAGTAGTAGTAGTAGTAGTAGCAGTAGCAGTAGAAATGGTGGTAGTAGTAGTAGTAGTAGTAGTAGTAGCAGTAGTAGTAGTAGTAGTAGTAGTAGTAGTAGTAGTAGTAGTAGTAGTAGCAGTAGCAGTAGAAATGGTGGTAGTAGTAGTAGTAGTAGTAGTAGTAGCAGTAGCAGTAGAAATGGTGGTAGTAGTAGTAGTAGTAGTAGTAGTAGTAGTAGTAGTAGTAGTAGCAGTAGCAGTAGAAATGGTGGTAGTAGTAGTAGTAGTAGTAGTAGTAGCAGTAGTAGTAGTAGTAGTAGTAGTAGTAGTAGTAGTAGTAGTAGTAGTGGTAGTAGCAGCAGCAGCAGTAGTAGTAGTAGTAGTAATAGTTAGTGATTATTTGATGCTTCCAGATTTAGAAAGCCCTTCATAATTATCTCATTTTATCCTCATCTTGGGGGTAGGGATTATTATTGTTCCCATTTTACAGATGAGGAAGACAGATTTGAACTGAGATCTTCGTGACTCCAAGTCAAGTGTGATACGTACAATGCCAAAGAGATGTCTATGTAAAAGACATCATTGAGGATATGTATGACTAGAAATGCATGTGGTCCAGCAGCAAGAGTGAGGAATAATAAAGACTCAGTCAGTAACAAACATTTTTTAAAGCACTTACTATGTGTTGTGATAATCATAGAAACACTTTATTTCCTCCTATCTATGAAATATTAAAAGAATCTCAGGAGGGCCTCCAGCATGGTGAATTTTTCCTCAGTAAAGAATCCATGAATAGTGGCAAATCAGAATCATACAGATTGTTGCAGCTAGGTGGCACAGAGGTTAGAGAGCCAGGCCTGGAGATAGGAAGTCCTGGGTTCAAATCTGGTCTCAGATACATCCTAGATGTGTAACCTTGGGCAAGTCACTTAACCCTAACTGTCTAGATTTTACTGCTCTTCTGCTTTGGGACTGATATTTAGTATCGATTTTAAGATAGGAAGTAGGTATTTAAAATTAATTTAAAAAACAACGAAACTTTTCAGGGATAGCTTAGGTAGCTCAGTGGATTGAGATCCAGACCTAGAGATAGGGGGTTCTGGGTTCAAATTTGATCTCAGATACTTCCTACATGTGTGGCTTTGGGCAAGTCAGTTATCCCCATTGCATAGCCTTCAGTAGTGATTTTAAGATGCAAGGTAAGGGTTTAAAAAAAACCATGGTAGCCACTTCCATGACAACACTGACCCTATAAAGTTTTACAATCTGCCCTAGATCATAACTCATATTTATATAGGGTTTTAATTTTAAAATTATTTTTATTTTTTCAGGTTGCATATTGATATAATTTTTAATATTCCTTTTCTGACATTTTGTAGTCCATGTTTTTTCCCTCTCCTCCACCTCTGCTCCTTTCCTGAGACGCCTACAGAATACTTTCTACACCACAACCCCACGAGGAAGGTCCATGCAGTTAGGATGGCAGCATGGAGAGAGAGAAAGGATGCTACAGATTATTCAAGCCACTCACCTCCTTTTGTAGAGCAGGAAACCAAAGGCTGAAGGAGTTAAGTGATTGGCAGGTCCTCAGTTCTATTGGTTGTCCCTCCCCAACATCTCTTCTAATCCTCCCCTTTCCTCTACTCACTCACACCATTCTATTTCTGGCCCTCATCATCTCTCACTCAGACCATTGAAAAGTTCCTAATTAGTTCTCATGTATCCAGTCATTCTTCTCACCAATATATCCTCCATGATCCTGTCAAAATAATCTCCTTTAAAGTTTGATTTTGTCACTCCTCTGCTCAGAAAGCTTTTTTTCCCCCAAGGGGATGGGGCTCCCTTTTACCTTTTAGATATAATATAGACTTTTGTGCCAAGAGCTCACGATGCTTCCCCAGCCTGGCTTTAATCAACATTTCCAGACCTGACATTATTTCCTTCAAGAAACTCTATGTTCCAGTTAAGCTAGAGTTTATGTACACATTTGGATGCCATGTTCAGTTCTGGGAACCTCTTTTTAGGAAGGGCATTTGTAAACAGAAGAACCACCAGAAGAAGGCAAACAAGATGGTGAAGTGGATCAAGGATTGTTTGAAGAAGCTGGGATGTTTAACCCAGAGAGACTCAGTGGGAAGGTGAGAACTGCCTTCAAATATTGAAAAGCTGGTTATGTAAAGGAGGATTAGACCAGTTCTACTTGTCATTAGTGGGTAAAACTAGAAGGAGTGGGGAGAATTTGCAAAGAGGCAAAATTAGTCTCAGTGTTGAAGTCAAGACTTCCCAATAATTAGAATTGTCCAAAGGCTGAATGGGTAGCTAGGTGGTATAGTGGTTAGAACAATGGGCTTGTATCAGGAATTTGTGAGCTCAACTCTGATCTCAGACACTTACTAGCTGTGTGACCCTGGGTGAGTCACTTAAGTTTGCCTCAGTTTCCTCATCTGTAAAATGAGCTAAAGAAGGAAATGGCAAACCGCTCAGATATCTTTGCTAAGAAAACCCCAAATGGAGTCACAATGAATCAGACACAACTGAAATGACTCAACAATAGGCAGAATGGGAAACTTCAAAAAGTAGTGAGTTAACCCTTAGTGGATGTCTTCAAGCGAAGGTTACATGACTATTGTTATGTCTAAATTGGAATTCTGTCTTGGAGATTTCCTATTTCTATTGAGGACTCTGCCATCCTCCCAGTCACCCATAGTTGCAACTTAAAAAAATTTCCCCCCAAGATTATATGTGGATATAATTTGTATTTATGTTTTTCCTCCTATTACTTACATATTTAATGTTTTGTGGAATATTGCACAAATGGATAAAATGATTTTTTTTTGTATTTGAATAAGAGAACTGAGATCTAAGCTCAACTTCTGTAGATTTACTCAAAGTGTCTTTAAGACACTTCCAATAGGAGACAGGATGACAGGGATGTCATGTACCTCATCCTATTCCTTTATGTTTTTAATTTCTGTTAGGTTTCTACATTTTTTCTTCTTAAATTTATTTATTTTTAAAATCTTTTTCCATGTTTCCACAATTCATTTTCTTTCCCTCCTACTTTCCCTTCCCCCTCCCAGACCCGACAAGCAATTCCTTGATATCATTTTTAACAATCATTTTCTGATGTTTTATCATCCATGCTTTCTCTCTCTCTCTCTCTCTCTCTCTCTCTCTCTCTCTCTCTCTCTCTCTCTCTCTCTCTCTCTCTCTCTCTCTCTCTCCCTCTTTCCTCCCCAAGTAACTTTGACATCATCCTCAATTCTTTATTCTCATTCATCTTCCATATCCACTCAGTTGCCAAGTCTTGCTGATTCTTCCTCCGTAACATCTCTCACATCTGTCCCCTCCTCTCCATTCACACAGCCATCACCCTACTTCAGGTCCTTATCATCTTATCACCTGGACTATTGCAATAGTCTCCTAACTGGTCTCTGCCTCCAATATCTCCCTTTTCTGCTCTAGACTCCACAGAGCTGTCATACTGATGTTACTAAACTATAGGTTCTAACCTTGTTATTGTGATGCTCAAAAGATTTCAATGGCTCCTTATTGCTTCTGACAGAAAATGCACACTTCTCTTTCTGCTATGTAAAAGCCCTTCACAACCTGGCTCCAGGAATGCTTCCTGTCACTCATTCGAAGTTTCAAGAAAAACTATATCAGAAGGAAGTGAAAAGTCCATTGACCTTGAATATTCAGGAACTCTTTTAGAAAAGAGTGTCAAAGGCAATGGGTTAGTTTTGTTAAACTGCTTTTTGTCTTCTCTCTCACCTTCTCTCTCTCTATCCTTTTCTCTCTCTCCTTCTCTCTCTGTCTGTCTCCTCTTTCTCTCTCCTCTCTCTGTCTTTCTCTTCTCTGTCTCTCCTTCTCTCTCAGTCTCTCTTTCCCTCTCTCTGTCTCTCTCTTCTTTCTCCCTCCTCTCTCTGTCTCTCCTTTTCTCTCTTTCTCCTTCTCTCTGTCTCTCTCTCCTTCTCTCTCTGTCTCTCTCTGCCTTTCTCAAACTTACCTTCCGCCTTAGAATTAATACTGTGTATTCTTTCCAAGGCAGAAGAGTGGTAAGGGTTAGGCAACAGGGGTTAAGTGACTTTCCCAGGGTGACACAGCTAGGAAGTGTCTGAGGCCAAATTTGAACCTAGGACCTCCTATCTCTTGTCTTTTAAAAATCTTTCTAACAAGGAATAGCTCACTAGGTGAGTGAGGAAGGCCACATATTCAGACCTGAATGGCATGTGAAAATGAAAAACAGCAACCAAAACAAAATTTTAATAAAGAAAAAAGTAAGATAGGTTGAATGGCATTCAGAGAATCATAAGATCATAGATTTCGATCCAGAAGGAGCTTCTGAGACCATCAAGATTTGTATGAACTGATACCAATTGAGATAAGTCAAACCAGAAGAATAACATAGACAAGAGCATTAAAAGAAAGCCACACTCTAAGTAACTTTAATAGTCAGTCTTGGTCCCCTAGAAAAGGTAGAGAAATTTCTTCTCCTCCTCCTCCTCTTCCTCCTCTTCCTCCTCCATGGCTAGGAAGTGTCTGAGGCCAGATTTCAGCCCAGGACTTCTGGCTTTCTATCTACGGAGGTTGGAGCTACCTTGATGCCCCTTTCTATGAGAGGTGGAGGACTTCTGGGACTAAAAATCACATCCACTCTAAGACCCAGACCCCATAAGAGCTATTTTTGTTTAAGAGTTTTTCTTTGTTAAAGGCTGAGTTCAATTCCAGGAGTGCAGGGGGGAGAAGAAGAAGGGGAGGGGGGAATATCTTAAAATGACTATGATGTTAAAACAAAAGACATGACTAAAACTTATTTTTAAAAAAGAAAAAGAGATGTGTTGATTAACTCACTGCAAAAGAATGAGAAAAATGGAGATTTTCTCTGGAAATTATTATGAAAGTAAAGGATATTCTTTTGAATGCTATTAAAAGCTCATCACATGTTCTCCGCAGTGGAAATCATTTGAGATTTTTTCTCAGCTCATCTTCCTCAGCTCCCCCCTAGAATGGCAGTTTTTTGTTTTGTTTTGTTTTGTTTTGTTTTGTTTTTTCTGAGCTTAAAATTTCAAGCCTTTGAAAGTCTTCTCTCTGACGAGTCAGTCTCCTCAGTGTCAGTGTTCCAACTTTCTGTGGGGTGTTGAAGGCATAAACTTTATCATTTAAAAAATCCAAATAAGGAAATACTACATTCTCTACACTAATTCAGGCCAGATTAAAAATCTTGTCACATGTCCCATCAAGCCTTGTCACAAAGATTTCTATCTTCCAAGCCTTGTGTTCACTTCTATTGTTATTTTCAGTGATAATTGTAATGTTTCTTTGCCCAATCTGGGTAAGTATCAAATTAAACATGGCATAGCCATCTTATAACCCAACAAAGACAAGATGTGAACAGATGGTAAGAGGAGAAGAATTCCCAGCAGCTAGGAACATGGGCTAGAGAATGCCATATTTGGAAACTAGAAGCTACATTATTCAATTCATTTCTTTAATGGTTGAGGAAACAGAGGCCATAAGAGTTGAAGTGACTCGCCCAAGGTCACATCACAAGTTTGTTGCAAACCTTGATTAGAGTCCATTTGTTCTGATACCCAGTTCAATGTCCTTCCCTGAGAGTATGTAACATAGCTATGAAATTTCATCCAGGATGGACTGGGAGGTATATCCCCTTTTTTAAACCCTTACTTTTGGTATTAGTATCAATTCTAAGATAGACGATCAAGGGCAAGGCAAACAAGGTTAAGCCCAGGGTTATACAGATAGGAAGTGTCTGAGACCAGATATGTACCTGTGTCCTCCTGACTACAAGCCTGGCACTCTATCCACTGTGCTAGTGAGCTACCATCATTTCTGGCATATGGCATTCATTCACTCAACAAATACTAAATGCTCATTGTGTTTAGAACACTGCACTTAAGTGCTAGGTGTGTGATAGAGTCTGGCACATAAAAAAAGTGCCAGGCTGAAGAGTGTGTGGAACTGATCACCTCAATGGGGGAGGGGCCCCAGGAGGCTGGAATCTGGAGGAGCAGAAGATTCTGGCTGGGAGAGCAATTGGTCTCTCAGTCTAGAGAAGCCAAAGTGAGAAGGTGGAATAAGACTTTCTCCTGAGGGTTACCCACTTTTTCCTGCTTGAGACTTGTAAAAATGGAGATTTGAACCCCAGACTTCAATTTCCAGAAGTCCTTGGTAGCTCCCAGAATTCACTATAATCCCACCTGAATTCTCACCTGGGCCAAGAACAGAAATTGTATTTAAGCTGACTCTCCGCCTACTTCCGGTCTCTTGGCTTCCGCTTCTAGGGACACGCGTCTCCCAAGATGTAGTAAGTGAAATTGAATGGGCTTTTTGGCCCTCCTAGGCATGTGCTTTCTTATTTTGTATTTTCTTTATTTCTTAATCTTTAATAAACCTCATAAAAATATAATACTTTTAGCAGAGAAACTAATTTTAATCTTAACAGTTTGGCGACCTAATGGGACAAAAAACTCTCAATTATTTTTTTTTAAAAAGGATAGTCTAGATAATGATTTTTAAGTCATGTTTCTCCAGATGCTTTTTTAGAAAACCATCTTGATCAGCTTCTGCCTGCAGCCATCCAATTCAGACTTTCTTGATTCAATATCACTCACCTGGTCCCAGCCCTTCCCACCCACCAGGCTCGGCCGGCCTGGCTCAGCTAGCTCCTGCTGCCTGCTCCTGTTGCCTGCAATATGGACTTGTTTGACCCAGATCTCGATCACCTGGTGACCCCCACACCCAGCCCCAGCAGGCTTTAGCCTCAGAGCAGATCACTCATCGCCCCAGGCACAAGACTCACTTCTACCAGCTGGTAAAAAAATGGGGGTGTTTTTTCCTTAGGCTACAATTAGCCTCCATGTGGACTGGAGGAAGGGGATCACAGGGAGGGAAAAAGAAGGAAAGAAGGAAGAGACTTTTCCAAACAGGAACTTAAAGCATGGCTACTTTAAGAGGTATCTTTTGACTATACTGATACTTTCATTTACTTCACCTGAGATTCAGGGGAAAAATTCAACTCTCTGCAACTCTTTAGCAAAATTTGGGGAGGCAGCTGGGTGGCTCAGTGGATTGAAAGCCAGGCCTATATACGGGAGGTCCTTAGTTGAAATCTGGCCTCAGACACTTCCCAGCTGTGTGGCCCTGGGTGGGTCGCTTAACCCCCATTGCCTACTCATTACCAATCTTCTGCTTTCTGACAATAGGCATCTAAATGGATAAAAAAAACCCAAGGAACTTTAAAGAGACTGAAGGTTATATTTTTAAGGCATTTCAGACTCCAATGTTTTATAAAAATCTCTGTATTCTATTGCATTTTGCTGATTGTTTTGTTTAAGGTTTAACTTTGTGATTTTAAGTTCATATTTTACTGCATTCAATACTATTCTGTTACACTGGATCATTTTAATGTACTGGATTTTAACTACTGTTACATTATGTTGCTTTTCCCCTATAACTATACTGAATAAACATTATTGAGTAAGCCCATATAAAAACAGCTTTTCTATTTTTGACTTTGTTAATTGTCACATAGAGGATAGATGGATTCCATCAGGAAATTACTACAACAACCTTTGGAAAATGTAATGAGCTAAATATCTCAAATTGATTTGAAGAGTTCTTTAGACATGATTTTTAGAATTTTTCTTAACAATCTCTGGTCATTTTGCCTGTCCCTAACACGAGGTAAGGCCCATTTTAGTAGCTGAAGTGAAATACAATTATAAACCCCAACTCCCGCATTTGTAAGAATGTGAATGGAAGTTGGGAAGTTAATCCCAGGGCATAGAGTACCCCTAAAAAGCCTCCCAAACAAAAAAACCAGATTATCTCTCATTTACACTCTTCAGCTCACTTTACAGAGGTTTGGGTTTTTTCCTAGACTTCTCTGCCACATTTTTTTGTAATAATATCTAGATTTCTTGATGATGTTCTAAACCTAAAATGTGTTTTACTTTGTTTAAAAATATATTTACCAAGGTTGAAAGATTTGCTACATTTGTAAAAATTGTGACAAATATCCATCAGTTCATAGGCTTTAAAAATGCCATCCAGCAACTCATGTGAAATATGATAGTGGGTTTGTTTGCTATTGTAATTAATTGGGTTATTGAGAATTTTGGGGATATTGATACCACATATTTATACTACTGTTCTTTATAAAAAAATGTTACCTTGTGAAATTCATTTGCTTGTACTCACAGTGGATCATGGCCAGATGTGAAGAAGAAATGGATCTCATTTTTGGTGAGAAAGCCTTGTATTCTATATTTTCTTGGCTGACACAGTGTGTCAATGATTATAAGCTATATTTTTATTTTTAAAACTCTTATTATATTTTTCTTGCATGTGCAATATACTATTTCAGTCTTTTATTTTTTCTCTCCTTTTTATATTTGAAGCACATGTCACCAGTATTAAGATTTTCTTTAACTTTTTTTATTTTGCAGTAATATAAGTTTAAAATACATTTGCTAATGCATGCCCCAAAAGCTCGAGACTATAAGAATGATGCCACTAATTGTTTAAAAAAATATGGGACTTTGCTTAATGATTCTGTCTGATTCCAGGACAAAATATACAAAAGAGCCATTTCACAGGGCCAATGAAGCACAAAGCTAAACCTGATTAGTGCCACAAAAGAGCACACAGGATATATTAGTGTGAATACTCAAGGTTGCGATGCTTAACATATGTTAAGACATAGGCCTTCCTTGTATCCACACTCACTCTGAAAATACTTACAAATGAGTATCCCAAACTTGGCTCCTACTTGGCTCCTATAATCTAGTCACTTTTCCGTCTTTTCATAGTGTGGCAAACTTTCTGTAGTCCTGGCTACTGACTGGGTAAATGCTTACTTGCTTAGATCATTTTAATTGGGCCCTGATTCAAGGATCTAATATGGATTTATTTTCCCTTTACTTACATATGGCATGAGGGTGAAGTTTGGGCACTCAGTCTCTAAAAGGTTCGCCGTCATTGCTCTAAGGTTATATCCTTGAAGGGTTTGGTGTATCTGTTCTCAATTGCCATCAGCATAGACCCCAACTGATTGTGTTCCCCTTACTGTCAGCTATCAATGATTGACTAATGTCTCAATTCATTAATGTCAACTAACTTTCAGGGTTAATTATTCATTCAGACCATTCGCTGGAAGGTAAAATCCTGACGCTGAAGCTCAAGTACTTCGGTGACATCATGAGAAGGCAAGATTCATTGGAAAAGACTCTAATGTTGGGATTAATTGAAGGCAAAAACAAAAGGGGATGGCAAAGTATGAGATGGATAGGCAATGTCATGGGCACAATGAACATGAACTCAGACAGACTTTGAGAGATACTGGAGGATAGAAGGGCTTGGTGTGCTATGGTCCATGGGGACATGAAGAATTGGACATGACCAAACTGGACCACTGAACACAAACACTTCAAAGAGTGTTTGAGCAAGAACAACAAGTTCAGAGCAAGAACAAAAGTACCAACATTCTACCCTGCAATGCCTCAGTGACATACTCTCTAGTATACCACTTCAGTCTCTAGGGAAAGTGGGCTCAAACTTCACATGACTTCTACATAGAATTGGTGCCACCAAGTTCATGGCCAAATAAAGCATGACTACCAGATGGATCCTCAACTCATCTACTACTGGACTAGGTCCCAAGGGTCACTCTTTGGTTCCGAGTTCACTACAAAACCCAGCATGGGAACTTGGACTCATACGTGGCTCATTCTCCTGACTTTTCAAAACTGACAAGGCTAACAAAAGAATAAAGATGACAGCAAAGGACCAAAAAAAAAAAGAGAATCAAATCAAGAGAGGAGAGAGAGAAAGAAATCTAATGTGAACCTCTTATTTAGTAATAGTTGACCAGACCAGTTACATGATGCCTAGGTATACGCCAAGGTCTTCAGAAGGCACTTCCATTAGGCATCATCACAACTCTCCAAGAAGAGCCTCCTCCACAGATGCATCTGTGGATTCGAAGTGTGTGAAAATAAATTCCTGTTACACTGCAATCAATTACTAGAAGGATCATATTATATAATGAGATATTTGAAAAGCACGTAGCATACTGCCTGGCACATAGTAGGCACTATGCACACTCTCCCCCATTAATAGACAATAAAGCATACATACATTAGAGAGGTACAAAACAAGATATAGGATATGGAATTGGAGAGGGGGATAGGTCATTACAATGGGAAAAACCAGAAAGTTTTACAAAGCAAGTGATCTTTGAGTTGAACTTTAAAGGATATCTAAGAATTTAATAGGAAGAAAACCTCTTTTTCAGTTGGTCCCTCTGAACCATCTTACAGAGAGGCCCAGAGCAGATAACAATAATGGCCAAGACCATCATGGTTATCTCTGTTGGCCTTTTACCTTTCTACACCAGTGTCAATTCCAGGAGGGTAGGAGCTCTGTTTTATCTGAGAAGCTCATAGATCTTGAGGAAGAAGGGACTTTAGTAAAAATCCTACAGCTCACTCCATTTTCACAAGTGACCAACTGAGTCTGAGAGAGGTGAAGCTAAATGTCTAAGATCACATAGGCAGCTATTAGAAGCTCTAGGATTTGAATTCAGATCCCAAGACTCCAAGTTCAGGACTATGTCCATTGAGCAATAATATCTCACTAAACTAGCTTTTCTTTGGTTTGTAGCCCAGTATTCTGCATTCAGTAAGGACTTAGCATTTACTGAATGAATGCAATCAGAATATTCAAAATGGTCTGCTTCCCAGTCTGTTCAGATAAAATTTCCTATCCATGTACCATGTGGTTAAGTAAAACCATTGATATGGAAGTCAGGAGCCTGGATCTTAATAAAATTTGCCACTGGAGGAAGCTCAGCACAGTGATTGGACCACTAGACTTGGAATCACTAGACCTGGAGTTCAAGTCCTACTTGAGACACTAGCTGTATGATCCTTTTCACTTAACCTCTCTTAAATTTCAGTCTTATCACCTGTACGATCAGGGTAATAAGAGCACTTTACTGTAGAGAATTGTTATAAAGATCAAAGAAGACATTATATGTCAAAGTACTTTGCGAGCTCACGTGCTATATAAACGCTAGCTTACTATTTGTGTGATTCTGGGCAAGTTACTTAACTTTGCCTCAGTTTCTTGTCTATAAAGTGAGCTGGAGAAGGAAATGGCAAATTATTCCAATATCTTTGCCAAGAAAACCCCAAATGGATTCATAAAATTGAACACAACTGAAAAAACAACTCAACAACAATAAATTATTATAGATTGCATAGCAGATAGAGCACTGGGCTTGGAATCAGAAAGACCTGAATTCAAATCTGGTATCACACACTAGAGCAAGTTGTTAACCTCTATTTGCCTCGATTTCCTCATCTATAAAATGGGGAAATAATAGCACCAAACTCTCAGGGTTGTTGTGAGGATCAAATGATATAGTTATAAAGTCCTTAGCAAAGTGCTCGGCATGTAGTAATCACTATAGAAATGTTAGCTATTATAGTATAATTGTTATTATACTATAATTAATATATAATATAATAAAATTTTAAATTATATTATTAATACAATTTTATATTTGTAGCCATAATGCATTTATTATATTATGTTATTCCATTTTCTATAATATATAATAATAAATTTTATTATATAATTTTATAATAATATAAATTTTTAATATTATATAGAGATATATAGATATAAAACAGGATATAATATGTATTTATATATGTATATACAAGTTTTACCACTAACTTGTGCTGTGACTTTGGGCAAGTCATTTTTGGCCATCCTGGGCTTTAGTATCTTCAACCATTAAAGAAATAAACGAGACGAGAACTCTAAAGTATCTTTTTTTTGCTCTAGAATTCTATTTTTCCTGTCTTCCTACCCTATGGGATTTCCTCTCCTCTCCCTATCTGTTCACGTCTTGTTTTAGTTAAGTTAGAAGCTCCCTGTGCTGTGTGTAGCTTGGTGCTTACTCAAAGTGGGCAAAGCAGCAGACTTCTGTAGGTGTTTGAAGGTGTGGGAGGCAGTTAAGAGAATGGGACTATTCCAGCCTCCTCATTCTAGCCCACTTGAAGCTGACACACTTTGGTATCAACATATTTCCCAGGCTTTGTGCAGTGGGATTGAGATAAAAGTTAGATAGTCAACAGACCCTTCTGTCACTCTGTCATGTGTCACCTAGCTGCCACCTTAGTGGGGGATCCAAATGACAGAAAGACTTATGTTGGAGCTATGAGGATTATTACATTGCTATCTCTTGAATTCTAAATTGTGCTTTAAAAAACATCATCTTACTAAAGTTTGGAAAATTTCCCCACAGACCAGACCATGTTTGAAAGCGTAAAAAGGAAGAATCATGGCGCCATGATTAAAATGTGATTGGCAGGTAGATATATCCCTATCATTGGTTTTCAGAGTGATTCAATGGAAAGAGCCCTGGGTTTGGAGTCACAAGGACCTGAGTTCAAATCCTTGTTTGAAGCAATTCCATTATAAGATCTATATCCAAAGAGATAGAAAAGAGAGAGATAAAAAAGATCTACCAATACAAAAATATTTATAGTGCCTCTTTTTGTGGTGGCAAAGAATTGGAAACTGAGGGGATGCCCATCAATTGGGGAGAAGCTGTGTAAGTTGTGGCATATGGTGGTGATGGAATTTTGTTGTGCTATAAGAAGTGATCAGCATGATGGTTTCAGAAAAGCCTGGGAAGACTTACATGAACTGAGGCAGCATGAGGTAGATAGAACAAGGAGAACATTGTACACAGTAATAGCAATATTGAATGATGAACTGTGAATGACTTAGCTATTCTCAACAATACCATGACCATCTAAGACAATCCCAAAGAACTCATGATGAAAAATACTACCTGCCTCCAAGAGGAAGAACTGATGGAGTCTAATTGCAGTTCGAAACTTACCATTTCTGACTATTCATTTAAAAAATGTATCTTTTCCCACACCATGACCAATATGGACATGTGTTTTGTATGATAGCACATGTATAACCATTATCACATTATTTACTGGCTCAGGGAGGTAGGGGAGAAGAAGGGAAGGAACTAAAAATTGCTTTTACATGTAATTGTGTGGGGGGAGGAATGAAACATTACTAAAAAGGGAAAAAGCAAAAACCAAACTAAATTCTTGTTTGACTCCTCACTATCTCTATGATCCTTGGACAAGTCACTCAGCCTCTGTGGGCCATAGTTTCTTCAACTGTAAAGTGAGGAGATGGTGAACTAGATGACATTTAATGCCCCTTCTAGCACCAAATCTAATATATGAACATCTTGGCAAATGTAACTAAATCCAAAGAGGAAATTAGGGATCAGAGCATACATGTCTTACGCATGTGTGTCACCCATTAAATTTCTTTTCTTTTTTTTTTAAACCCTTACCTTCCATCTTAGAATCAATATTATGAATTGGTTAACAGGCAGAAGAGCATTAAAGGATAGACAGTTGGGTTAAGTGACTTGTAGGTAGAAGAACTGGAAGGGTTAGGCAACTGGGTTAAATGAGGGTCACACAGCTATGATCATAGAAATAGAACCAGAAGGGACCTTGAAGGCCTATTTTAAGACCTCTACTTTTGAGAAGATGAAATTCAGGGTGGGGGAGTGAATTGCCCAAAGGCTCTCTGGGAATAAGCAAAAAAGATGTGCTTTGAACTTGGGTCCTCTGGGTCCAAACCTAACATTCTCTCCACTGTACCATAAGAGAGAGAACACCTACAGGTGCAAGGGGGTCAGTGAAGGGAATAAAGCATAAAGGAGAGTATCCAGCAGGCCTGGAAGTGGAACTGAGTCCTAAAGGATTCAGGATAAGGATTCTGAAAAGTAGAGTTGATGAAAGAATGCATTCTGTACATGAGGGCAAACATGTAGAGGAAGGAAATTGTATGTCTAATTTGAGGAATAGCTAGTATGTCCTTTTAACAGGGATAGATAAATGTATAAAGGACAATAATAGGAAATCAGAGCAATAAGATAATAAGTTAGGTAGGAGCTAGATTATGGAGAGTCTTAAATAATAGATTGGGTTTAAAAAATTTTTATACCAAAGGGAATAAGGAGCCAGTGAAAATTTTTTAAGCAAGAGAAGGATATGGTCAGACATAGATATGTCTTAGGAAGATATAAGTAAAGAGCATTAAGAAAAATGGATTAGATAGGAAAAGGAGATAGTGACATATTGAGATAGGGAAACTTGTTTAAAGGGAAACTTGTTGTTAAGAAGCTGTTAATGAAATGGAGCAGCTAGGTGGCTTAGTGGATTGAGAGCCAGGCCTAGAGACAGGAGGTTCTAGGTTCAAATCTGACCTCAGAGATGGGAGGTCCTAGGTTCAAATGTGACCTCAGACATTTCCTAGGTAGGAGACCCTAGGCAAGTCATTTAACTCCCATTGCTTAGCCCTTACTGCTCTTTTGCCTTAGAACCAATACACAGTATTGATTCTAAGGTGGAAGGTAAGTGTTTAAAAAAAAAAAAGAAGCTATTAATGGAGCTGTGAACTGGTCCAAACATTTTGGAGAGCAATCTAGAAATATACCCAGAGAGTTATAAAACTGTGTGTACCCAAGGAAATCAGGGAAAAAGGAAAAGAACTGATTTGTTCCAAAATATTGCTAGCAGCTCTCTATGACACAGAACTAGAAATTAAGGGGATGTCCATCAGTTGAGGAATGGCTAAACAAATTATGGTTTATGATTGTGATGGAGAACTACTGCACCATAAGAAATGATTAGCAAGCTAATAAAAAAAAATTGGAAAGAATATTGGATAATGAATAGCAAAAAGAGTAGAACCAAAAGAACATTATATACAGCTAGAGATTTACTACTGCTAAGATTAAAATTTTGGGGGAAACTTGATAGAGGTAGAAATTAGTTTCTCTCTGCAAGGAGTATTATATTTTTATGAGGTTTATTAAAGGTCAAGGGTTAAAGAAAATAAAAGCAAGAGAAGCATGTGCTAGGTGGGTCATGAGGCCCTCCCAAATTTCCCTCACATCATGTTTGCCAGCGGAGACAGGAAGAGAAGAGAGCCTGCCTACGGCGGAGACCCCTTATATCATAATTTGCTCTGGGCCCAGGTGAGAATTCAGTGAGATTACAAAGCATTCTGGGGAAGTGGAGCAAGGACTTCTGGGGATTGAAGTCCTGGATTCAAGTGTCCATTTTTTTTACATTACTTGAAGAATAAATTGTGAATGTTACCTCCAGAACTGAAAAAGGGAAACATGAAAGACCTAATTTATATATACATACCTGACTCTCAGATGATACCTTCTATGATGCAGGGAAGGGAAGGAGCTACAGAGATACTTGCAATTAAGTTACATAAATACATTTTTTAAAAATGTACTTAATTTAGAATATTTTTCCCATGGTTACATGATTCCTGTTCTTTCCCTCCTCCCATAGCCAATAGGCAATTCCACTGGGTTTTACATGTATCATTGTTCAAAACCTATTTCCGTATTATTAATACTTGCAATAGAGTGATCACATAAATACATTTTTTTAGAAAAGAAGCTATTAATGGGGCAGCAAGGTGGCTCAGTGGATAGAGAGCCGCACCCAGAAACGGGTGGTCAAATCTGGCCTCAGATACTTCCTAGCTGTGTGATTCAGGACAAGTCACTTAACCCTACTTATCTCATGCTTACCACTCTTCTGCCTTGGGATCAATACTTAGTATTCTATTCTATAATAAGAATATTCTATTCTAATATCCATTCTAAGATGGAAGGTAAGGATTAAAAACATTTTAATTTAATTAAAAAAAATTTAAACCCTTACCATCCATCTCAGAATCAATACTGTGTATTAATTCTAAGGCAGAAGAGCGGTGAGGGCTAAGCATTGGGAGTTAAATGACTTGCCTAGGGTCTTCTAGCTAGGAATTGTCTGAGGTCAAATTTGAACCCAGGACCTCCTGTCTCTGGACCTGACTCTCAATCCACTGAGCCACTTAGCTGCCCTCTAAAGTGTTTTTTTTTTTTTGTTTGTTTTGTTTTGTTTTTTAAAGAAGAAGCTATTAAAACAGTGGGAATCCGTCCGGGTAGTGACTGGAGAGGTGGAGAGATGATGGAGACCAATTTTGCACAATTGAGCAGTCTCCGGCGAAGCAACTTGTTCAGGGAGTCACCGCAGAGTAGAATTTTGCTCTCCTCCCCCAGCAGTTATTTCCTGAGCTATCTCCCGGTCCCCTCTCGGGGCATTAGGCTCTCGTGCATTTTCCCCTAATCTCCCCGGAAGGTGAGGACACACAGAAGCTGGACCTGGGCTGCTCGGACCGGGGAGGGTGTGAATGAGAGCCCTACAGCTCTTTCTGCTCAGTGAAGATCAGTGAGTGGGCCAGGAAATGCAAGTTCAAGTTCACATAACCCACTGAGGCTGAGCCTAAGCCGGTGTGACAACTTGACAAAATGCCCCGCCTCCCTTCTGCCCTTCACAATCGTCTCCCCCCAGCCCCATTCCGAGGAGCCTCCGCCCGCCCCTTTTCCCCACTTCAGTCGGGCTGGTGTAGCCCGTATCCACCGGCAGGGAGAGGAAATGAAAAGAAAATCGGTCTGTCTGGAGCAAGTTAACACTTAATTGTTGGGACGGATACAGGATATTTCGTTCGGTGTAATAAAGTATCAGCTGCCAACGATTAGAGAGCTGGTCACGTGTCCCCGGCAGGGAACTGTAGCTCTTTGAATTTGTAAAGATGCAGACTGCATTGAATGTGGCTTTTATTGGGGGAAACACTGTCAGTTTCGAAGTGTTCAACTCTCTAATCTCCTTCTATTGTTTACGTGATTACAAAGCCGCAAAGACCGCCAGCCTGCTGCAGAGGGATGCCGCCGCTCTCCCTCCTTTTCCAGAACCCGGTCCATTTCCCTCGGGGGCATCTGAATCCGGGCCGCCTCCCCCTGCCCCCTAGGACTGTCTCTTTTGTAGAATGCTTGAGAAATAAACGTAAACAAATCTGTTCCCTTGTCTTGGGATTTCTGATAAATTAATCATGAAGAATTTGTTGTTCAGTCATGTCCAACTCTTTGTATTGAGAGGTTTTTTGTTTTTTTTTAACCCTTACCTTCTGTCTTAGAATCAATACTGTGGGTATTGGTTCCAAAGCAGAAGAGTGGTAAGGGCTAGGCAATGGGGGTCAAGTGACTTGTCCAGGGTCACACAGCTAGGAAGGGTTTGAGGTTAGATTTGAACCCAGGCCTGGTGTTCTCAATCCACTGAGTCACCTAGCTGCCCCCCATTCCTCGTTTTCTTGGCAAAGATTTCAGAGTGGTTTGCCATTTCCTTCTCTGACTCCTTTGACAAATGAAGAAACTGAGGCCAACAGGGTTAAGTGACTTGCCCAAGGTCACACAGCTAAGAAGTATCTGAGATCAAATTTGAACTCATGATTTCCTTACTCCAGGTGTGGTGCTCTATCCACTGTATTATCTGCTGCCCTAAATTCTGTTGTTTAAAAATAATATTTGTATAATCCAGTGGAATTGCTTGTCAGCTCTAGGAAGGAAACACTGGGAAAATACTTAAAAACAAATAAATTTTAAAAAGAAAAAAATAAATATTTGTATGGTTCCTTTAAAAAAAAAAAGTATGTTAAGCTTGCTCCAGAAACCAGAAGATAATTTTGAGTGAGGAAAGAACAACATGACATTACATTATATTATATCTCAAATAACTAGAATCCTAGGTGTTTAGAAGTACAAGGTACTTTTAGCATGGATCTTTGGACAGTGCAGCTGTATTTTTTTTTAAACCTTTACCTTCTGTCTTGGAATCAATACTGTATATTGGTTCCAAGGCAGAAGAGTGGTAAGGGCTAGGCAATGGGGGTCAAGTGATTTGCCCAGGGTCACACAGCTGGGAAGTGTCTGAGGCTAGATTTGAACCTAGGATTTCCTGTCTCTAGGCCTGGCTTTCAATCCACTGAGCTACCCAGCTGCCCCCAGCTGTATTTTTAGTAAGAGTATTAGGGCAGCTGGATGGCTCAGTGGATAATACAGAAGGACCCGAGTTCAAATGTGACCTCAGATACTTCTGGGCCCTACTGCTCTTCTGCCTTGGAACTGATACTTAGTATTGATTCTAAGTCAGAAGCTAAGGTTTGTTTGTTTTTTTTAACAGTTTTGAATTCTGGCTAAGTCATATGACAGCTATGTAATCTTGGCCTCAGTTTCCTCATTTGTAAAATGAGAATATGAATTTCAATGACTTTTGGATGTTTGACTTATAAAATGCAAGCCTGAAGTTCTCTCTTTATGGCTTGCCTCTATCATAGTCATTATCTAGGCAGAGCTATGCCTACAGGTATCAAGCATTAGGTAGGGAAGAAATAAGAAAAAATGAGAAATGAGAGAAAAGAAAAAGAAAATGGATGATAAACAAGAGAAAGCAGAGAGAAGGAAAGTGAGAGAAAGGGAAGCATGGAGCATAGATGGACCAACTGTACCAATGCCTTCAGGTCTCATCCAGGGGCATCTGTGTCATATGGTACTCAATCATGTGCTTTCAAATTTATCCTTTTCCTAGCGCATGTGCTTACAGTAGAATCTTTTGGGCTTTATAGATAGATCTCAGTTTCCTTTTCTCTAATAAAACCTATTCCTCCTCTCTTTTGAGGTCCTACCAGTCATCAGAGTAAGCAAGGCATCCTGAGTGGGATACTAGTGTTTAAAGTTGCAAAGGACCATGGGTGTCATCCAGTCTAACATTCTCATCTTACAGATTGGGAAACGGAGATCCAGAGCCAAAAGTGACTTGTCCAAGGTCACCCAGGTTATAAGTAGCAGAGGCAGGATTAGTGTCTTTTCCAGCCTTCCCTCTTTTGTAGCAATTATCACACTATGAAGCTAAATGCCAGTATAGAGACAGAAGAATGACCCAGCTTTAAATACAAGCAGAAATAGGCAACTCTCAGCCTGCTTGGCATACTTCAGGTGTCCTGAGATAGCTCCTCTGGCCTTTTAAATTCTTCTCACCTGATCACTCATGTATAATATTTTACAATTTAATTCAGTTTAGTTCAGTAAGCATTTAGTAAACACACATGTCTTGCATACATGCACACATGTACATATATGTATCTATGTACACACACGTGGCTTTCATGTATGAGCGGGTTCATATGTGTATATTTGTGTCTGGGTATGCATATGCACATACATACATGTGGGTATTAACATGACAGTGAATAGAGAACTCACCCTTGAATTCAGAAAGATGTGGGTTCAAGTACTGACTGACACATATTGGCCAACCAGTTCCATAGATGACTTCCCGGGAACATAGGCTAAATACTTGTCAGATGGCCCTGGTAGACTGAATTTCCTCCTTGGGAACTCCTTGCCCCATTGAAATCCCAAGTCTGGGGCAATTTTAAAAAATGAACAAGGCATTGTCTTAGGTTCTGGGGATATAAAGATGGAAGCCAAAGCAGTTCCTGCCCTCGAGAGGCTTATCCAGTAGTTTGGCTTAATCTTTTTCTAATGAGGGGCTACTCCGTCTCTTACCTGAAAACTCAATAATAATAAAACTTGCTGAAATTTATGAAGTCACATTGTTATCTTGGCTGGGCCCAGTGGAAAGAGAATTCAAGTAGAGAATTGCTGACTTAGGACCTGACTCCAACACTGTGCCCTTGGCTGGATCTTTCCCTTTTGTGTCCATTGTAAAAGCATCAGCCCCTCACTGGTATTTCTGTCTGGGACTCCTCATTTTCCTTTGTTACCATTGTAAAGTCAATCAACTATCTCTCTCATCCTCTGTCCCCAAGTTCCCCTAGAAAGGTATTTAAGCTTCCCACTTTAATGACTATTTGGAGTTTTTCATCCAAGTGGTGAGACTCCCAGGGGTCTGTGACCAGAGCAAGTGCAGTCTATATAATGAATATAGATGCAAAAAAATTAAATAAAATGCTAGCAAGTAGACTACAGCTGTATGGCACAAGGATCATTCACTATGACAAGGTGGGATTTACACCAGGAACTCAGGACTGGTTTAATATTAGGAAAACTATCACCATAATTGACCATATCAATAACCGAACTAATAGAAATCATATGATTATCTCAAGAGAACCAGAAAAAGCCTTTGACAAAATACAGCACCCAATCTTATGGGTTTTTTTCACTTTTTATTGTCATTGGTAATTGTTGTAAGAGCACACTCAAACATAACCAAAACCCAAAACCAAAACAAAGATACACTGATGTGAAAGACGACTCCAACAGTTCTTTCTCTGGAGGTGGACGACATTCCCTGTCAAAGGTCTTTCAGGATTGTCCCAGATCATTGCATTGCTGAGAGTAGCCAAGTTTTCACAAATAATCATTGTCCAATATTGCTGTTATTATGTACAATGTTCTTCCAGCTCTGCATTGTTTTGCTCTGCATCAGTTCCTGCAAATCTTTAACACCCATTTTTATTAAAAAAACAAAACAGTAGAAAGCATAGGAATAAATGGGCCATTTCTTAAATGATAAGTGTTATCTACCTAAAACCATCAGCAACTATCATCTGCAGTGGGGAGAAGTTAGAAACCTTTCCAATAAAATCAGGGGAGAAGCAAAGAATGCCCATTATCACCTCTATTATTTAATATTTTACTAGAAATGCTAGCTTTAGTAATAAGAAAAGAAAAGGGAATTGAAGGAATTAAAGCAGGAAATGAGGAAACTAAACTATTACTCTTTGCAAATGATATGATGGTATCCTTAGAGAATCCTAGAGAATTACCAAAAAAAAAAAGTTGAAAGCACAACTTTATCAAAGTTGCAGGATACAAAATAAACCCCCACAAAAATAACCAGACTATATAAAATACCCAGAAATATACTCGCCAAGACAAACACAGGAATTATGGGGACACAATTATGAAGTATTTTTCACACAAATAAAGTCAGATCTAAACAACTGGAAAACCATTAATTGCTCATAAGTAGGCCCAGCTAATATAATAAAAAATGATAATTCTACCTAAATTAATTTATCAGTATCATATGTAAGAGGAGATTTTGGGAAGGCAACAGGATTACAAGGAAAGTGTCATAGAATGCTGTGAAGTAAGACTGACAGAGGTTAACCCTGTTAGAATCTTGGAAAGAGAGGGGGATGCTGGGATTCCAACAGCCAGTGAGGGGAGTTGTTCATTGACTCTTGTATGATTGAAAATCTGTTACCCTAAAAAAAGAACTACATATCCCAAGAGCCCACTGACTTCCTGTCATTACTTACTTCCTGTAGACAGAGGATAAAGGGCGTGGGCTTTGGAGACTCCCTCTCTCTGATGTAGAATCACCATTGATGGTGGTGAGTGGGGTTGATTAAAAAATGGCTAACCAGCCATGGGCACATGGTCTTTATTTTGTATCTTCTTTATCCCTTGATTTCTAATGATCATTAATAAATCTCTTAAAATATAATATTATTGAGATTTAATTTTAACTTTTACACTCTGGAGGGACAACCAGCTCCCACAACCCTGCTCCAACCTTTGCAAAGTGGAAACCATTCTTGAGACTTATAACTCTCCTGTGACACTGTGAAGAGCAAGATCTGAGAGGAAGCTGATCAAATTGAACTGTTCAGTTTGCCTTTCAGGGTCCACAGGGGGGGAACTTGATCACCCCTGAAGCCTGACTTCATTTCTATTCAATCTACAATCTGAAGACTTGTTACTAAGTGGGTTTAGCCAAGGTTTAGCTAAGAATAGAAGGGAATTATCAAGCAGAGAATATATTCAGTGTAGCCTCAACTCTGGTCTAGGACAGAAGACACTTTCCATCAAAGTCAGATGGTGGGGAAATAAGTTAGTTTTTATTAGCGATAGGGAATAATCTGCAACCCACTTCCCTCATCCCATACCCAGTTATCAATGTGACTAAACCTTGTTACCTCAGAGAAGTAGTCAGACTGATTACTCATTGGTCTATGGCAGAGAGGGCAGTCATTTTTGCTCTGACCTTGTAGAGTCTACCCTGTCTGACCAGGTTCTGTAAAGTCCTGGTTGCCTGTTTACGCCATCTTTCCAGGGATTCTCTTCACCCTAACACATAGCAATCAAATTATCAAATAGTTATTTTATAGAACTAAAAAAAAAATTCACCTGGAAGAGAACAAAAGGTCAAGAATATCAAGGAACTTAATGGAAAAAATGTGAAGAAAGGTGGCCTAGTGTGGCATTTAAAAGAGTGGGAGCCATAAACTGTTATATTTAAAATAGTGGAAGGCATAAACTGTGATAATTAAAATGGTTGGTTGTCATAAACTGTAGTGATTAAATAGTGAAAGACTTAAATTGTGGTAGATATAAGAGTGGGTGAGTAAATGTGACCGCAGAAAATATGTTTTCACTACAGTGTCTTGTTTCAAATCAAATATAAGGTGGTCACCAGGGAAATATTCCCAATTATGAATATACCCAAGTCAACTGGGTTTTATAGAGAATATAATTAATAATACAATGAGGAATCAAAGAAAGAGAGAGAGAGAGAGAGAGAGAGAGAGAGAGAGAGAAAGGAAATAAATGAGAAAAGAATAGGCCGGCCCAGGCAGCCCTGGCCAACCCAGGCCTAAGCCCTAAAAGAAAAGATCAGTCAGTCTTTTATCACTCACCACAAGATCTGTCCAAGCAAGGATTCTAGTGACACCATTCTAGCTCCATCTCAGCTGACTTCACCAGCTCAATCCTCAATCTGAATGTTTCAGAATGAGTTTTTTGAGCTCCTATCTGAGCTCCTATTTAAAGGGCAATTTCTCCTATGTCTCCTCCCCTAAGTCCTTACATCTACCAATCATAGTAGACATTTTCCAAAGGACAGCCCATTCTGAATTCACACCTGAGTAGACTAATCCTTTTAATAATCCACACCTGAGTAGGTTAGAATCTTAGAGTAAGTTTTTTCCTCTTTGCTCCTTGTAAGTTCACAAGTTGCCTGACCTATTATAGGTACTTAGCACCTCTTTGTATTAATTCTAAAAATAGGCATGGCTTAAGTATGGGTGTAAGTATTTTTCATTGTTCAGCAAGGAGTTTTCTCCCCTAAAGCAGTCTTAAGTACAGGTGGAGTCTCTATCTAAGTAGAGTTCTCACATTTTCGATCTAAGTAGCTTCACTGTTTAAAATGGGGAATAGTCCCAATAGGGACTTGTCCCAATGAAAAATTCTCCAATGGGAAATTTTTTTTAACATTCACAAGTCTGAGAAATTTCAAGACTCACACTAGCAGTACTAGATCTCAATCATCAAAACAGTTTGGTACTGCTTAAGAAATAGAATGGTGGATCAATGGAATAGATTAGATAAACAACATGCAGGAGTAAATGATCTTAGCAATCTCGTGTTTGATAAACCCAAAGAACCCATTTTTAGGATTAAGAACTCATTTTTTTTAAACTGCTGGAAAAATTGGAAAATGGTAAGGCAGAAACTAGTTATAGACCAATATTTCACATCCCATATCAAGATAAGCTCAAAATGGGCATATGATTTAGATTTTAAAAAGTGATACCATAAGTGAATTAGGGGAACATAGAATAGTTTTTTTCTGGCAGATCTATGGAGAAGGAAACAATTTATGACCAAACAAGAGATAGAGAGTATTATAAAATGAAATTAAGATGATTATAGAAATGCAAATTAAAACATCTCTGAAGTAGCACATCACACCTGGCCAATAGAAATCACTTGTGAAGCCATAATATGCTAGTAATATGGTCAAATGTTGGAGAAGACATGGGAAAATTGGGACACTGGTGCATTGTTGGTGGAATTGTGAACTGATATAACCATTCTGGAGAGCAAATTGGAACTATGACCAAGGGTCTATAAAACTGTGCATACCCTTTGATCCAGTAATACCACTACTGGGTTTATATTCCAAAGAAACCATAAAAAGCGGGAAAGGACTTACTTGTACACAAGTATTTACAGCAGCCCTTTTTGTGGTGGCAAAGAATTAGAAACTGAATTTGGGGATCAATTGGGGAACAGCTGAACAAAATGTGGTATATATTGGTAATGAAATACTATCATGTTATAAAAAATGATGAGCAGGATGTTTTCAGAAAAAGTTGGAAAGACCTACATGAACTGATGCAGAGAAAAATAAGTAAAGCCAGGAGAACACTGATCATAGTAACAGTAATAGTGTATGATGATCAACTGTGAAAGACTTGGCTACTCTCAGCAATACAATGACCTGGGACAGTTCTGAAGGACTTATGGCAAAGAATGTTATATCCACCTCCAGAGAAAGAACTGTTGGATTTGGATACAGATCAAGACATACTGTGATATGAGTTTATTCACATTTTTATTTTGTGGTTTTGGTTTTATATGAGTGCTCTCTTACAACAAAGACCAATATGGAAGCATGTTTTGCATGATAATACATGTATAACCCAGATCAAATTGCTTACCATTTCCAAGACAGGGGAGGGAAAGGAGGGAGATAATTTTTATCTTATATTTTTGGGAAATTGTTATTACACGTAATTGAGAAAATAAAATACCTTTGAATAAAAAATAAAATTAAAATGATTTATTTGATGAAGCTCTTTTGTTTAAAACTAAAGTGCTGTCTTACTGGCTTAGTAAAAGTAAATACATTGGTGGGGGCTTGTGAGTTATGGTTCTGAGTTGATATTGACTCACAAAGTGACCTAAACCTGGGTTAGCTTTCTAGGAGAGGACACATTTGAGGGAGTTCCTGGACATGATATTGGAAAGCAAAAACAACTAAGCCAGCTTTATGCCAATCAACACATCCAGAGACATAGCAGCAAATGTTGTGTGCAGAGCTAGAAAATAGGAAGGAAGCAAAGGTTTCAGCACATTGTTTTCTTATAAGAAATCCAAAAGAAGAACAAAAAATAGTATGTTGGGAATAATACCCTTCCCTTAAAAGGGCAAATATTTAGACTGTCTTCTACTTCAAGGGCTCATAAGCTAGGGTCTATGAACTTTATTTTTTTTTAAATATTTTGATAATTTAATTTCAAAATAATTGGCTTTGTTATCCTCTGTGTTTCATTTTATGCATTTATAAACATTATTCTAAGAAGTCCATAGCCTGCAGGTGAAGAGCCCCTGGGAAAAGTGAAGACCATTGGATCTAAAGCCAGAATATTTGGGTTTGGGGGTAGCAGGGTGACACCATAGATTGAGAGCCAGGCCTAGAGACAGGAGAGGTCCTGGGTTCAAATCTATCATCAGACCCTTTCCAGCTGTGTGACTCTAGGCAGATCACGTAATCCCCATTGCCTAGCTTTGGAACCAATGCACAGTATAGATTCTAAGATGAAAGGTAAGGGTTTTAAAAAAATATCTGCGTTCAAATCCCCGAATACCTGCTGGCTACATGATTTGGGGCAAATCACTCCTTCTCTCTCAAACTCAGTTTTTTCCTCCACAAAATGAAGCAGTTAATTATATCATCCCTTCTGGCTCTATATCCTATAAGTGAGGATTTGAAACCCTGCTAAGAACTTGGGACTGAAGCTCCTCTTTAAGCAATTTTCATCTGGGCTTAGGAGAGTATGAGGGAAGTGGTAGAGGGTGACAAGAAATCTTACTCAATTGCAGGATTATACTATGACCTTTCTCTGACATATCATTAAAAAGGATCAGCCAGAAAATGAATTTCCCTTCCCATGTTACCAGAGGTCTTTGGGCTACTTGGAATTTCTCTTAAGAATCCCAGATATCCAACGAATCATTTCCAAACACCTCAAATTTTCTCTAGCAGAATGCTCACAGCAAGCCAGTAACATATGGCGGAGCATCTGGGAGTGCCTGTGGGTCAGCAGTTTTGGAGAAATACAAATACTTAAAGTATAACCAACATCTAAACTGTAGTACAGTAAAACACTTTATAAAAATTTTGTTGACTTGGGCTTGTAAAGGTGAAACAATAATGCCAGGAGCATTAAAGCATTCTAACAAATTTTAGATCTGCTCAAGCTTGTGACTGAAACCCTTGATGACATCCCTTTAAATAGCTTTTTTAATATCTTGGCCAGGTCAAGCATACCAGTGGCATTACATGAGCTGTAAATCAATGTCCTAGTTGCTTGGGTTGGTGGGGTTTTTGGGTTCCTAAACCTTACTATAATTTATTTTCAATGATTGATTTCCTCCCTCTCGTTTCCATAAAATAGACTAGAACTGTGGCATGGTGGGTAACATCATGACAACTGGGCCCTTGGCTTAAAAAGAGACAAGCTGCTGCGTCAGTAGAGCGGTGATCTGGAATGTGATAAATGACCCATTTCCTCTTCTTCTTCCACCTCTCAGCTCGAAGGATGTTGCTGATCAATAATACCGGTTATTTCTCTGCTACCTGAATTTTAAAGGAGGTCGACCAGCAGGTCAACTGACAGTCTGGAAACTTCAATTACAAAAAAAATCCATTGGCTTCTCCATCTGGGATCAGTCCAAGTGATTTACACATACTTTATTCATGGTCTATGCAGCCAAATGCTTTGCATCTGATTATTCATTTAATGAGAGTTAAAAGACCCTGAAGATACAAAGGAATTTAACTATGTGTGCTTGGCTTTTGCCCCCCCAAATAGCAGAACCATATGTAAAATTGTCCCTAATCTAAAGTCTGGGTTTTGAGATGACTGCAGACACCAATTAGCACAGAAATTCCTCCTGTAAAGAGGGAAGCTGTTACTGTCAAAACCGAGGTCGGAATGAGAAAAACCCAACATAAAACCAGAGTTTTATAATGATATTAGTTGACTGTTCCTTATGTAGGTCATAAGGTCCAGTAAGTGGTCATAGTCTTTGGTTGTATCAGATGTTTTTACTGGCTGCTTAAAATTCCATTTTTTGGAGCAGGGGATATTTCATTGGCTCCACTGACTTAGTGCTTGGCTGAGAGGCTTGAGAGCTGGAAGGTCCCTTGGATTTCATTATTTACAGAAGATAATAACAACTTACATTCCTACAGAGCTTTTAGATATGCCAAGTGCCTTCCTTACTGCTACCTTTTGTGGATGGCAGCATAAGGACCGCTATTCCCATTTAGATGAGGGGACCAAGTCACAAAGGAAGGAATTGACTTGTCCAAGGTCACCAGATTAGTAAGTGCCATAGGCAGGATTTGAACTCATGGTTTCTGACCCCCAACTCAGCTCTCTTTCCATTATACCAGTGGTTCTATAACTTTCTGAGATTGAGAAATACTTTTTAACATAAAAAAACAGAATGTCAAGAGTCCATCTGCCATTGTTTAATCATGTACAACTCTTCTTGACCTCATGTATTTTATCTATGGGTTTTTTAAAAAAACACACTCCCTTCTGGGAGCAGCTGGGTGGCTCAGTGGATTGAGAGCCAGGCCTAGAGACAGAGGTCCTAGGTTCAAATCTGGCCTCAGACACTTCTTAGCTGAGTGACTCTGGGTAAGTCATTTGATCTCCATTGCCTAGCCCTTACTGCTCTTCTGCCTTGGAACCAGTACATAATATTGATTCTAAGATAGAAGGTGAGAGTTAAAAAAAAAGAGTGATATAGAACATTTTTTCATATGTTATTGATAGCCTTGATTTCTTCATCTCAAAATTGCTTATTCATTTCCTTTGGCCATTTGTTAATAAGGGAATGATTTGTATTCCTTTTGCCTAGCCCTGACCACTCTTCTGCCTTGGAACCAATACATGGTATTGATTCCAAGATGGAAGGTAAGGGGTTAAAAAAAATAATTCCCTTCTGTCTTAGAATCAATACTAATACTGATTCCAAGGCAGAAGAACAGCAAAGGCTAGACAGTTAGGATTAAGTGACTCACCCAAGGTCACATAGCTAGGAAGTATCTGAGGTCATATTTGAACTCAGAACCTTCTGTCTCCAGATATGGCTCTCAATCCACTGAGCCACCTAGCTGCATGGTCATGCCATTTTCTTGGCAAATACATAGGAGAGGTTTGCCATTTCCTTCTCCAGTGGGTCTCCATTTCACAGTTGAGTAACTAAGGCAAATAGAGGTTTCAAGACACACCCAGGGTTATAGAGCTAGTAAGTTCTGGGGCCAAATTTGAACTCAGATTTTTCTGATTTGTTCTATCTAGCACACCTCCTAGTTGCCCTAAAAACCCATATATGATAGTAGTTATAGTATTAATATTTTCTGATTGAAAAATACATACCGACAAAGAGTTTTTACAAATTCAGTAACATTTTTAATGAATTGGTATTTTGCCCCTTGCAAATGTATTTGAAAAATATAATGTGTGGGCATGAGTATTGCATTCAGTTATGCTTTTTAGGGAGGACACTGATAAGCTGATGGGTATCTAGAGAAAAGCAATAAGGCCACTGAAAGGCTTCAGGTCATGTCACGTGAAGACCAGTTGAAGGAATTGAAGTTATTTGACCTGGAAAAGAGAGTGGGGGGATGAGCTGAGAGTTGCCTTCAAGTATTGGAAGGGTTGTCATTCTGAAGGACTGGATTTCTTTTCTTTGGCCCCAGAAGATGGAACTAGGAAGAATGGGTAGAGTTTGCAGAAAAATGGATTTCTATGTCCAGACATAAGCGAAAACTTCCCAACAGTTCATTTCTAAAACCGGAATGGGAGACCTCAGGAGGTAGTGGATTTCCCCTTATTCAAAGATCTTCAAACAAAGGTGATATGATTATTTGTCAAGTATGTTGAAGGGAAAGTCCTTTTTCGGGCATGAGTTAGACTATTTGGTATTCAGTTCCTTCTAACTCGAAAATCCTGTGCTTCTGAAATATGCCATTTAAATAAATATCAACATTATTCTCATTGGTTCTTATATGAATTCAAGGCTCCCTTTGCAAGAATTCAGTCGATCCCCAAGAGTCTGAAGCCCCATGTCTGTGTAGTTACACTGAATGTCTCAGTCGAGTCGTCCCCTTACTTTCTTCATTATTTTCCCTTGATCCCATGGTACAAGTTCAATTATTGTGGTTATTGTTTTCATCATGCCAACCCTATGGACAAACAGACACAAGAGGGAAAGAAGGAGACCCATCAATTAACAAAGACGTTAGCAGATTCGATCTCAATGATTATTTCACAGGCCAGCCTTAGGGGAACGAATCATTTCTTCTTGTTTCCTGCTCATGGGCAGGCCATGTTGTCTTGGGTCTTAGCACACTGTCCATTCCTTAGTCCTATCCTTAACCACAGTGGAGTAAAGGCAATAGCTGAGGAGAAGAAATATGGAAAGAATGTTAAGAATTTGCCATGAAAATATACATTAAGAATATTTTCAGCAGGCATAATTCCACATTTAGCATCTAAATGGAGACTATGGCTATCATGAGACCATCTTCACGTTTTGCACATGACCATGTAAACATCAATTAAAGAAGGACAGCCTAGTTTAGTGGAAAGAATGCTGGATTTAGAATCAGAAGGCATAGGGGCTTGTTTCCAGTCCTAACCATTACTTTATGGTTCTGAGCAAGTCACTTAAACTCATTGTACCTCAGTGTCCTTGAGAACCATAACTAGCAATTATGGGGTCCAGGGCAAGCTGCACTAAATGCACCCAGGGCATGCAGCATGAAACCTGGCCCCAAATCAATTTTGATTCATGGCTTGAAAATAATACAGGAAGTGATTCAACAAATCTAGCTTGCAGAAGGGAGAATGAGTTACCCTACAAGTTTCTATCCTGAAGATGGAGGGCATAGCTTCAGTTTTTAGGTCCTGGCACAAAGTTTTAGAGCATTTCTCAAGCTGCTTTGTTTGAGAGAGTTCTCTTAATTGGAATTTCCTACTCCTGTGATGCTACAGGACACCCTAGTTATTTTATCTCTCTAGCTATATCTCTGATTTCTCCACCAATAAAATACCAACCTGAGAAAGTGATGACAGGCAAAGAGATTTATAAGGCTATATATTCTTTTTCTTTTATAACCTCTTCTCCTTCTTTCTTCCCTCCCTCCCTCCCTTTCTTTGCTTCTTTCTCTTTCTTTTTTTCCTTCTTTGTCTTTCTTTGCTTCTTTTTTCTTTCTTTCTTCCTTTGTTTTTCTTTGCTGCTTTACTTCTTTCTTTCTTACTTTCTTTCCTTATTTGTTTCTTTGCTCCTTCCTTTTTCTCTCCTGTTTTCTCTTTCTCTCTCTCTCTCTCTCTCTCTCTTTCTTCCTTCTTTCCTTCCTTCCTTCCTTCCTTCCTTCCTTCCTTCCTTCCTTCCTTCCTTCCTTCCTTCCTTCCTTCCTTCCTTCCTCTCTTCTTTCTTTCTTTCTTTCTTTCTTTCTTTCTTTCTTTCTTTCTTTCTTTCTTTCTTTCTTTCTTTCTTTCTTTCTTTCTTTCTTTCTTTCTTTCTTTCTTTCTTTCTTTCTTTCTTTCTTTCTTTCTTTCTTTCTTTCTTCCTTCCTTCCTTCCTTCCTTCCTCTTTCTTTCTTCCTTCCTTCCTTCCTTCCTTCCTTCCTTCCTTCCTTCCTTCCTTCCTTCCTTCCTTCCTTCCTTCCTTCCTTCCTTCCTTCCTTCCTTCCTTCCTTCCTTCCTCCCTTCCTCCCTTCCTTCCTTCCTTCCTTCCTTCCTTCCTTCCTTCCTTCCTTCCTTCCTTTCTTTCACTTCCTTTCTGTCAAGAAATATGAAGAAAAAGCTAAGTTATGCCATGTTGGGAGCTTTTGCTATATAGGATGATAGGCCTTTGCCGAATTTTTGAGTTGGATGGGATTATAGAAGTCATTGAGTCCTATTCTTGCCTTTTTAGAAACAATTATTTCATTTTTCAGTTATTTAATATGTTGGTTATTTTAAAAGTTCCAGGTATCTCCCTCTCTACTTCCCTTCCTTACACCAGAGAAGGCATCATTTGACCAAAAAAACGTACATATGAAACTGTATTACATGTTTCTATATATCAATTCTTTCTTTCAAAGTGGACATTCACAGGTTATTATTCAAATATAATTTCTGTAACTATATACAGTGTTCTATTGGTTCTGCTCATTTTACTTTTCATAATTTCATATGGGTCTTAAAAATATTAATTTTCCATATCACATGTTGATTCAGTTTTTCATATTCATTTTCTGACATTTTTCAATCTCTCTCCCTCCCATTCTTCTCCCTGTTCTTCCTCAAGAAGGCAGATAATATGATATAGGTTGTACATATATTATCATAATACATATTTCCATGTTCATCATGTTGTGAAAGAAGACACATTGTTTACACTAGGGAAAAATTAATGGAAGAAATAAGGCCAAGAATGGTATGTTTCAATCTGCATTTGGACTCCATCTGTTCCTCCTATGGTAGTGGATGTCTTTTTCTTCATGGGTCCTTTGGAATTGTCCTGAATCCTTGCCTTATTGAAAACAATTAATTCATTCACAGTTGATCATCATATATTATTGTTGTTACTTTGTACAATGTTCTTCTGGTTCTGCTCGCTTCATTTTGCATCACTTCATAAGTCTTTCCAGATTTTTTTGTGATCATCTTGTTTGTCATTTCTCATGATATAATAGTATTCTGGTACAAGCAAACACCACAACTTGTTCCACCATTCCCCAGTTGGTGGACATCCCTTCTGTCTCCAGTTCTTTGTCACCACAAAAAAAAAAAGCTCTAAATATTTTTGTACACATAGGTTCTTTTCCCCCTATCTTTAATCTCTTTGGGATACAGACCTCATAGTGATATTTCTGGGTGAAAGGGTGTGCACAGTTTTATGGTCCTTTGGGAGATTGATTTTCAGAGTGGTTGTATCAGTTCAGAGCTCTACCAAAATTGTGTTAGTGTTTATGTAGGTCTTTCCATGTTTTTTCTTTAAATTAACCTGCTCATCATTTCTCATAGCAGACTATTATTCCATCACAATTACAGGCTACAACTTGTTTAGCTATGTCCTAATTGATGGGCATCCCCTCAATTTCTAGTTCTTTGCTGTCACAAAGAGAGCAGCTATAAATATTTTAGAACATATAGATTCTCTTCCTTTTTTCTCTGATCACCCCGGGAAACAGACCCAACGGTGGTATGGCGGCATCTAAGGGCATACAGTTTTATAATTCTCTGTGCATAATTCCAGATGGCTCTCCAAAATGTTTGAATCAATTCATAGTTCCACCAACTCTGGTTGTTATTGGTATGGCATTAGTGCCCTCCCTGCCACTTTGTGGATGAGTAAAATGGGGTGGAAGACAGAGAAGGGCTTGCCCAGTTACATGGCTCCCTAGTAACCAAACCAGATCTTAGCACTCATCTCCTGCCCCTTGCTCTCTGTTCAGGGCCCTTTCCACTGGTCAGGGTACAGGGCACCAGATTAGACATGCCCTCTCTTATTTTCTTCCTGGACAGCATAAGTTCACACTGATTTTGAGTGGGACTGTAGGGGCTGTGATTTGACACTGCTTTGACTTCTCATGGAGTGATGCTGGACTCATGCAGCGGCATCGCTCGTCACACATGCTGGGGCACATCTGTTGCTAATGACTTTTCCAGATCCTTGCGCCTTCACAGCCCTCCTTTGGCAGCCCCAACTGCCAGAGTCAAGCATGAGCCTTTATTGAGCAGCTCAGCTGTTCCAGTTTGGCAAAGAAGAGACAATGTCTGTGGCCAGCTTGAATGGGGGTGGATGGGGGAGGGAAGAGGGAGGACACAGACTTCCTAGAGAAATCCAGCCACTTTCAGCAGTTTTCAGTTTTTCAAGTTTGACTTATTAATGAATAAAGAACATGCTGGGCAAATGGTCATCTTCAAAGATGACCATTTTGGGACCAGAGACACTATGGGTTTTTTTTTTTCATGCTGATCTCATAGTCCCCATCCACTCTGGTGAGAAACTTGAAATAAGAGATATACAGCATCTCCTCCCCATACTCTCAACTTCCAGTATTCAGAGTTCCTTTCTTCTTCCCAATCTCCTTCCTGCCCCTCTCCCTCCCACCATTTTATTCTCCTTCCCCTCCCACCTTTCCTCCACTTTTTCTTCCCTTCCTCCTTCCTCTCCTTCTTCCACCTCCTCTCTCTCTCCTTCCTCCCTTTCTCTTCTTGAAGAATTCAGAAATTATAAAACCACTCATTTTCTTTGATGGTCCTTGAAGACTCACATTTGCATTATACTTTATACGTTATAAAGTACTTTCTTCACAACAGCCCTGTTATTATCCCCATTTTGCAGATGAGGAAACAGGCTCAGAGAGATTTAATTATTTGCTCATAGTCTCACAGCTAGGATTGGAGCCCAGCTGTTCTAACTTTTAAATTCAGTACTTTCTCTCCTGGGCCTCTTCTGTAGCCTGTTATTGGAAACATGGTGGATTGATTCCCTTTGGAATGATCAAGCCTTTCTTTCTTTGTCTTACCTTGCCCTAGAAGGCATCTCTTGATAGGCAGCAGGGAGGCTGAGATGTGGTTTTGTCTAGTATTTTCTTTCTGTTTGTTCCAAAAACTTTTTGAAACCAACCAAAGAAGCCAAATTCTCATTTCCTGACCAAGGAAATCTCAAGGAAGAAGGATTTAAAGGAGAATACCGTGCCACTGAAAACCGAACCATCTGCTCTCTGACTTGACGACTACTGAGCTTAGAGGCGACAAGAGATAGCATAACCAGAGGGGACTAACTCTGTGACAGAGACATGGAAGACTGGGAGGTAAGCTCTCTGGACCTCAAACAGGCAAACAGGGAGATGGAGACAGAGGAGAGCCAGGAAGTGGAACTTCAGCTGGAATTCAGTCAGAATAGGACAAGGAAAGGCCCCAGGGGGAGAATGTCTAAGCTCCTTGGTGACGTTCCATGTGGGAGAACAGATATCAGACAGTGAAGGAGTTATCTCCTCTATCTTTTTCTAGAAGCCTCAGGCAGCAGACATTTACTCTGAAGTTTTTCTGTTTTTCAAGTTTGTTCATAATTCCTAATTAGATTAGTACTTTAAAGTTAGCTTGGCATAAATAAAAGTCTTATCTAAAACAACCTTGAAAAAAGTCCATGTTTCATTATTTGCAGAAGAGGGGTTGCAGAAGAAGCAACAGTGACAACTCAAAGGTTAAAATAACTTGTCCAAGATCACATGGTCAGTATGTGTCATATGCAGGAACTGAACCCAGATCTTCCTGATTCCCAGGTCAGTTCTCTATCCACTATGCCATATAACCTAATGATATTTTGTGACTCAATGACATTATATTTCATTCCCTTTCATTTTTTAATTTTAATTAAATTTGTGTTTTCAATCAATGAAAATCACCTTTTCTTCTTTTTCATTTCTATCTCCTACCTATTCCCAATTTGGAAAGAAGAAAAAAATCTTCTTTACAAACATGCATATTTGATCAAAATAAATCCCCACTCTGACATGTGTATCTTCACTCTTAGCCCATCACTTCTCTATCAAAAGGTGGGTAGCATGTTTCATTGTGAGTTTCTGGGATCATGATTGAACAGAGTTCTAAAAATCTTTCAAAATGTTTTGCCTTTACAATGTTATTGCATAAATTGTTCTCCTGGTTCTGCTCATTTCATTTTGCATCAGTTCATATAAATATTTTGAGGACTTTTCTGAAACCCTTCCCATATTTCTTATAGCACAGTAGTATTCCAACACAATCATATACTACAATTTGTTGTCATTACCCAATTGATAAATGGATATCCTATGAGTGGGCATCCTAATTCTTTGCTGCCACAAAAAACTGCTATAAATATTTTTAAACATCTAGGTCTGTCTCCCTTTTCTTTGATCTTTTTGGGATACAGACCTAGTAGTGGTATTGCTGAATCTAAGGGTATATACACAGTTTTATAGCCCTTTTGGTATAGTTCCAACTTGTCCTCTAGATTGGCTGTATCAGTTAACACTCCACCAATAGTGCATTAGTCGTCCCTTCAACATCTGTTGTTTTTCTTTTCTGTCCGGTTAGCCAAGATGATAGATATGGAGTAGTATTTCAAAGTTGTTATAATTTTAATTTCTCTAATCATCAGTGATTTAGAATATTTTTTTTCAAATGATGTTTGGTAGTTTTGATTTCTTCTCCTGAAAAATCACCTTTTCATATCCTTTAACTGTTTTTCAATTGAGGAATGGCTCTTATTTTTATAATTTTGACTCAATTCCTTACACATTTGAGAAATGAGACCTTTATCAGAGAAACTTACTGTAAAAATATTTGTTTTCAGTTTCCTACTTTGTTTCTGCAAAACCTTTTAAATTTCATATAATCAAAATTATCCATTTTACTTCCTGTGATCGTCTCTATTTTTTTGGCCCTAAACTCCTCTCATACATAGATATGACAGTAAATTTTTCATGCTCCCCTAGTCTGCTTATATCATCCTTTATGTCTAAATCATGTTCCCATTTTTATCTTATCTTGGTATAATAGTCTCTGCCTAGTTTCTGCCCAGTTGCTTTCTAGTTTTCCCAGACATTTTTATCAGGTAGTAAGTTATTGCTCCCAAACCTTGCATCATTGGCTTATCAAACATTGATTACTTTGATCATTTACTACTGCATATTATAGACCTGATGTATTCCATCGATACTCTATTTTTTTAGCCAGGACCAGGTCAATTAGATTATTTTGATGATTACTACTTTGTAACATAGTTTGAAGTCTGGTATTGTTAGACACCTTCCTTCATGGTTTTTCCCCCATTGATTCCCTTGATATTTTTGACCTTTTGATTTTGTTATTATTTTTCCTCGCTCTATAATATAATCCTTTGATAGTTTGGTATGGCACTAAATAAGTAAATGTGTAAATACTTTGGCCATTGCCCTTTTTCTTCTCTCTCTTTGGCGTATGGACATAATGTCAGTATAGTTGAGTTGAAGGGTGTGTGCATGCAGTTTAATAACCTTGGGCATAGCTCCAAATTGTTTTCCAGAATGATTAAACCAGTTCGTAGTTCCATTAATAGTGTATGAATGTATCTGTTTTCCCACAGTCTCCCTAGCATTTGTCATTTTCCTTTTCTGTCAACTTGGCCAACCTGATGGGTGTGAGGTGGGAACCCTACCATTTTCTAAATGAAGAAACTGACACCCAACAAGGTGATGCAAGTTGTTCAAGGTCACTTCAGTAGCAATTGGCAGACCTAGGATTGTGAACCTGGCTTTCAATCAGTATAAAGCTCTTAGTGTGGTACTATATAAATATTAACTATTGTTGCTGTTGTTGTTATTGTTATTATTATTCCAAATCCAATACCTTTTCCATTAGGTTATGCCATCTGCCCTATTGAAGACTTGAAATGCAGAGAGGCATGACTTTAAAATAGAGAGAATTAATGAAAAGAGATATTAGGAACTGTTAGGGAAATCAAGGTTGAAAAGAACCAGCAGAGTATATCAAAACGTAAAAAAGAAAATTACAAAAGAAAAGAAAGCAGTATAAATGAATTAAATTCATGTAAAAATACAGAAAAAATTAGGTTGGTGATAGTAATTCAGACTAAGAGGTAGCCCAGTACAATAGAGACCTGAGTTCATGTCCCATTTCTGACATGTGGCTCCTTGACTTTGGGGTTCATTGATCTATAGTTTTTCTTTTTTTCTACCTTTTATTTCTTTTTACCTCTTTAATGACCGATTCCTCACTCATAAAATGAAGGAGGAATCTCATTCAGTCACAAAATATGATGAGGCTATGTGAAGAGAGAGATGGCCTTGTGGTCAGGAAGACTTGGGTTCTATTGTCCCCTATGATACATACTGGCCACAAACAAGACACTTAAACTCTCAGTGGCCTGGAAAATTTTCTAAGACCATAAGTTGCAGAGAAAGTGCTGACCTGCATTGGTAGAGGGAATTCATAATCTAGAAATTCCTTAGATCAATGAAATTTTAGTTCTAGTTCTATATTTAGATGAGACCTTAGGATATGGCCATTGGAGGTGGTTAGGAGGTGCTATTTGGGAATGCCTGAAAGTAAGAAATCAGGAGAGGAAGAATCATACTGGTTCAGCAAGATTTCTTTGAGTGGGAGGACAGTGGAGCATTACTCCATGAACAAATTAGAATGTCTGGTCAGCTTGGGTTAGAAGACTCTCCTGGGAGTCGATTAATGGAATATTCTTCATTCTTTGGCCTGGTAGAGAAGCCAAGTGGAAATGATTAAGGAAAGATTTCTCAGCTGCTACAAGTTGGAAAGAAAACCAGAATCATTGCTTTTCTCTGAGCTAGGAGGGAGGAGTCCAGGAGGTATAGAGAAGAACTGGTAGAGGAATTATACAAATATTTGCTTATCAAATGAATCAAAGAAATTAAAGAAAAAATTCTCACTAAAAGGACCTACTTGTACAAAAATATTTCTAGCAGCTCTTTTTGTGGTGGCAAAGAATTGGAAATTGAGCGAATACCTATCAAGTAGGGGATGGCTGAACAAATTATGGTATGTGATTGTGATGGAACTCTATTATGCTATAAGAAATAATTATCAGAATAATTTCAGAAAAGCCTGAGAAGACTTACATAAACTGATGCAAAGTGAAGTAAACAGAACCAGGAAAACAGTGTATACAGAAACAGAAATATGGTATAATAATCAATTGTGAAAGTCTAAACTATTATCAGCAAAACAAGTCCCAAAAGAATCCCAAGGGATTATGATAAAAAAAATTAAATCCACAGCCAGAGAAGGAACTGTTAGAATCTAATTGTACATCATCAAAGCACATCATTCTTCACTTTATTTCCTTCATGAGTTTTTTTTTATTGTATATGTGATATATGTCTTTAGTCAGGACATGGGGAATATGTATTGCATGAAAGCACTGGCATATCCTATATCAGACAATTTACTGCTTTGAGGGGAAGGGTTGGGGAAGGGAGGGAAGGAGTCTAAATACCAAAATGTCAGAAAATAATTGTCAAAAATTATGTCTACATGTAATAGAAAAAAATAAATTTTCATTAAAAAAAATGATGAGCAGGATGCTTTCTGAAAAACCTGGGAAGACTTACCTGAACTGATACAAAGTGAAATGAATAAAACCAAGAGAACATTGAACACCATAACAGCAATATTGTACAATGATCAATTGTATGACAGTTATTCTCAGCAATATAATAATCTAAGATAATTCTGAAGGACTTATGATGAAAAACATTACATACTTCCAGAGAAAAAACTGATGGGTTGTCAATACAGATAGAAACATTTTTTTTTACTTTCTTAAATTTTCTTGTTTTGTGTTTTTTTCTCTTTTGATCTGTATTTTTTTCCTGCAATATGGCTAATGTGGAAATGTTTTGAATAACTACATATGTATAATCTGTATCAAAATGTTGCCTTATCAAGAAGGAGGAGGGGAGAGTGGGAAGAGGACAATATGAAACTCAAATTTTTTTTAAATGTTAAAAAAAAATTTATATATAATTGAAAAAAATTAAAATTAAGTATTAAAAAAAGACCTATTCTCTAAAATAACCCACACCTAAGCAAAAAGAACATTGCCTACAAATAGCAGGAGACTAGGTGAGGCAGTTTGGTGTAGTTAATGGAGAGTATGCCAGACTTGAAGCTAGAAGACTTGGATTCAATGTCTAACTTGATCAGTTTACCCATCTGCCCATCAGGTTCCTCATTTGAAAAAGGGAATTAATAATTATTTTTCTTATGGGGCTCTTCCAAGTAAAACATGATATAACTAAACTATTGTTAATATCCTTAAGAAAGAAAATAAGATAAAGGAAAATGGTAGCCCAATGAGCACCAGAGTCTAGGAACCAATGTTCTCTGGATAGTTAATGAAATTACCAATGACTGACATCACAAATAAAAAAATGTTGTGGCATAGTCAGTTAATCAACATGCATTTATTAAGCACCTTCTACATATATGCAACAGACACTCTACATAGTATATGGAATGCTGGACTTAAAGTCTGGAAATTCCAAGTTGGGCTAGAACCTTGAATACCCACTAGCTCCAACAAAAGTCAAGTCACTTCATCTTTCTAAGCCCATTTTCTCATTTATAAAAATATGAATAATACTTGTAGGCTTACCTGACAGATTTGTAGTAAGGATCTAATTTTTTGATGTATACAATAGTTTCCAAGCTTTAAAGAAATATATATAATCAACTATCATTATTAAATCATTTATTATTTTATGCTAGGATTAATATGACTGAAATGAAATGATGATGTGATATGTGAGGCAAGATGAGACACGGGAGAAATGGAGACATTCTATTTCTCTGTTGAAATTCATTGGTTTCAGGGGAAACTGGGTGGTTCAGCGGATTGAGAGCCAGGCCTAAAGATGAGAGGTCCTAGGTTCAAATTTGACATTTGACACTTAGCTGTATGACCCTGGGCAAGTCACTTAACCCCCTTGCCCAGCCCTTACAACTCCTCTGCCTTGGAACCAATACACAGTATTGATTCTAAGACAGAAGGTAAGGGTTTAAACAAAAATTAGTTAGTTTTGGGAAAGATGGGTATCTCAGTGAATAGATAGCCCTAGAGATGAGAGGTACTAAGTTCAAATCTGGCTTCTGACATTTCCTAGTTGTGTAACCCTGAGCAAGTCACTTGACCCCTATGACCTAGCCTTTACTTCTCTACTGCCTTTGAATCAATACTTAGTGATTCTAAGAGGAAAGGCAAGGGTTTAAAAAAAAATATGCACACACACACAAAGAGAAGGGTGAAGGGAAGCTAGGTGGCTCAGTGGATAGAAAGCCAGACCCAGAGATTAGAGTTCAGATATGGCATCTGACACTTCCTAGCTGTGTGGCCCTGGCTAGGTAAGTCACTTAACACCAATGGCCCAGCCCAGTAATGGCCAACCTTTTAGAGACCAAGTGCCTTGCCCTGCCCTCCTCCCCCAGCCCTTGCCTTCCAGCCTCCCCACCCCACCCTTTTACCCCAGAGAGGGGAGGGAGGAAATGCTTCCATTGGACTGCTGGGCAGAGGGGCAGGTAAAGTGAGGAATGTCCTCAGGCCCTTGGAGGGGGAGAGGGGAACAACTCTACCCTGAGTCCCTCTGGCTTTCTAGTAAGGAATTCTGACAGGTAGTTGTAAGTATGCCCACAGAGAGGGCTCTGTGTGCCTTTTTTGGCACCCATGCCGTAGGTTTGCCATCACAGGCTTAGTCCTTACAACTCTTTTGCCTTGGAACCAAAACTTAATATTGATTCTAAGATAGAATGTAAGGACTTTTTAAAAACAAATTTAAATAAAGCTAAAAAATATAATAGTTAAATGACAGGGGCCCAGTGAAGGAAAATTCACAGTTGCCCAGGATATTGTATTCTTCTAACACCATGAGCTGCTGGGTTCAAGCCACTTGGATGAAGAGGAATGGAGAGGAGAAAGGGAAGTGGAAGGAAGAGGAGGAGGGAGAAGGAGAAGGAGGAGGAGGAAGAGAAGGTGAAGAGGGGAGAAGGAGGAGGATGAGGGAAGAAGGAGGAAGAAGAAGGAGGAGGAGGAGGAGGAGAAAGAGGAGGAGGGGAAAACCTGAACCTTTAGCTAGATAATGTTCTTATAGATGCAATTTCTTCTTTAGCATATGTGCCTGGAAGGAGCAGAAAGACCAGAGGGTAAATCTGAGGAATGTGTAAATAAAGTGACTTTGACAGGGACCTCTTCAGACCTTCCTAAACATTATTACACAGCTCTTAGAGGCATTCAGTCAAGCTGAGATCTCTGGGTAAGATCAGGGCAAAATTCCTAACTGATGCCATTCAAGGAGAAACTATTCCCCAGAAGAACAGGAGCCCCAGAGAGCTGTCAGGGTACCACTTCCTTTCTATTCCTACTTGTAGCATCACAATTCTTTCTGTGTATTTGACAATAACAAATGCCCACCTTACTTAGCACCTACTCTTGGCCACATACTGTACTAGTTGCTGGGGACAGAGACAGAGACAGAGACAGAAAAAGAATGATGGATACAGACTCATGGGCAGACTTAATCATTCTCAAACTCCACCCCAGGTACTGCCATCATTGCTGTTCCTGGGGCAGCTGGGTATCTCAGTGGATTGAAAGTCAAGAATAGAGATGGGAGGTCCTGGGTTCAAATCTGGCCTCAGATACTTCCCAGCTGTGTGACCCTGGGCAACTCACTTGACCCCCGTTGCCTAGCCCTTACCGCTTTTCTGCCTTGGAACCAATACTCAGTATTGATTCTAAGACAGAAGGTGAGGGTTTTTATATTAAAAAAAAAAAAGCATTGCTGATCAGAACAATTTTAGTGTGGCAGATGGATTGGAGACTGAATAGACTAGAAAGAGGGAAGACAACCAGGCTTATAGTAGAAGTGAAAAGGTTTTGAACTAGGAGTAGAGAGTAGGAAACAGATTAGAAAACGTCATAGTGGAAGAACCCATAGGATTTGGCAACTGATTGGTGATGGGGTTGGGAACGAGTCAAAGAAAATGCTGGAGGTTAAGAACTTGGGTGTTTGCACATTACCTTCAAAAGAAATGAAAAAGTTGGATAGACTTTTGGAGGACATCATGATCTTGTAAATGTTGCTTTTCTTTCAAGGACCAAAACAATCTCTAAATATGATCTCCTTTTGTTTTCATTAGATAATCCAGAAGCTGAAATAGATTCTACAGACCACATCTGGTCCTATGTGATAATATCTTTCCAACTGACATGTATGGAAATGGAGGCATGTAAGAGTTTGAATGAATCAGACATAGAATTAGAACTGAGAATGACCTTTGAGATGTTCTAGAACAACCTCTTCATTTTGTAGATGAGCATCCAAGGTTCAGAAATACTTACCAGGGACAGGTAAGTGGCTCAGTAAATAGAGAACCAAGCCTGGAGTTAGGAGGTCCTGGGTTCAATGCAGTTTCAGATATTTCCTACCTAGGGTGACCCTGGGCAAGTCACTTAATCCCAATTGTCTAACCCATAGCACTCTTCTGCCTTAAAACTGATATATAGGGGGCAGCTAGGTAGCTTAGTGGATTGAGAACCAGGCCTAGAGACGGGAGGTCCTAGGTTAAAATCTGGCCTCAGATACTTCCCAGCTGTGTGACCCTTGGCAAGTCTCTTGACCCCCATTGCCTAGACTTTACTACTTTTCTGCCTTGGAACCAATACACAGTATTAACTCCAAGACAGAAGGTAAGGGTTTAAAAAAACAACAACAACAAAACCTGATATATTGTAAGACAGAAGAAAGAAAAGGATGGAAGGAAGGAAGGAAGGAAGGAAGGAAGGAAGGAAGGAAAGAAGGAAGGAAGGAAGGAAGAAAAAGAAAAAAAGGAAGGAAAGTGTTATTAAAGATATGTTTTTCTATGAAGGAAAGAAAAAAGTAAGAGGGAGGGAGAGAGAAAATAGAGGAAGGAAGGAGGAAAGAAAGAAAGAAAGGAGGGAAGGAAAAAGGAAGGATAAAAAGGAAGCAAGGAAACAAGGAAGAAAGAAAGAATTAATTGTCTCAGCAGGAGATAAAAATAATCCTAATAGTCTAATTTCTGGTTTCTTAATTATTTGTTTCCATCCTGTCCTCTAGAGTCACTTTCTTTCTACCTCTAATAAAACTGAAGGGCTAACAGAACTTAATTAGCCCTTGTTCTCCTCTGTAGGAAACACAACAGTGCCTCTTGAACTTGTCTACCAGCCAAGAAAAAAAAAGGAAAAAAATTTCTTTAGATCCAACTACAGAACCCAGAAACACTGGAGCCCTTCCCCCACCTCCATGTTTTAGCAGCTTTAGCAAATGAAAGGTGAAATGGCATATGGCCTTTCCCAGCTGGGGTATTTGAATCTATAAAGGGAAATTGCTAGTGCTGTTTGGTAATTACAGTAAAATACATGATGGCTCACTAAAGGACCAAGCATGACTCAGAATTCCAGGGTACCCTTAGGGGAAACTGATCAGCCAGTGAAAGTAGCCTCCTTCCCTAGGTCATTGGGAAATAAACACTTATTCATAGACTCATGGGAACTAGTTTTTGGAGTGAGCCTTCATTCAAAAAAAATTTTTTTTAAACCCTTGCTTTCTGTCTTAGTAACAACTCAAAGACAAGGCAAGGCAAGAGCTAGGCAACTAGGGTTAAGTGATTTGCCCAGTGTCACACATCTTGGAAGCTTCTGAATCCAGATTTGAACCCAGGGCCTGGCTCTCTATCCACTCTGCTACCTAGCTGTTCTGAGAAGAGTATTCTGACATCTTTAAGAAAATAAGAGGCTCAGGGGCAGCGAGGTGGTTCCGCTAGGATAGAGTCAAGCCTCAGAACTTCTTAGTTATGTGACCTATGTAAAAATAGACTCGAATTCTGGACTTCAATCCCCACAAGCCCTTGCTCCACTTCCCCAAGATGCTTTGTAATCGCACAGAATTCTGAGGTGGGCGAGATCAAGAAGGGATTTAAGCTGATTGCAAAGGCTTTTGTGGCTCTTTTGGACTTCCGTTTTGGGGCAGACGTGGCTCTTTCCATAATGTAGGTGAGGTCTTGTCTAGGCCTCTCTGGCCTAGGCACATTTTCCTTATCCTGTATTTTTTTTTAATCCTTAATCTTCAATAAACCTCTAAAAATATAATACTCCTTGCAGAGAGAAACTAATTTCTACCTGCCTCAGTCTCCCCTAAATTTTAATCTTTACACCTAGCCTTTAGCATTTTTCTGCTTTGGAACTGATATTAGGTGCTGATTCTAAGACAAAAGGTAAGGTTTAAAAAAAGGGGTGTGTGGGTTCAGAACTCTCTGTCTCAGATATCAAATCTGTCCAGGACTTAATGTCATCACAGCCCACAAAAATGCTAATATCATACTGTGGGCATCTGGCCTGAGACCATCAGCTTCCCAAATACCCAACCTGGAATCAACTCCAGGAAACCATAGTTGGAGCCATCCTACCTACACACAGACACAGAAATGACTTTGCAGTCCACTCCTGTGCTCATCATCATCACCTTCCCAGACACACATCCAGTGATGCACACCATCATTCATGATGCCACAGTCCACATACCTACTTTGTTCTTCAAACAATGAATCCCCTGCTGCCTCCTCTGCAAGTCATCAACTGTCTGTCTGGAGCTCCTTTAGATTCAGTCATAATTAATGACATCAAACAACTGTCTTCACCCCACCCCTTGCTTACAAGGTCTTTCTTAATCCCTTTAAATACCCAGCATTAACAATGGACCTACTAAACGAGTTCCATGACATTGGTCCAACAAGCCACTTAGGGGAAAAAAAAAGAGATGAATAAATAATACCAACTGCTTAGATAAAAAATGTAGCTGGATAGCTGCCTACTGTAGATTGGTGCCTACTGTGTGCTACTGTGCCTCAACCCACTGAGTTTCTTCCTTAATTTGCTTATTTGGAGAGACAAAGCAGAAAGTCAACTTATTGATCTTAGAATTCTCTCAGCAAAATTGTGTAACATTTACAATGATCTATACCTGCTCCCTGGCACAAAATCCCATTTTTTAAAACCCCAACAGATTACTAATAACTACTGGGGACAAATGTCCTTGAATCACAGAACATCATGAACCCAAAGGAATCAAGTAAGTAGACTTCATCACTGTTGCAGAAGGTAGCTTCTATCCATCCATCCATGAATCAAAGCTACTCATTTGGTACCTATCTTGTAGCATGCAGTGGCTAGGAATTGGAGATACAATGACATAAAGAAAACAGTCTTTATTCTTATATATTAAGAGGAAACAATCCATAGAAATATGGCCAAAAAATAAATTAAATAAATAGCAGGTAATTTTGGAAGAGAGGAAGTGGTAGCTGGAGGAATCAGGCAAGGCCTCACGTGGCTTTTAAAAATTGAACTTTAAAGGAAGCTAGAGAGGTTAAGAAACAGAAGTCAGGGGAGGCTGGGAGATAGATGGTCAGGGGAAAAGCCTGGAAATGAGGAATGGAGCATCATGTGGAAAGGAACAGCAAGAAGACCAATATGGTGGCTTCAAAGCTTGAAAAAAAGTAACATGCAATATATCTGGAAAGGCAAGCTGCAGGCAAATCACAGAGATTTAAATGCTGAGTAGAGAAATTTGTATTTGATCCCTATTGTTCATCCTTTGTTTTTGAAGAGGACTGATGATGGGATGGGGTAATACCTTGATTTGTGTGTGTTATTTTTAAGTGGGGAAGAATTGCACAAAGTCATCAATTTTACTCTCTCTTCCAGAGTCATCCAAGTCCACTGGCAAGACAAAAATTGAGATGACTGTCATGGTCCAGGATGTAGTGAATGACTTTTTTCCTGTCTAGGGCAGTAAGGTAAATAGAGGTTAAGTGATTTTCCCAGCATCACACAGCTAGTAAGTATTTGAATCCAGATTTGAACTCAGGCCTTCCTGATTTCAGGCCAGGTGCTCTATTCACTGTGTCACCTAGTTTCCTCCTATTAGATAATGGGATCATAGCTGTCAAGCTGGTAGGGACCTTGGATGTCATCTAATCTGGTGTCCTCATTTTATCAATAAGGACTCTTGGGTCTAACAGGCTGAGTGATTTGTCTAAGGTCATCCACATAGTAAATAGTGGAGCAAGAATTCAGACTCAGGCCCTTGAGCTTCAGATCGAGTCCTTGGAATCACCAGGAGAGACCATGCCCACCGGGAATTAGTCGACTCAGTTTGGGAATCCCCAGCAAGAACATGGCAAGACAACAGGAATTTGTGCTTTTTAGTGGGAGATGCAGGTCGACGTATGCCTTCTTTCACTTTATTTCCTTCATGAGCTTTTTCTTGTATATGTGATATGTGTCTTCTATCATGACATGAGCAAAATGGAAATATGTACTGCATGAAAGTACTGGTATAACCTGTATTTTAGGTACTATTTGCCACCTCAGGGAGGGGAAGAAGGGAGGGAGGGAGAAAATGTAAATCCTAAACTGGCAGAAAGCAATTGTCAAAAATCCCCAAATGGCAAAAACAATTGTCAGAAATTCTTTTTATATATAACTGAAAAAAAGAAAACAATTAAAGTCAAACAATTTAATGGGGGAAACCCACACCTAAATGGAGGCTGTACTCATTGGGCCAGTGTAGTATCCACTTTCAGAAAGTCCAAAGCATAGGCAGGAGGGTAGAGAAAGTTAGCTGGCTTTGACCTCTCCCCCAAATGGAGGCCCCAGGAAGAACTCATCAATGGAAGAAGGGGCCTCACATGGCAGATGGATCTTCCAGGGTGAGAAGGTGTCAGAAACTGGTGGATGTTCTAAGGAGACATTGAAGCTGAGAAATGGTATTGCAGCCTACAAAGTCAGGAGTATAGCTGGTGAGGAATTGGATTTGGTGGGCTTCGGGCCCTTTCCAAAATGGAGGTCAAGTTGTCCTGATCTGTTGGCGAGTGAGCATAGAATTATATATCTTTCCACATCTAGCCAGGCCCAAACTGGTCCATGTGTCCCATCTTAGCCAACCATTCACTTTGGATTATAGAGGATACCAATGGTTAGTGAATTTGAATAGGGAAAAAAAAAATAGATCTTTATCTTCTATCCATGGACCCTCACTGGCCCCAGCTTAAGAACTTCTCCTCTAGAGGAAGTCTTCAGCATTGAATAAATGGTCTATGTAGGATGACAGATTTGGAACTGAATGGGATGTCTCATATGTAATTCAACCCCCTCTGTCTATTGTGATTGTTGAGTCAAACCCAATTCTTCATGACCCCATTTGGGATTTTCTTAGTAGTATCTACTGGAGTGGTTTGTCATTTCCTTCTTCAGTTTACTTTACAGATGAGGAAACTGAGGCAAACAGAGATTAAGTGACTTGCCCAGGATCATATAGCTTAGTGTCTCAGGACAATTTTAAACTCAAGTCTTCCTAATTCCAGGTCTGGCACTCTATCCGTTATGCCAACCTAGATGCCCTCAGCCTAGGGATGAGCAGACTAGTATATAAGATTATATAGGAAGGCAATAACCCTGCCAAAATTTGAACCCAGGTGCTCTGAGTCAAGATCTCATATTCTTTTCCATTTCTGGTTTCTTCCTCATGTACAAAAATCACATAGCATGAGGTGTGTCCAGTTTAGAATCTGCCCCAAAGGAGGAAATGTCAACACTAATGAGATTAGATATTCATTGAAGTCTAGAAGCATTACTCACTGATAACAGAATAAAGGTTATCTGGAATGGTTTAATGGGCTTTGATACTCAGGAAATAACCCTTGGAAGAAATTACCTGTCTGCAACAGATCTCTGCCACTACAGAGCAGTTCAATGGGAGTCCATCTTCTTGTAGAAAGGGCAAAATTTGGAGACAACTGAATTCAATTCTCACTTAAAACCTGTGTGGCCTTTGACAAGACATATCACTTCTGTTGACTGAGGGGAAAAAACACAGAAGTATTAAATAATCAGAAAAATTACTCTTTAAGTAAGAAAAGGGGTTCAGTGCTAAATTAGGCCTCCACACAGAGCTGTGCGCCACACATCCTCGAAGAGTCTCAAGAACTGAAACTCTGGTTGCTCTGGTCCCTGACCCCTAGGAGTGCCACTGGGCTAGATGACAGTTCCAAGGAGCCATTAAAGTGGGAAGCTTTAATACCTTCCTTGGGAGAACATGGGGGCTGAGGATGAGAGGGATAGTTGATTGGCTTTACAATGGTAACAAAGGAAAATGAGGAGTCCCAGACAGGAATTACAGCAATGGACACCAAGGGAAAGATCCAACCAATAAGCTGGGCTACCTAGACCAAAGGACTTTGGCCTATGGGGAGAAACCATTGGGGCAAAAGAGATACCCTACACCAGATGGGATTAGCCCTCTCCACTTAAACCACTTTAAGGTCTGAGACTAGTGAAGTTGGACTTTTCCCCAGGGAGAAACTCTCACATCTGGGGCTTTCACCTTCAAGCCAAGTAAATTGGGGGTCATTAACTCTTACTAGGCTACAATTTGGGGGGCTTCTAGATTCCATGTTGACACTTCTTTGGGCCTCAGCTGAACTGAAGGATTTCATAATGAATTTAGAATCAAAGCAATTAGTCTAGATTGGGGTAGCCTCACTCCCTTCCAAGTCTAGTTCTAGGATTCTATTTTAATGTTCATATCCTAACATTGCTCACGCTTGTGAAGGTGTTCCATCCCTTCATCTGCTGAGCTTGGGAGAAGGGGCTCTGCAATGAGAGCAGCTTGCTTCCTGTTTCTCTTTAATGTAGTCCTTCCACAACTTCTTAGATGGGAGGAAAATCATCCCAGAACGTCCTCCCTTTCCTGGTTGGTGAGGATGACCCCTGGGCGTCAGGAGGGAAGAAGGAAGAAAAAGTAACCAACCAATAAACCAATCACTTAAGAACCAGGCACCATGCCCCAAAGGCAAAAGGAAGAACCATGGCCATTCCTCTCCTTGAACGTCTTCCCCAGAAAAGTTGGCCAACAACCCTTAAATAGTCTGATTTCAAGGGCCTGGAACTGAGTGATTCTAGCCCAGCCCAGGGGAGAAGAGCTAACAATGTCTTTTGAGTCAATGAGGTCAATGGTATTGAGGAGAGATGCCAAGAGTCAGTTTATCCAGCTGACTCATGAACCTGTCATAGGGACAGAGAATACAGACATTAAAGCAGCAGCCAAAGACCTACCTGCCTCTCCTTCATACCCTTCAAGCTCACACTGATGATGGAAGATATGATTTCCATATGGGGGAGAGCTAGAAGGGATTTTAATGTTCAGTCCTTTTTTCAGTTGGGCTGACTCTTCATGACTCCAGTTTGGGATTTTTTTTTTAAATCCTTACCTTCCATCTTTGGAATCAATACTTCATATTGGTTCTAAGACAGAAGAGTGGTAAGGGCTAGGCTATGAGGGTTAAGTGACTTGCCCAGGGTCACACAGCTTGGGATTTTCTTGATAAAGAGAATGAAGTAGTTTGCCTCTTCCTTCTCCAGCTTATTTTACAGATGAGGAAACTGAGTCAAATAGGATTAAAAAACTTGCCCAGGGTAAATAGCTAGTAAATGTCTGAAGCTATATTTAAACTCAGGAAAATGAGTCTTTCTGTATTTGAACTCAAGAGAATGAGTCTTTCTGACTCCAGACGTGGGGCTCTATTTATTGGACCTAGCTGCCCTGGAGGGGGCCTTAGAGGTCCCTGGATGCTAGTCTGAGGCCCACAGGTTACACAGGGAGTAAGTAGCAGTTGAGCTAGCATCTTTGCTCTTCTCCTGAGCCTAGTCCACACTGTCTCTTTGGCCCCACTCAGACTCCCAGTGAGATGGTGTATGGTGGATTCCAGCCCCAACCTGGCCACTTCTTCCTGGGTGACCAGACTGGAGGATGGTCTTTGGTATTTGAGGTTAAGTTCTTACTTGCCCCATGTCTGCTTTCTCCCAGGACTCCACTGGATTGACAGGGCCACCCCGGCTTTTCCCCTTCCCAGCTGAGCTTCAGCCTGTCTCAACAATTTCTGATGGAGCTGGTGGGAGGTAAAAGTCTCCTGCAGGGCTGGCTTCCTGCTTACATGTAAAACCAGCCTTGGTGAGCTCACCACCCTGGGGGCCCTGAAGGCATCTCCATTCATCCAGAGTTGAGAGGGGGCAAAGGAAGGAAGGAGGAGGAGAAAGAAGTAAATGCAAAACTGAACTCAAAGGCAGAGCCTGGGTCTGAGCTCCATTGGAGGGACCTATTCACAGTGGGGAGGTGGTAGAGTTAGGGCCCCCCAAACAGGGTTCAGAGGCAGCCCCCCCCATGCAATAGGATTTTGGGGAGATCCCTTCATCCCTTCCTCAAAATACCGCCTTCCTTTGAGGTTTACAAAGCCCACCTGTCATGTCACTCTCAGATAAGGCTGCTAAGGTGATGTGATGGATAGAACTTGGAGTCAGGACAACCAGAGTTCAAATTTTGTTCCAGGTACTTACTAGGTGTATGATCCTGGGCAATTCTTTGCTTGCTCTCTGCCTCGGTTTCTATATCAGTCAAAAAGGAATGCTAGCAGTGCCTATTTCAAAGGTGTATCAACAAAATCAAAGGAGACAACATGGAAACAGTTTTGCAAACCTTAAAGCTAGTTATTATCTAGATTCAGATCCCATCTTTGCTTTGGTTTACTTCTCTGAATTTTCTTTACTCCCCCCTGGAAAATGGGGATAATAATATAAATTTTGCCACCATCACAGGATTATGATCATGGCTATAAAATGTGTATAAACAAGGTAATGTGGTGGGGCAGCTATGTGTTATGCCTGGAGTCTGAGATCCTTGGTTCAAATCTAGTCTCAGACACTTCCTAGCTGTGGGACCCTGAGCAAGTCACTTCACCCCATTTGTCTAGCCCTTGCCCTTTTGCCTTAGAATGGTTACTAAGACAGAAAGTAAGATTTTTTTTTTTTTAAAGAAGCAATGTAATATAATGGGTAAAGGGGCAACTTCAGTTAGGAAGTCCTGAGTTCGAGTCCCACATTTGGCATCTATTGGTTTTTATTCTGGGCAAATCACTTAACCTCTCAGTCTTCTAGGCAGCTCTCTAAGATTATAAATGGCCAGCCTTTACTGGTAGAAGAAACTTTCTCATCTGGAAACTCCCTCTACCATTGAAAGCCCAAGTCCCATCCCTACAGGACCAAAGTGGGTCCAGTGGACCTGGCCTGGAGTTAGGAAGACACAGCATCCATTGAATCTCAGACACTTGCAAGCTGTGGGACCCTGTGCAAGTCACCTAAACTCTGCCTTAGTTTCCTTAACTGTAAAATGGCGATAACAACTTCCATCTCCCAGGATTATTTTAAAGATCAAATACATATTTGCAAAGTGTTTAGGACAATGCCTGGCCCAAAGAATGCTTGTTCCTTTCCCTACTCTCTTACTATCTATAATAACAATCTTCTGAGTCTGGAGATTCCAAAATAAATGCTTCCTTCCTTTCCTTTAAGGTTTTGTCTCAAGCCATTTCCCCAAGGGCGTAGTGAGGAGACGAGATGAATCCATCCCTTCTCTTCAGTCCTGAGTGCATCAGGGATCTCTTGTGAGAGCAGAAACCAGAGAGTAGGAGAGGGGGAACTATTTACTCAGGGGGAGATGAGGGGGAAAGGGGTGAGAAAAAAGAGACTGGGCTGCTGGGACGCCACAGGTTTTAGTCTGAAGTTCAGAGACTTGGGCTCGGCTCTGCCACTTCTCTGTGGGACCTTGGGTAATTCACTTCCCTTTCAGCTTCGAACCTCCCTTTCTGGATCTGGAAAATGGAAATCATATTTGAACAACCCACCCGTTGTGAAAAAAAGCCCTTTGTAAACCCTAAAGAGCCTGGAAATGGGAATTGCTTTGAATTCTTCTTTGAGTGTCTTCCCAGCTACTTCTGGCCTTTAGGGAGAAATGGGGCCCTCCCTTGTTAGCTCCTGACCTGACTCTTCCCACATCCTCATACCACTAATGACCCAGAATCTTCCTGGCAAGCCAGAGGAGATGAGTCTGTGTTGATTCAGGGATTCAGTTCTTCTAGGTGGCCAGCTGCTAAAGGGATGCATCAGCATCGGGCTCTCATTGGCAGGCTGAGGTGGGAAAGCTTGCATTTGGGGCGGAATGTCAACCAGGCCAATAACTCTGGGCAGGAGCCCTGAAGTGATTTGTTGGGTTCCCGAGTCTGAAGAACCAAAGTGAAGAGACGGGTGTGGCAGGGAAGTAGGCTACGAAAAATGCTGGATCATGAGACTCACCTTATAACATGGCTTCCCCCAGTGGGTCAGAGAAGGCTTAGGTCAGCCTTGTACCCTCCTTTTGTTTTCTGTAGTAAAAAAAGAATATAGGGCAGACCCAGAGATGGGGATAGTGGTCGAGGTTCAATCACATTAGACTCTTTGGGGCTCCATTTGGGATTTTCTTGGCAAAGATACTAGCGTGGTTTGCCATTTCCTTCTCCAGTTCATTTTACAAATGAGTAAACTGAGGCAAACAGGGTTAAGTGACTTACCCAGGGACACAAAGCTAGTTTGCCATTTCCTTCTCCAGCTCATTTTACAAATGAGAAAACTGAGGCAGAGTTAAGTGACTTGCCCAGGATCACATAGCTAGCTTGCCATTTCCTTCTCCAGTTCATTTTACAAATGAGAAAACTGAGGCAAACAGGGTTAAGTGACTTTCCCAGGGACAGACACATAGCTAGTTGGCCATTTCCTTCTCCAGTTCATTTTACAAATGAGTAAACTGAGGCAAACAGGGTTAAGTGACTTACCCAGGGACACAAAGCTAGTTTGCCATTTCCTTCTCCAGCTCATTTTACAAATGAGAAAACTGAGGCAGAGTTAAGTGTCTTGCCCAGGATCACATAGCTAGCTTGCCATTTCCTTCTCCAGCTCATTTTACAAATGAGAAAACTGAGGCAGAGTTAAGTGACTTGCCCAGGATCACATAGCTAGCTTGCCATTTCCTTCTCCAGTTCATTTTACAAATGAGGAAACTGAGGCAAACAGGGTTAAGTGACTTGCCCAGGGACAGACACATAGCTAGTTTGCCATTTCCTTCTCCAGTTCATTTTACAAATGAGAAAACTGAGGCAAACAGGGTTAAGTGACTTGCTCAGGGTCACTCAGGCACTAAGTGTCTGGGCTCATATTTGAACTCTGGAAGGTGTCTTCCTGACTCCAGGTCTATCCACTGTGCCATCTAACTGCCCCTAGAATGTAATTGCATTTAAGCACCCTTCAGCACCACCTGGAGACCCATTTCTTCTCCCCCTGGTTGCCTGAAAGGGTAAGGGATTTAGTGGTGGAAGGGACCAGAGAGGTCACCACCTTTGGTTTAGAGCTGAGGATCAGAGAAAGTGTCAATCCATCAGTCAGTTCATCAACAAAGATTTACTAAAAGCTCGCTATGTGTCATGCACTGTGCTGAGCACCGGAGATGCAAAGGTAAAAGCAAAGCAGGTCCTGCCCTTCAGAAGAATGTTGATGCTGCTGTTGCTGCCCTCACTGGGCAGTGATGCAGAGAGGCAGAGTGCATGGTGGAAAGAATGTTGCAAAGGACTACTTATATGACCTAGAGAAAACCACTTAGCTACTCCCTACCTCAGTTTCCCCATTTGTAAAATGCCCTTCCAACTTTATAATCCTATATGAGAGCCAAATGGAGTGGGAATGGGAGTGCATCTAGGTGACTCAGTAGATCAAGAGCCATGCCTAGAGACAGGAGGTCCTGGGTTCAAATCAGATCTCAGACACTTCCTAGCAGTGTGATCTGGACAAGTAATTTAACCCTGACTTACCACTCCTGTGCTTTTGAACCAATTCATAGTACTGATTCTAAGTCAGGAGGTAAGGGTTAAAAAAAAAATTTAAAAGCCCAACAGGCACACACTCATACTGAACAAGTAGATACAAAATGATACCAAGCAATCTTGGAGACTAGAAAAGGTCTCCTGAAGAACAAGGATTCCAAGGGGCTAAGGTGAGGAGGGAGACTATTTTAGAGGAGGGAGGGGGGAACAGCCAGTGCAAAGTCCAGGAGGTGGGAAATTGACTTGTCCAAGGTGACACAGACAACTATGGCTTATTTCTGACTTCATCGTATTCATGTGGCTTCCCTCTATAACTCCCCAGGACCAACAGCAGAAATAGCCACCCCCTGTTCCTTCCCAATAGGGGGCTGGGGCAATTCCTCTACCCCATGCAGGACAATGCCTTTATATTTGTGTCATCTCTGGATCCCAGGCCAATTGTCCCACATTCTGCTTTAATTCTGGAGTCCAGAACTGGAAAACAATTCACTAGTAATAATAATAATATTTGACATTTATGTGGTACTTGAAGGTTTTCAGCATGGTTTACATTCATTAATAATGGCTGATACTTATATAGTACTTTAAGAGTTGAAAAGTGATTTATAAACCATCGAATTTGATCCTGCCGATAAATAGCCCTCTGAACACAGGAGGAAGGAGGCTTTCCTGGTTCTCCTGGCTGCCAGTGCCTGGCCACCCTACCCACAGTACCTGGCAAAGTATTTCTCTTCTACATAGTCTGTTTCCACGTATTTGTGTGCACGCTGTCTCCCCTGACAGAATATAAACTTCAAGGACAACCTTGTTTTCACTTCTGTCTCCTTCCCATCTACCTCAATAAGTTTCATAAATACTGTTTGGTGCAGTGGACAGAAGGCTGGTCCTGGAGTCAATCAGACTCATGTTCCTGAGTTCAAATCTGTCTTCAGACATTTAGTAGCTGTGACCCTGGACAAGTCACTTAACTCAGTTTGCCTCAGTTTCCTTATCTGTAAAATGAGCTGGAGAAGGAAATGGTCAACTACTCTAAGATTCTTGCTGAGAAAATCCCAAATGGGATCATGAAGAATCAGAAAACAGTGAAAAATGACTGCACAAATGCTTGTTAGTAGCTTGAGCCTATTTTTTTTAATAGAGAAAGAAACTGAGGCTGAGAGGGGGTTTGCCAACTTATCCAGGGTGATACAGCTAATAGGAATCTGAGGTAGCCTTTCATATGAAGATATCTAGGGCCAGAAAGAACTTTAAAAGTTCTTTCAAACCCATCTTTTTGCAGATGAGGAAACTGAGGCACAGGAAATTTAAACCTTAAAAGAAGAATTAGAGCCCAGGTCCCCCACTCCAAAATCTGTGCTGATTCCCATATGTCACAAGGGATCTGAACCCACCTCTCCTGACTCTAGAGATCTCTCAGATAACCACAGATGCTTCTCTGAAGGTTCAATTTGGAGCTGTTTGACAAACAGATTTGGTTAAGTGCGCCTCATTCCCATCTCCCCCCATTCTCCTTTCTACCACCCCCTCCCTTCTCTCAATGCGTGTCACAATCCCTCACACCCCAGGCCTCCCCAGGGTGCTGTGAGGATGAATGAAATGAAGTAATGCATGAAAACCCCTTTGAGCTCTCCTGGGACCAAAAGCGGTTATTAACAGCCCCATTCTGTGGTTCACAGAGGACATTTAATAATAATTCTAATGGCTAGGCTTGTCCCCCTTAACAGTGTCCAATTGCCTGGATCTCCCAGAGGTCCAAGCTGGAAATAGAATTTGAAGAACGTCCACCACAGTGGAAAGCGTTGGAGCAGCCCCCCAGTACTGCCTAGGGAGCCAAATGGCGGCTCACAGCACAGTCTAGACACTGGAATGCACAAGAGCAAGGCGATGGCGGCGGCGGAGGGTTCTGCCCTTCTAGCTGTCTGCCATTGGGGGAAAGGCTTTTCTTTCTACCTGAGGATGAGTGCTCTCCCTGGAAGGTCAGAAAGAGACAGCAGCTAAATGGAGGCACCAAGGAAGACCCAAGGAAGGGCAAGCCTGTGATTGCCTGGTGAGAGGGAATAATGCCCTCATCCTCCTAGATATTCTTTTGTGAGTGTGTTCAGGACTGACCCCAAGAATACAGTGTCCACTGTCAGCCTGTCCTCGTTGTCATGAAAATATAGTAACTCCTGACCAATTCTCTTTGGGAAAAAAAAGAAAGAAAGAAATGTTGGCTGCTGACAGTCGGGGAGGCTTCCCCTTCCCCACTTCCACCAAGTGAGAGCCTCTGACAAAGTCCCACATGCTTTCCAGAAGTTAAAAAGAAAACAAATCTGATGACCAAAATAGAGAGACTTGGTAAATAAAGGGTTTGGTCTCTTTAAGGACTTGGGATCTTGGATTTAGAACTGGAAAGGACCGTGGATGTCCTGGAGTCCAACTTCTCCATTTTACAGATGAGAAAAATGATTTGCCCAAGGAAACATAGTAGTAAACTGGGATTTGAACCTGGGTCCTTCGACTTAGAATACAGAATTGTTTTCATCGTCATGTTTCAGGAAAGGGTAGGGAGTACAGAGAAGGCCAGGACCAAGGACCTCCAACACTGTGGCTCCATTGTGTCCAACTTTATGATTCCACTTGGGGTTTTCTAGGCAAAGGTACTGGTGTTGTTAGCCTTCTTCAGCTCATTTTAGAGTTGAGGAAACTGAGGCAAACAGGGTAAGTGACTTGCCCAGGGTCATCCAACTAGTAAATGTCTGAGGCCATATTTGAACTCAGGAAGATAAGTCTTCCTAATTTCGGGCTTGGTACTCTATCTTCTGGGTCACCTAGCTGCCCTCAGCTGCCTTTATATCAAGAAGTAATCTGCTTCCAATTCCAGTTTTCACAGAATCCCTTTTCCTAAGATCCAAAGACCACTAGGATGGAAGAAACAGCTGGAGATCAATTGTGCTCTTTACAGATTCTCTTCATCTTTTGTCTTCCAGACTTCAGGGACCTCAGAAGTCATCTGGTCTCTTGATACAAGTGAGGAAATCAAGACTTGGCCTCACTTCCTCAACTCTCTCCCTATTCCCAGACACCCTCCCCTCAGCTGTCCAAGTGATCTTCCCAAAGAATAGATCACTCTTTTCTTTTCTTTTTCTCTTCTCTTCTCTTCTCTTCTCTTCTCTTCTCTTCTCTTCTCTTCTCTTCTCTTCTCTTCTCTTCTCTTCTCTTCTCTTCTCTTCTCTTCTCTTCTCTTCTCTTCTCTTCTCTTCTTCTCTCTCTTCTGTTCTGTTCTCTTCTGTTCTGTTCTCTTGTCTTGTCTTGTCTTGTCTTGTCTTGTCTTGTCTTGTCTTGTCTTGTCTTGTCTTGTCTTGTCTTGTCTTCTCTTCTCTTCGGGGGATCAAGTGACTTGCCCAGGGTCACACAGCTGGGAAGTGTCTGAGGCCAAATTTGAACCCAGGAGTCACTCAACTTTCCAATCAACTCCAGTTATTTCCTCTTGCCTCCAGTATTAATTATAAAACCCTTTGTTTGACTTTTAAAGCCCTTTATAGGCTGACTCCCTCCAACCTGTCTAGGCTTCTGCTTCTATTTTTTAACTATCACTTTCTGTCAGTACCAATTGTAAGATAAAAGAGCAGCAAGAGCCAAGTAAAGTGACTTGCCCAGGGTCACATAGATAGAAGTGTCTAAGGCCAGATTTGAGCCAAGGTCCTCCTGACTCCAGGCTTGGCACTCTGTCCACTATACCACCTAGCTGCCCCTGCTTGGCTTTTAAAGCCCTTTATAGTCTTGCCCTTTCCTTCCTTTCCAGGTTTCTTCTTCTTTTTTTTTTAAACCCTTACTTTCTGTCTTAGAATTGATTCTAAACATTGATTCCAAGGTAGAAGAGAGTTAGGGCTAAGCAGATGGGGTTAAGTGACGTGCCCAGGAAATATCTGAGGCCAAATTAATTTGAACCCAGGTCCTCCCAAATCTAGGTCTGGCACCCTATCTACTGTACCAACCTAGCTGCCCCTGTTTGACTTTTAAAATGTTTTATAGCCTTCCCCTCTCCTTCCTTTCTAGGCTCCATAGTCCTCATCCATGGACTCCAAGACCTAGTGGGATTGGCCTCCTGGCTGTCCTCAAAACATTCTACCTCCAGATTCCAGGCATTTCCCCTGGAATTCTCTTCCTCCTCATCTCTACTCTCTGGCTTCCTTCAAGGCTTAGCTAAGGTCCTCCCCCCACCAAGAAGCCTTTTCCAGTTCTTAGTGCCTCCTGACTAAGCTCTTATCAGCAAAGCAAGTTGCTGAGATATCCACAAGGGATCCAAGATGAAAAATGCTCTCCATTGCCACAGAAGGAACTGTTGGCGTCTGAGTGCAGATCAAAGCGTGCCATCTTCCACTTTATTTCCTTCAGGAGTTTTTTATTGTATGCATGATAAGTGTCTTCTGTCATGGCATGAGCAATATGGAAGATGGATTGCACGAGAGCCTAGGATGGTCTATATCAGAGTATTTATGGCCTCGAGAATCATGCTGGAAAACGATGATCAAACATCATTTCTACATGCAACTGGGAAAAAAAGGAAAATAGAAAAAAATCACCTTAGTGTCTTTCCTCTGAGATCACCCCCAATTTATCCTGTGTATGTCTTGTTTCTAGGTAATCGTTTACCTGTTGTTTTCCTTACCAGACCATGAGCTCCTGGAGATCAGGGACTGGTTTTTGTCTTTCTTTACATCCTGAGCCTGGCACAGGGTAAGTACTTAAATGAATGGTCACTGATGACTTGCCCAAGGTCACACAGTTATTAAGTGGAAGAATAGAAACTGGAACCCAGATTGTCTGACTAGCTCAGTTTTTCCACTGTATTACAGCGTGTCTTGGCCCAGAGAGGGAGGTATCTTAAAAATCAGTCACCAGGGGCAGCTAGATAGAGAGCCAGGCTTAGAACCAGGCACTCCAGGGTTCAAATCAGGCACTAGATACTTCCTAGCTGTGTGACCCTGGGCAAGTCACTTGATCTCCAGCACCTAGTCCTTATCACTCTTCTACCTTGGAACTGAAACTTAGTATTAATTCTAAGACATAAAGTAAGGGTTTAAAATAAAAAGCCAATCCCCAGATATGCCTGAGATGGGCCAGACATACCAGACAGTGGCTCCAGGATCAAAGAATCTTGCAGCTTTCAGCAACAAATTGATGATGCCCATTGGTAGCTCTTGGAGCTACCAAAAAAAGGACTGGGTTTACACTGACCAAATATAGTGAGATCTACATGTCTTGCATAAGGCTGCATGCCATCCGCCCTTGCGGAAAATGAGTGATTCAGTGCTATTCTGGGCTGGTGCAGCCCATTAAAACAAAGTGATAAATTAAAGCAGCTTTGGTACATCCAGAAAAAAGAAAAAACCAAAACAAACCACTGTGTAACTCTTTGAAGATGGGTCCAAGCATCCAGGCAGATGGCACAGACTCTGTTGAAAGGGAATTAGCATATATCAGTTTATCGGGCTGTCTTTACAGGAAGTTTGATAAGCGACTGACACTGTACTAGGTACTGGGGTGGGAGATGGTGGGAGAAACTCTGAAATGTTTTCCTCACCTGAAACCCATTTATAATGGCCATTTACAAAGAATGAAATTCACTGTAACCAACATTACTAGGGGACTCCATCTAATTGAGTTCACTTATTGACTCTATCGAAGAACAATATTGTAAATGTGGCACAATGGTCAGAGGGTATGGGTTCTAATTTTGCTTCTGTTCAAATTTATCTAACTGTGTGACCCAGAACAAGTCCCTTTCTTTCACTGTTGTTCAGTCTCTTCAGTTGTGTCTGAATTTTCATGACCTCATTAGAGGTTTTCTTGGCAAAGATACTGGAGTTTTTTGTTTGTTTGTTTCCATTTCCTTCTCTAGCTTATTTTACATATGAGAAAACCGAGACAAATAGGGTTAAGTGACTTGCCCAGGGTCACATAGCTAGTGTCTGGGGATAGATTTGAACTCAAGAAGATGAGTTTTCTTGACTCTGGACTTGGTACTCTATTCACTGTGCCACCTAGCTGCCACGTCTCTTGCTTTCAATTTCTTATCTGTAAAATGATAGGATTTGGATTAGAACACCCTGGAAGTTGTTTTCAGCTCTTGAGCTAGGATCCTTTAAGGTGATTGCTTTCCCAAAGCCATCTCAGGATCCCAACCCCCAAGCCACAGCTCTGGGACTTATCATCAAGTTCACTGAGCATAAGGAAGAGATTACACTTCAAAGTACTCCAGAAAAACTTCCTGGAACTCAAATCCCTTAGTGATAAGATTGAGATGAAAGTCACAAATTAGTAGCCTGTAGAAACAGAAAGAGTAATAAGTCTGGAGATAGGAGATCTGAGTTAACAGCCTGTATTAACATACTAGCCCTCTTAAATTGGGTAAGGGTCTATCTTATGGGCCTCCATCTCCGAAACTATAAACAAAGCAGCTTAGACTAATCAGAACTTCCTAGCCTGGGCTCTGGGAATGTTTTTTCTTATTTTTTAGCATTTTACTATTTCATTATAATTGATTTTCTTTTGTAACCCCATGTATTTTATTTTATGTATTTAAAGATATTATTCTGGGAACAGTCAGTTAGCAGAATGGATAGAAAGGGAAGCCTGGACTTGGGAGGATTTAGGTTTAAATCTTTTCTGGGACCTTACCTAGCTGAGTGACCTTGGGCAAGTCATTTAAACTTGGATTTTTCTAGCCCTACTCTTCTGTCTTAGAATTGATACTGTTTTAAGGAAAGGAGGGACCATCATCTCCTGCTATATCCCTCTTTTCCTTTTAACAATACAAAGACAGAAGGTTAGGGTTTTAAAAATTATATATTTGTATAATATAACAATATATTTTATATTATATATATTTTTTATTATATATGTATAATTTATAGCATTCAGGATCCAAACTTCTGGTATTGCTTTTCCTTGTAGTTATACGGGCGTCCCATGCCCCATGTGCCACAAACTCTGCCCCTCAGCCTTTGGACTCCAAAGCTACATGAGGGTACATCAGTAGATGATAATGCACACAGACAATAGTCATTCTCGGTCACCGAGAGACTACCACTAACTATACGGGCACCATTGTTGTATCCATTATTATTACTTTGCATGAGTTTGTATGTCTTCCCATTCTTCACCATATTTACTGTTTCTTCCAGCCCAGTATTCCATAATATACCTACTCCCCAATTCATTTAGCACTTACCCAGGCAATAAGTAGATACTTGGTTTCCAGGTCTTTGCTCCGTGGGTATAGCTTTTGAAAACAGTCATCTGGGGGCAGCTCAGTGGATTGAGAACCAGGCCAAGAGATGGGAGGTCCTAGATTCAAATATGGTCTCAGACACTTTCCAGCTGTGTGACCCTGGGCAAGTCACTTAACCCCCATTGCCTAGCCCTTACCACTCTTTTGGCATGGAACCAATACACAGTATTGATTCTAAGACAGAAAGTGAGGGTTTTTATAAAGCAACAACAACAACAAAACAGAAAATAGTCATCTCCATGCCATGGGGGTCTGCTTATTAAACATTCTACTTGCTGAAAGTTTGTTTCCCAAAAAGCTTATTTTGATTGGAAAATGAGGGGATGCCCTTCAACTGGGGAATGGCTGAACACATTGTGGTATATGTTGGTGATGGACTACTATTGTGCCCAAAGGAATAATAAAGTGGAGGAATTCCATGGAGACTGGAACAACCTCCAGGAAGTGATGCAGAGTGAGAGGAGCAGAACCAGGAGAACATTGTACATAGAGACTGATACACTGTGGTACAATTGAATGTAATGGACTTCTCTACTAGCAGCAATGCAGTGATCCAGGACAATTCTGAGGGACTTATGAGGAAGAACACTCTCTGCATCCAGAGAAAGAAGTGTGGGAGTAGAAACGCAGAAGAAAAACAACTGCTTGATCACATGGGTTGATGGGGATATGACTGGGGATGTAGACCCTAAATGATCCCCCTAGTGCAAATATCAATAATATGGAAATAGGTCTTGATCAGTGACACATGTAAAACCCAGTGGAATTGTATGTTGGCTACTGGGGGGAGTGGGAAGGGGAGGGGAGGGAAAGAATATGAATCTTGTAACCATGGAAAAAATTCAAAATTCACTAATAAAATAAAAATTTAAAAACAGCTTATTTTGTTCTATGGGTTTTATTGCTTTTCTCTGGAATGGGGCCATGGTAGTGTTTTATATGGACTAAATGCTATAGAGAGTTGAACAATGAAGTCATCTGGTAGATCCCATCATGGTAGATTGTCTAGAACGAATGACTTCAGTCAAAAAATTCCTGTATTCCATTGCAAGTTTGGGTCCTAAGTGACCCAACACATTATTTTATCCCTACCCTTCACTTTCTTCAATTTGTCAATGGAAGATTTGGTATGTGATGGAAGCTCATATTTATGCTTTATTTATTCTAAGTTCATTTTTTCTTTTGAGTTAAATAGTTATAAATTTAAGCTAGAAAAAGTCTTCAATTCCAATTAGCCTAATCTCTTATGAGAGAACTCAGACTGAGAGATTTTTTAAAAACCATTCCTCAACTGATGAACATGCCCTTAATTCCTAGTTCTTTGTCATAGAGAGCTGCTAGAAATATTTTGGAACATATCAGTTCTTTTCCTTTCCCCCTGATTTCCTTGGGTACACACAGTTTTATAACTATAACATGCAAAATATTTCTAGATTGCTCTCCAAAATGGTTAGACCAGTTCACAGCTCCATAAATATCTTCTTTTTATTTTTTCAAAGCCTTACCTTCTACCTTAGAATCAATATTGCATATTGCTTCCAAGGCAGAAGAGTGGTAAGGGTTAAGCAATGGGAATCAAATGACTTGCCCAAGGTCACACAGCTGGTAAGTGTCTGAGGCCAGATTTGAACCTAGGACCTCCCATCTCTAGGTCTGGTTCTCAATCCATTGAGTCACCCAGCTGCCCCCAGGTAGAGAGATGTTAAATGATTTGCTCAAGGTGACAACTAGCAGAACTTGAATTTGAACCCATGTCCACTGATGCCAAATCCAATACTCTTTCTCCTACTCAACTTTGTAAAATCCAATCCTAGGATGATAAAACTAGACTAGATCATTTACTATAGCTTATTTTATTATTTAGAGATGAGAAAACTGAGGACCAAGCAGATGAAGGGCTGTTCCTGGCATAAATGGAATCAGAGCCTAGCTATCTTGACTTCTTGCCAAATATGATACTACTCATACCCAGTACCTACTCAACTATTGACTATATTGGAAGGAATGTTCCCAGGAACCTACAGTAGCAAATAGCCCTCCTAGCTATTTTGCTAAGTGAAGTTGGTGCCAACTTCACTTCATTTGCATGCAAAAATATGCCCTTATGGAGAATATTGGAGAAGGACCCTGTTTCGGGAACAATGTGTTGCCCTTTGTAGGCTAGAGACTGAGAATGATTCATCACTGTGACTCTGGTCAGAATTTAAGATTCTTTGATTTATCTTTGGATGCCACTCATTCATATTCAATTTTCAACTACATTGCCAGAACGCTAATTTGAACTCAAAGCTAGGACAAATAATTCTGACTTCCTTTTTCAGAGACAAAGCTCAGAAACCTTGAAGAGCTTCCCAGGAATGATCTCATGCTTGCCATCTTGGTATACTTTTTAAAAAAGTTATTTTGAAAGAGAACAGTTTGTTTGAGATAAACTTTCTTGTTTGTAGGTGGCACAAGAACATAGGGAGGCAGTGTGGGGATTGGGACTCTATGGCCCTGGAAAAGGTCGTATATTTCCATTTGGGGGAAAGGAAGCTCTAGGGTTTAACTTTGTGAAACACTGGTTTGGGGCAGTTAACTAGGCTATATACTATGTTCTAGTTCCTTTTCTTAATCAACTCTCCTGGCTCTCAACATTCAGTACAATCTCTTCTTTCTTTAAAAACACATGGACATGTTGGTGATGGAATACTATTGTGCTGAATATAATAGTGAACTGGAGGGATTCCACATGAACTGGAAGGACGTCCAGGAAGTGATGCAGAGTGAGAGGAGCAGAACCAGGAGAACATTGTACACAGAGACTGATACACTGTGGCACAACCGAATGTAATGGACTTCCCTACTAGCAGCAATGCAATGATCCAGGACAATTCTGAGGAACTTATGAGAAAGATGCTATCCACATCCAGAGAAAGAACTGTGGGAGCAGAAATAAAGAAGAAAAACAACTGCTTCATCACATGAGTCGATGGGGATAGGATTGGGGATGGAGACTCTAAACAATCACCCTAATGCAAACATCAATAATATGGAAATAGGTCTTGATCAATGACACATGTAAAACCCAGAGGAATTGTGCATTGGCTATGGGAGGGGGCTTACAGGAGGAGAGGGAAGGAACATGAATCTTGTAACCAAGGAAAAATCTTCTAAATTAATTAAATAAAATTTTCCCAAACTAGAAAAATAAATAAAAACACATAGACACACCTATCCCTTTTGTGATAGGGCTCTGATGCTCATACAGGACATCCAGGAAAGTCATAAAGATGTGAAATGGAAGTCCTTGGAGAAATTGTGGAATATCTATAATTATTGGGTATCTGGTTCTGGTTCATTAATCACATGGCTAAGAGGAGCCTTGTTCAATTGTGTATGAAGCCAGACCAGAGGAGATCCCCCAAAAGGGTGATCATCTTTAGCCTATACTCTTCTCACTTCCTTTATTTGCACTCTTGGGAGAATCTTGTTGATGCCTTTTCTCTTGGCAGTTGGTGAGAGTCAGTGCTGCAACGGGGAGGTGGAGAGGACTTGGGGCCTTCTCCCAGTTAATGCCATTTGAACCTGAGATCAGGTTCTTGGATCTTGGTCTCTGCATTTGGAATAGTAAAATTAGGACTTGGGTCCTTAGATTTGTATAAAGTTTATTAGAATTACTTGGATAGGTCAAGACTGAGAGATAGAGAGAAGTATAAAAGATTTAAGTCTAATCTGCTGCCACCTTCTTGCATGGTCATGAGAGATAGAGAGCATACTTCCTTGTCTCAAACCTTTTAACCTCTCTCTCCCTTCTGGGTCAAATTCAATCAAGTCCGAATCAAACTCAGTCACATAACTTGAGCTGGTTGACGTTAAGTGACCTAGCTCCAGGAGCACAGAGATGCGAGATCATGGGAGAAGATTCCCTTCACATACATTTGTTCTTTGAAGTTCTAGGTGAAGGGAATGAAGTCTCTGATTATATGAAATCCAGAAGGTCAAGAATGAGCTTAGATGTTTCAGAATTTGGGAGTTGGGGTTATGTAGCCTGCGTGGCATTAATGCCCCGAGGAACAAAGAATGAATTGGGGGGGGGTGACTTTCTGTAGCCAGGCCAATGGAAGATGAAACAAGGTCTTAACAAGCAAACAGGTGATATTTGAATATTAGCTTGATGAGATCAGTGTTATATAGGAACCCAACTAAGAGTGTTTGTATGTTTGCTCTTGCCATATCTTTGAAGTAAATATCTCTTTGTAAAAAGCTACCAAGTTATATAGACTTGGATGTCTAGTCACTGGCACCTAATAACAGGAGAAAACCACTGGTGGGGGCTCAAGGTAATAGTAGTAGAGAAGAGAAATGTTCCAACCCCTTACAGTGCCTTAGAATAATGAAGGGAGATGTAGTCTTCCTGGCTCTGGGAAAGTGAGTCACAACTAACTCATGCCTCTTTAGGTCAGGGGTTCTTAAATCTGTGAACTTAAAAAAAATGTTTTTGAAGTTATTTCAACATGATTGCCTTCCTTTGCAAATCTATTTTGTGTGTGTGTGTGTGTGTGTGTGTGTGTGTGTGTGTGTGTGTGTGTGTGTTTGTTTAAAAACATTCCTCTGAGAAGAGGTCCCTATGCTTCCCCAAACTGCTTAAGGAGTTCTAGATACAGGCAGGAAGGTTAATAATGCTTGGATTAGAGGGTCAGGGGCCACAGAGAACTCTAATAGCCAGAATATGATTTTGGATAAATCGTTTAATCTCAGTTGATTGCTTCAGTCTGTGTTGCTACAGAAAAAGGAATCAGGATCTTCAAATCTTAGTATTGGAAGATATCCCAGAAGCCATCTAGTCCCACTCATACCTGACTAAATATTCACTTCTAGTCCTTCTAATTTGACAAAAGTGATACATTTTGTTTTTACATTCCTTCCTAATATACCCCTTTCCTCTCCCTTACTCAGCCATCCCTTGTAACAAAGAATCCAAAAATAAAGAGGAAAAAAGTTTCAAAAACTAACCAAGACATCAATGGTGTAATGTAGCACTGTGCAACATTCCATTCCCATAGTCCCTTTCCTCTGCAAAGAAACCTCTATTATTTTTTTTTAACCATGTATTCAGGGAACCATCTTAGATCCTTTAAAGGCAAACTGAAAAGGTCTGGTCCTTGCCCTCTGGTAGTCCATGCCTAACTACAGATTGGTTTGACTGCCCTGTCCCCATCTGGAGTACCTTTCCAGAGCTCATTTCCAGTTTTTTCATTGAGTTTTGACTCTGGTTCCAGATCGTCTCACACTTTCCTTATGCCATTTCTTCTGACTTTACTCTGCCTTCCTTGGAGAGCTATTACTTTGGAGGACTGGAGTTAACTCTCCCTGGCTAGAACTCCCAGAACCCTTTTTCAAGCTATTGTCTGGGGAGCGTGCCCTCAATTGCCAGGCTTTGGTTTCAGGAAATAGGCATCAAGTAGACCTACTTGGTGGTGATTGTTGTTTATCCTTTGTTTTCCACGAGAACCAATGACATCAACATGGTGATAGCTTCACTTGAGCGAGTTGCACAAAACTCTCAGCTTCATTCTCTCTTCCAGAGTCATCCAAGTCCAGTGGCAAGACAAAAGTCAGGGGAACTGGCCATGGGCCAGGATGCAGAGCAGAACCTTGGCATCTTCAATGTCTGACCAACTCCTGATTCAGCCACCTTCAGGGTCATCCTTCACCCACTCACTCTGCCAGGGGAAGTTGGGGTAGATACCCCCATAACTCACCAACAGGTCTGAGGACTCTTGGTTACCTTCCACCTGGTTTGGTCCACCTGCTGAGATGGTTTTACCAGGGAGGTGGCCTTTAGGCATGCTAGGATTTCTTGGAGTCACAGGTAAGTGTTGAGTGAAAAGTAGACACCCTGAAAAGACTTTGGAAAACTCACACCAGAGATGCTAGTCTGCTTGGTACATCCCATAAACTCCACCTACTTGGCTGGAGTATAGATTAAGATAGGAGGATAGTGGAAACGAAGATCAATAAAGAGAGAAAAGAAGAGAAGCTAAGTAGCCATGTGTTGCCCTACTGAGCACCCTGGACACCAGACACCCAGAACTGGGACAGATATGTCCATAGCATAAAGAATGTTGCCTATGCAGACTGAGCAATTTTGGAATAAATAATCTGGGAGCTTCTCCATCAGCTCTCTGTGGAAGTTAGGATAGGCATCCTTCCACAAGAGAAGTACCTATTTAGAAACAAGAGCCATAGAGAATCCTGAAATTTATGGCCAAAACAGACTTACTGCCAGATGTTATGTCCCCATCCCTCCAGGGACCAGCAGCCCCTTCCAACCTGTAGTTTATTCTAGGAAATCCCTTGTTACTCCTCAGTGCCCTCTTGTGGGTTATGATACCTACTGCTTCACAGCATCTGTGGCTCTTGCTGTATAGAGCCTAATACTACAAAATTCCCACTTCCCAATAGAGTTTTCTATCACTCCCCTTTGCCCATTCTCCATCTCAGTCAAAGGATCCTACCAGCTATCTCCTGAACATGACATTCCACCTCCTACCTCCAAGTCTTTGCAGATGTGGTCCTCCATGCCTGGAATATTCTCCATCCTTATCATGGCTTCCTCATGAATGAAGCTCAATCGTTAACTCTTTCCTCATTATCCACCTTCAATTAGCATTCTCGAAATTACTTTGTATTTATTTACTTGCATTCAAGTTGGATGTCTCTCCTCTTTCTCCCCCAGTATAAAATAAATATGTAAAACATATAAATACATAAAAGAAATAAAATCTCTGAAAGCAGGAACAATTCTTTCATTTTTGTCTTGTGCTTTGTATGTCATACTCCTTAATGACTGTTCATTGGCTTGGATGCACCAATCACAGCTATGGGCCTCAGAATAAAGGGGCCACCTGCACCTTCCAATCCAGAAGGCATCTTCTCCCAAAGTTAAGGATGAAATAGCTCCCAAGTCTATATGAGTGCTTGGCACTCCCAAGGCAAATTTGACAGACAGAGCATTAGACTCAGAGTTGAGAGATTTCATTTTACGGCCAATGCTCTGCCATTTATGAACTTGTGTGACCTTGGGATATATGGGGTGCTCAGGGGAGGGGTAGTATCTCTGGTATGGAGGGCCTGTTGTGCCCTCCTAGGGCAGCTCTCCAGCCTCTGACCCCCACCTGACACCCAGCTCTCACTTGTGGCTCCCAGTAGCTGCTATCATGTGGCAGCGGCCACACCCCGGGCAATGGCTTCTACAGGCCGGCTAAACCTTGTGAGGGTAGCCATCGGGTCATCGTAGACCCCTGGTGAACCAGGGCTTTGCTCACCCAGCATGTGAAGACTGCTTCGGCGGAACAGGCGGAAGAAACCAATAAGAAGGTTCAACAGCTGAGAGGGCGACGCAGCAAAGCACTGTGGAGTGCTCAGGGCATGTTGGAGCACAAAAGACAACACGGCCATCCAATGCAGCTGAGGAAGTCTCTAGACGTAACAATTTTTTTCGTGCCACTGGACCCAGGCTTCCAATGCCGAGAGAGAGTGGGACTGTCTCTGTGCATCAGCTTTTCCACTTAAATCTCTTTCATGCACAAGCATCTTTGTGCACACTCATCTATCCTAACCCCGTCCACCCTCTTCAAGACCTGCGGTGATGGGGGACTGGCGACGCAACAGGTGGAGGTGACCACTGGCAGTTGTAGTCACGATCCTGCAAGTAGGCGGCCCACGGACCAGTGGTCGCTCAGCCCTGTGGGCAGCAGGGACGTTCGGCAGCATCCTGGGTGACTGAGCAGCCCTCTCTAGGACAGCACTGCTCACCCTAATCAAGGGAGGGGACTATAAAAGGTGTCCCAAACATTGCCTGCCCTACAAACACTCAGTCAGCACACCCCTTTAAGAGGTCAAAATAAAAGAAAAAATACAAAGAAACTCCTACTAGGAGCATGGAACATCAGGACATTACTTGACAGAGAGAATACCCCAAGACTGGAGAGAAGAACAGCTCTAATCGGTAAAGAACTGGTGCGATATAACATCGACATCGTAGCCTTAAGTGAAACACGCTTACCAGAAGAGGGATCACTCAGTGAACCCACCACTGGATACACCTTCTTCTGGAAAGGTAGAGCCTCAAATGAAGACAGAATCCACGGTGTTGACCTGGCTATCAAGACCAGTTTGCTCAAACAGCTGCCAGACTTGCCTGTAGGCATCAGCGAGAGGCTCATGAAGATCCATTTGCCTCTCAGCAAAGACCGGTATGCCACAATCATCAGTGCATATGCCCGAACACTGACCAGCACAGAGGAGACCATCGAGCAGTTCTACTCTGACCTCATGTCCTGCACTCAGTGCCCACCAATGACAAGCTGATACTACTGGGAGACTTCAACGCCCGCATTGGCCAGGACCATGAAAGATGGAAAGGAGTGCTCGGCAAACATGGCGTGGGCAAAATGAACAATAACAGCCTACTGCTACTCAGCAAATGCTCATAGTTCGAACTCACCATCACAAACACTGTGTTCAGAATGGCAAACAAATATAAAACAACGTGGATGCACCCACGATCAAAACAGTGGCATCTCATTGACTACATCATTGTACGCCGGCAAGACATCCAGGATGTAAAGATCACCAGAGCCATGAGAGGAGCTGAATGCTGGACAGACCACCGATTGGTTAGAGCGACTCTTCAAATGTGCATTGCGCTTTGCCATCCAAAATGTGCCCAGACAGTTCGCGCATTTTACAACATGAGTCGTCTTAGAGATCCATCTTATTTGCAAACATTCCAGTCCTGTCTGGACAACAAGCTGTCTTCCAAGGGACCACTCACTGGAAGCTCAACCGAGAAATGGAACCAGTTCAGAGACGTAGTGAAGGAAACATCAAAGGCAGTTCTAGGCCCAAAACAACGCAACCACCAGGACTGGTTCGACGAGAACAACACTGCTATTGAAGACCTATTGAGCAAGAAGAACAAAGCCTTTATGGAGTGGCAAAATAACCCAAACTCTGCTCCTAAAAAGGACAGATTCAAGTCTCTCCAAGCCACAGCGCAGTGTGAGATCAGGAAGATGCAAGACCGATGGTGGGAAAAAAAGGTAGAAGAAATCCAGTGGTTTGCTGATATGAAAAACTACAAACAATTTTTCAGTGCCCTCAAGACTGTCTATGGGCCATCAAAACCCACCACCACTCCCTTGCTATCCTCTGACGCTGACACTCTCATAAAAGATAAAAAAGGCATCAGCAACAGGTGGAAAGAACACTTCAGTCAGCTTCTCAACCGACCCTCTTCAGTCGACCAAAGCGCCCTTGACCAGATCCCCCAAAACCGCTCTATTGAACAACTTGATGTCCCTCCTTCAATAGAGGAAGTCCAAAAAGCCATCAAACAAATGAGTGCAGGCAAGGCACCCAGTAAAGACGGGATCCCAACCGAGGTGTACAAGGCCTTTAATGGAAAGGTGCTCCAGGCGTTCCACCTACTGCTGACCAGCATATGGGAAGAGGAAGACATGCCCCCAGAACTCAGAGATGCCTCCATTGTAGCCCTATACAAGAACAAAGGCTCACGAGCAGCCTGTGACAACTACAGAGGCATCTCACTACTCTCCACTGCTGGAAAGATCCTCGCCCGTGTTATACTCAACAGACTCCTGTCATCTGTTTCAGAGCAGAACCTGCCTGAATCACAATGTGGCTTCCAACCAGATTGCAGCACCATCGACATGGTCTTCACAGTGAGGCAAATGCAGGAAAAATGCCTTGAGCAGAACCTGAGTCTCTACGTTGTATTCATAGACCTGACAAAGGCGTTCAACACAGTGAACAGGGACTCATTGTGGGTGATCCTCAGCAAGCTCGGTTGCCCAGCAAAATTCGTCAAACTGATCCAGCTCTTTCATGTCAACATGACAGGGGAAGTCCTATCTGGTGGAGAGACTTCTGACCTCTTCAACATCTCCAATGGCTTGAAACAAGGCTGTGTCCTCGCTCCAGTACTATTCAACCTATACTTCACCCAGGTATTACGACATGCTGTGATGGATCTAGACCTGGGCGTCTACATCAAATACCGACTGGATGGCTCACTATCTGACCTTTGCCGCCTGACTGCAAAAACAAAGACAACAGAGAGACTCATCCTGGAAGCTCTCTTTGCAGATGACTGTGCTCTCATGGCCTACCAAGAAAATCATCTCCAAACCATTGTGGACAGGTTCTCCACCGCAACAAAACGGTTTGGCCTGACTATCAGCCTCAGCAAAACAGAGGTGCTGTTCCAACCCGCACCAGGGAGGCCAACGAACCAGCCGTGCATTACAATCGACGGCACGCAGCTTTCTAACATCAACACTTTCAAGTACCTGGGCAGCACCATCGCCAACGACGGGTCCCTAGACCACGAGATTAATGCCAGGATCCAAAAGGCCAGCCAGCACTCGGGCAGCTGCGCTGCAAAGTCCTCCAACACAGCGGTGTAAGCACTGCGACGAAGCTCAAAGTGTACAACGCAGCGATCCTCAGCTCGCTCCTGTATGGTTGTGAGACATGGACACTATACCAGAAGCACATGAAACAGCCGGAGCAATTCCACCAACGCTCCCTCCGGTCAATCATGAGGATCCGATGGCAGGACCGAATCACCAACCAGGAAGTCCTCGACAGAGCCAACTCCACCAGCAGCGAAGTCCTGGTCCTCAAGACCCAGCTACGATGGTCTGGACACGTCATCCGCATGGACCCACAGCGAATACCAAGACAGGTATTCTATGGTGAACTGTCAGCTGGACTCAGGAAATAAGGTCAACCAAAGAAAAGATTCAAGGATCAGCTAAAGTAAAACTTGAAGTGGGCTGGCATGACACCAAAGCAATTAGAACTCGCTGCCTCTGACAGAAGCAGCTGGCGAACCCACATTCACCATGCCGCCACCTTTGAAGATGAGCAACGTCGATGTCTTGCCGCTGAACGCCGACACCAGGCCACAACTGCACCTCCCATAACAACGGGCGTCCCATGCCCCATGTGCCACAAACTGTGCGCCTCAGCCTTTGCACTTCAAAGCCACATGAGGGTGCACCGTAGATGAAACTGCACAAAGACAATCGTCATTCTCGATCACAGAGAAACTACTATATATATATAAATATATATATACCTTGAGCAAATCACTAAACTTTGCTAGGTATCAATTTTCTCATTTTTAAAATGTAGTCACTTACCTAAGAGTTCTTCCAAATTCAATATTCTATGTATAAGGATTAATTCTAGCTGTGGCATCACTAACTCAATAAGTTAGTAGTAAGATAAGCCTCAGACAAAGATGAAAGTAGCCAAATTATTCTTCAGTGTCCCTTCCAGCTCTAGATCTATGCCCTCTTTCAAACTCTCCCTGTATTGTACCTTTTTTCACTCCCCAAACCCTTACTATATATTGATTCCAAGGCAGATGAGCAGTAAAGGCTAGGCACTGGGGATTCAGTGGCTTGCCCAATGTCACACAGTTAGGAAGTGTCCGAGTCCAGATTTGAACCCAGGGCTTCCCACCTCTGAGCCCAACTCCTAATCCTTTGAGTCACTTAGCTACCCACTATATTCTGATCTTAAGATCCCCCTTCTTCCTAGATGGCACTAGGTAGTTATGGCTGCTAACATATGGACTTAACCAGTGTTTCCCAAACTAATTGGTCATGAAACACTGCTGCATTTGAACGACATCCATCTATAGCAGTGATCCAAAATACACATATTGATGGACCAGCTGGTTGGTCCAGATGCATCTTTCATTGTGGACAATATCAGTCTTCCTTGTCGTTGCAGATGATTAGACCAATCTATTTTGAATTATGGATTTCATTAAGGAAGCTTTGTAATGTTTCAGGGTTCTACAGAATTAGTGCAAATTTCTCTGTGTTGTAAAGATAAGATGAACTCTCCCCTTGCCTATTTTTAGCTAAACAAATCAAGAACTCAAAGCACCCCTACTTAACACTAAGTAAGAGAAATCATGAGTCACTTACTAGATAGAGTAAGTTCACACCTCCAAAGGCTACTGCCACCCCTCCCTAGTGAAATAGAAGTGTAAACTGAGAGGAACTGAGTGAAATTATTATTGCTTGAAATAGAATATGTAAATTGAGGGAAACTATTACTGATTGAGATAGAGAAAGGTAAACTGAGAGAAACTATTTCTTCTTGAACTGACTGCTGTCCTCTGGCTTATGACTAGAGGGAGAGCTGCTAGGGGGGAATGCCCTGAGGATCTCCTAGTTACAATGGGGATAGATGAGAGACACTGCTAGTACAGGGGAATGCTGCCACACAGGGATACTGTCACACAGGGATGCTGGTAAACAGAGGACTGCTCTGGGGTTTATTCTGGGTTTTGCCTGCTGATCCCTATTGATGGCTGATGGATCAATCTACTTCCTAACCTCCTTCCTCCCTCACTCCCTCCCTTTTACAACCTTCTGCTCCCTGCCCCCCTTCACCTCCCAATTCTTCTTGAAGCCTTTGGCTTCTTCCCTCCCCCCTAAGTGAACTATAAAGATGTTCTTTTCTTTTCCTTTTTCAAATAGGGATTTATTGGGATAACAGGATGGGAAACTGAGGAAAGTGGGATGAGGGTTTCCCTAATCTATAAGGGGAATTTGAGAGGGTTATGGAAATAGACCAGTAACAAAGGTGAGAAAAGGAAGAGTTAGATAAGTGGAGGACAACAGCTAAGATCTTCTTTCTTCTTTTATAACACCATCAAGGTCTCTCAGTTTCTCCTGGCCAGCTTAAACTCTCAGAGAGAGACAACCAATTCAAAAGCCAAGTTTCTCTTTCTTCTCCTCTCTCTGTTGCCAGAAAAACCCCAACTCTTGGTCAGTCAAAATCTCAGAGAGTGCAGGGGTCTCCCTTGATCAGAAAGCCCCCCAAAACAAGCCAGCACAATCAGAGTCTACAGTCAGCTTCAACTGCCACCTCAACTGCCCAAGAGAGAGAGTGACACTTCCAGTCCCTCCCCCTCATCAGCTCAACTGCCACTCCTCCTGGGGACATTCTGTTTTAGAATCTTCATCTTGATTGACAAAACATGTTCCCACCTTAGTCTCTTGCATCTTGTCTTGTCCTTCAAAATCTTTCCCTCTTCATTCCTCTTCCACACTAGGCAGTGCTAGGCAAATTGAAAGATTGTGATTGGTTCTCATAAAGTGAGGAAGGGACAGGATGGGATGTGGAAAAAGGACTATAAAAAGCCCTGAACTTACTGTCCAAGAAACTTTTTCAGACTTCTCCTTTGGAGTTCATCTTTGGAGACTGTATTGGTGAGCTTGACCAAAGGAGGAGACTCTTTCCCTGAATTCTGCTTTGGCTTGCTGGGTGAATAGCTGGCCTTCCTTTCCTGGCTTCTGGAGAGATTGATTTCGGAGAGGCCTTCCTTTCCTAGAGGAGGCTGCTTTGGTGGAACTTTAGCTAAAGACGACATTGGACTTCTGACTTGAGGATTACTGGGAAATTCATGTGGGGACAAGGGATCTGGGAAAGCCCCTGAGCCTCAATTCATCAGAGAAGGACTGGTAGGCTTGTTAAAATCTGTCTCTTTCATTTTTCACTTTCACTCTTTCCACCTCTTTGTAAAGAAAGCTGCTAAAATCATTTTGACTTAAGTTGTAATATTTTTAAATCAGCGACCACAATATTACTTTAGAACTTTCCTATTAGCATAAAACCCTAAATTTAAAATTCTTATAATATAGAAATGCCTAGCATACAGGAGAATCTAACTGATTTAACACCAGTATTCTTCCAGTGGTGCTCTACAGATTTGAGTCTTAGAAGAATTATATTGACCCTCCAAAATAATGGAAAGATGAATGAGTGCTATAAGCAGGTTACTGAGTGTTACAAACGATGACTTACCTGAGAGAACTGGCAAAATAGATTAAGAAGCAACTCACAGAGCTCCAAAAGGAAGAGATTGACCATGTTATAAGAATGAGAAACCACAGCTAGGAAAAGCCTGAGGTTATTGGATACCTCCAAGATAGAGGGAAGCCTGGGGAAATCTGAGGCCAAAGTAGGGGAAATTAAGCTAATTTGTATATCTCCTAATGATACATGCATTGACATCCTTTCACATGTACGTCATTTCATGTGTCATGACTTCAGAGAAAAACTGTGGAGAAAACCATGTTCCATGATTCTCTGTGCCGTGACTTTTAGTGAAGTGTCAAACACGGGGATATCTTTGTCAAAGGCCTTTGACAGTGTTATGGAAAGTGGCTTGTGTAAGTCTTGTGTACGATCCAAAGAAAGGAGGATTTCTTATTTCTGGAGGTTTCTCCAAATATGCCTCTTCAGAGATTCCATTATCCTGATTTCATCATGCCTTAAAATACTACAAAGTCCCTTCAGTGAAAGCCACATCAATGGAAAAGAGATTGGTCTAATTCGTCACAGTAGAAAAGAAAAGTGAATTCAGAATTCACTCAGAAAGTAATCTGCAGTTGGACAGGCAGCCCAAGGAATTAACCCGTGGAGAGATGTATCTCAGTGGACTGATGGATGATGAATTGAACTTGAATATGAGGATGAGGTGAAGATCCCATATTTGGAATTTCAGAAAGATTTCAACTATAGTAAAGTGTTCAGTGTTGAAAAAAAAAAACCTAACTGCCAAATCTAGTGGAGCCAGAAAGATCTGAGTTCAAATTTGGCTTTAGATACTTATTAGCTGTGTGACCTTGGGCAAGTCACTTAATCTCTGTTTGCTTTAATCCACTGGAGGAGGAAATGGCAAACCACTTCAGTATTTTTGCCCCCCCCCCCCCAATGGAGAGCATACTTCACAGAATCACAAAGAATTGGATATGACTGAATGAGTTCAATTCCCTGCCTACTTCTCCACTCTTTCTAGTCCCACTCTTCCCTCTACTTTCCCATATGGTTTTCCTTCTGGGCAGCTAGGTGGCTCAGTGTATAGAACACTGGACTTGGAATCAGGAAGACTCATCTTGTGTTCAAATCTGGCCTCACACACTTACTACAGGGTGATCCAGGGCAAGTCACTTAACCTTATCTGCCTCAGTTTCCCCATCTGTAAGATGAACTAGAGAAGAAAATGGCAAACAACTCCAGTATTTCTGCCAAGAAAATCTCCAATGGGGTCATGGAAAGTTAGACAAGACTGAACAACAATAACAACACTCATTAGGGGAATGTTGGTGTTTAGAAGGAAAAAAAAGACCAATATATTATGAAAGGACTCTAGAAAAAGTCCAAGACCTTCTTGCAGGCAGTAGGAACATAGCATCAAAGGTTAGAGTCAAAAGCTCCTGAGAGGAATTCTGGTCCAATCTCCTTATTTTACAGATGAGGGAAGTCATATGACTTGCCCAAAGTCACACAGGTAATGGGAATTGGATTTGAGCCCAGGTCTTCTGACTCCAGACAAAGTGCTTTGTCCATTTGTATTATGCAGACTCTACTAGCTATTTGATTCCTTCTGAGAATCTTTAGTGACTGGGGATAGCACATAAAAACTGGGAAGAAGGTTTATAGGATGGGAGGACTATTTATCTCATAGGATAAGAGGAGAATGTTGACATTTGTTAGAGTAGAGGAATATTCACAACTATTAGGCTTCTTGAAAGGGTCTATACATCATGGAAACTCCCAAATAAATCCCAATTACTTATTGATTTCAAAGCTACAAAATTGTGGAAGCAACTGATATTACATTGCACATATTAAATTACTATTCAAAGGGCAGCTACGTGGCTCAATGAATAGAGAACCAGGCCCAGAGACAGAAGATGCTGGGTTCAAATATGGCCCCAGACACTTCCTAGCTGTGTGACCTTGGACAAGTCACTTAATCCTAATTTCTCAGTCCTTACCACTTTTGTGTGTTAGAACTGATACTTAGTATTAATTCTAAGAAAGAAAGGTTGTTTATTTAAAAATTACTATTCAAAACTTTAAAAACTTTATTTATTTATTTAATTGATTCAGACTATTTTCCCATGGTTACATGATTCATGTTCTTTCCCTCTCTTCCTCCACCCCCCTCCCATAGCCAATCCACAATTCCACTCGGTTTCACATATGTCACTGATCAAGATCTATTTCCATATTGTTAATATTTGCATTAGGGTGATCATTCAGAGTCAACATCCCCAATCATCTTCCTATCGAACCATGTGATCAAGCAAATGTCAAAACTTTTTTTTAAATAAAAAAAAGCTAGAGAAGGATGAAGAGGTTAAGGTAATAATTGTAGTAGGAATATTAATTAACTATTCATCTTAGTAGCTAGCCTTTGTTTAGATCTTTATATTTTATTGGTTTTTGCTCTCTCTCTATATTAACCAATTTGATCCTCACAATAAAAGGATAGGTGCTAATATAATCCTCATTTTACTCGTAAGAAAACTGGGGCATAAAGACATTAAGTGATTGCCCAGGGTCACATTGCTAAGAAGATATCTGAGGTCAAATTAGAACTCAGGTCTTCCTGCCTCTAAGTCCTACATGCTACCCACTTGAGTGTGTGTCAACGTTATAAAAAAAATTATGAGAGTTTAAATGAATAATATTTCCTACTTTAGACTTGGCCATCCCAAGTTCAGTAGCATCACTGAAGAGAACTTCCAACTGGTCACACTTAGAATCCTTCTAGAATCCCTTTCATTTAACATGGCATTATTAAGTTTAGTCTGCATGGAGTACTCGTGTACTTCACCAGATCAATATTTTTGCTGTACACAAAATTGCCTACATTCTAACATTTAATGCAAAAAAAATCTAAGAAAAGAAAAATTGATGCCTAGAACATTTTCTTCTAATACCAGGTGGGCATCATCACTGGACTAGAAAGTAAAGTGCATTGAGTTCTGATAACCACAAGAGGGCACTGGTGCCTTGGGAAGAAGCCACAGGCTACAGCCTCTGCTCTGATCCAAGCCTCTAAGGGCAGCAGCGTGATGTGCCATTCATTGTGTTCCTAAGCAGTAATGGAACTAAGGGAAGGAAATAAGGACTCTGATGATAGAAATGGGAGAGAGAAAGACAGACAGAGACAGAGAGAAACAGAATCAGAGAAAAAGAGAAACAGAGACAGAGAGAGACAGTGACAGGTAGACAGAGATGAGAGAATTGGAAAGAGGGAGAGGGAGAATGGGAGAGAGGGAAAGAGGGAGAGAGGGGGAGAAGAGGGAGAGAGAGAGAGGGAAAGAGGGAGAGAAGAAGAAAGAGAGAGGAAGTGGGGGGGAGAGAGAGAGAGAGAGAGAGAGAGAGAGAGAGAGAGAGAGAGAGAGAGAGAGAGAGAGAGAGAAATTCAAGTTTTACTAAATTTTTTTCAGTTTGAAAGCCCATGGAAGAACTTGTTCCTTTGGAATTCTGAATGAAATCTAGGATGTTTCAGGCTTCTCTGCTTCAACTTTTGTACCTATTTCTATTGCCACATAATTCCATTTCTTCACCTATGGGGTTAATTTTAATTTTAGCCTCAATTCATAGCAATGGATTGCTAGTTTGATGGTGTGTCAATGCTTTATAATGGTAATTAACTTAACTTGTCATGGTATCACTTCTATTTCCATTATGAAGATCAACTTCTTAAGTGGTTGATATCATTAATGGGCTATAAATCTAATTGCTAGCATTTCATTAGATATAATAGTATAAGAATTGATGACAGGATAAAGTCTTTAGAGAAAGCTGGTTTGTCTAGTGTTTGCAAAAGGATTAGAAGTAAGGTAAAGGGGCAATTAGGTGGTTCAGTGGATAGAGAACCAGACAGGAGGTTCTGGTTCAATTTTGGCTGTAGACACTTCCTAGCTGTGTGACCACTTAACCCCTATTGCCCAGGTCTTATCACTCTTCTGCCTTGGAACCAATAATCAGTATTGATTCTAAGATAGAAGGTAAGGGTTTAAAAAAAAAGTGAATACGTATGACTTAAAGAAAACCATATACAGTACCTAAACCCTGGTCTCTTTGTTATTCCTCTAATAAGATACTCCATCTCAGCTCTGGGCATTTTCTCTTGCTGTCCATCATGCCTGGAATACTCTTTCTCCACATCTCCACTTCTTGGCTTCCTTCAAATACCAGCTAAAATCCTACCTTCTACAGGAAGCCTTTCCCAATCCTTCTTCATTCTAGCACCTTTCTTCTATTGATCCTCCCCTACCTCATTTATCCTGTTGCATAATTTCTAACCACAGGAATGTAATTTAGAGAAACTGAGTCTCCAAACCAAAAAAGAATAGGTTTATTGTAAGAGGGCCAGTCCCACAATAAAGCCAGACTTCTAGTCAAGACCAAAAGACCCCAACCACTGTGAGGGGCCTTTTTATATGCCCCAAAGAATCACTTGATGATGACTTAGAGGTCACTTGCTGGAAAAGGGGAGAGCAGGTGAGCCTGGACTAGTGATGCAAAGGAAATGAGTGGGTGGTGTTGGATGGTACCAAGCTTCGAACCCCAGGTCAAGCCTAGTGATGTATACTAGACCACAATTTCAAGACCATAATTTTTTTTAATATATTTTATTTGATCATTTCCAAGCATTATTCGTTAAAGACATAGATCATTTTCTTTTCCTCCCCCCCCCACCCCCCATAGCCGCCGCGTAAATCCACTGGGCATTACATGTTTTCTTGATTTGAACCCATTGCTTTGTTGATAATATTTGCATTAGAGTGTTCATTTAGAGTCTCTCCTCTGTCATGTCCTCTCAACCGCTGTATTCTGGCAGTTGCTTTTCCTCGGTGTTTCTACTCCCACAGTTTATCCTCTGCTTATGAATAGTGTTTTTTTCTCCTGGATCCCTGCAAGTTGTTCAGGGACATTACACCGCCACTAATGGAGAAGTCCATTACGTTTGATTATACCACAGTGTATTAGTCTCTGTGTACAATGTTCTCCTGGTTCTGCTCCTCTCGCTCTGCATCACTTCCTGGAGGTTGTTCCAGTCTCCATGGAATTCTTCCACTTTATTATTCCTTTTAGCACAATAGTATTCCATCACCAACATATACCACAATTTGCTCAGCCATTCCCCAATTGATGGGCATCCCCTTCAAGACCATAATTATTGCTGAGGGTGCATGATATAGCAACTTTGAAGGGTGGGGCTAACACCAAAGTCTATGCTAAAACAGTTATTTACTAAATTCAAAACCTTAATACTTATGCTAGAATAATCACAAAAAGCCTCCTAAAATCATGACTTATGCTAACTATCTTAGAATTACAATTATGATTACTAAAGACTACTGCTAACATTAAAATCTAATCCTTATAGAAGGGGGTAGGGGATTTTTCTCTCACAATCCTGTATATAACTTGACTGTACATAGGTGCTCTTATGTTGTCTTGTGTGGGAATGATGATCCTGGCCACTTCATCCCAGGTAGGCTTACTGGTGGTTGAAGTAGGGAGAACACTGGGTCTGGAATCATACTCATTCTGACTCTTCTCTTTATTATGTGTGTGAAGGGATGTTAGTTCATCTCTCTATAATGTTTTAGTTTATTTATATACAAAATGAGAAGAATGGACTAGACAATCTCTAATGTTTTCTTTAGCACTAGGTCCTATGATTTTCTATTTCATCAATATTTCCTTTTTTCTTCCTGTCATCACAATAGGCTCTATTTTATTCTATTGTTGTAAAATAATTATTAATATTTATAGTTATCTTATAATAATATATACTATGGTAAAATGGACTAATTTATAGGAGCATAAGATGAAAGAAAAAAAAAACCCTTATCATTGTATAATGGTTCCAAGGCAGAAGAGCAGTAAGGGCTAGCCAATGGAGGTTAAATGATTTGCCCAGGGTCACACACATGAAGTGTCCGATGTAAGATTGGAACCCAGGACCTCCCATCTCTAGGCCTGACTCTGAATCCAATGACCTGCCTAACTGCTCTTGCAGCATAGGATTTTAAAATATATATAGTTATTATGAATTTAATCTCTGCTAAGAAAAGCAATCAAACTTACATTCACAACTCTCTCCCTCTTCAATGTTTCCTATATTATATTTATATGTGCATGTATTATATCTTTTCCCACAACCCATAACTAGAATATAAGCTCCTTGAGGTCAGGGATTGTTTAGTTTTTGACTTTGTGCCCTTACCGTCTATTATAGTACTTGGATGCAGGAAGCACCAGAACTGTAACTAAGGAGGGCATCTGGGCTTTTCCTCAGTGCACAAAAATTTAAAGTAGTGTGTGTGTGTGTGTTTTTGTTTATTGGTAAAATAAACTATTTTATTTTTCCTTATTTTTTCCATTCTTTATTGTCATGCAAAGCACACTTCCATACTGGTCCTTGTTATAAGAGCACACTCATGTAAACCAAAATCCCAAAATAAAACCAAAGAAACACTGACATGAAAGATGACTCCAACAGTTCTTTCTCTGGAGATAGAGAGCATTCCCTGTTATAAGTTAAAATAATGTTTTTAAAAAGATATTTCAAATTTTGTTGCATTTATATTTTGTTGGCCCTTTTTTCTTGCCCATCATGTAATTAACTAGAGCAATTAGTTAGCCTAGGAAAATATTAGATGGCGTGCATCTTCTCTCCATCTTTGGTGTAGCTGCTTTCCAGGTAGTCTTCTCTTTGTGTTGGGAGTTTCCAAAAGTATCATAAGGTCTTTATCTCTCTCCTCCCCACAGCCTAGGAGGACATCCACTCTGTCAACTGATTTGAGTATGTAATAAGCATTATCCACCTGGGTCAACAAATTTCCTAATCCTAATTCAGTAGGAAATGAATGATTTTTAAAAATTTGAATTAAGCTTTAAAAATGAAATTTGATACATCTGCATTTTTTTCATTGTCTGTTCATTTGTCCCTCTGTTTTTCTATCTATTATAGTTGTTAGAGGGTTCGATGGGTCATATACCATGTTTCTTAGTTAGGTTTTCTTTATTCTTTACTTTGCCATCAGTTTCTTGAAATAACTAAGAGGAATGTGAAGGATTTCGGGACATTGAAGAAGACTTCCTCACTGTGGAAGGATTATGTTAACTGAATTCTTTCATTAGGGGCAGAGTCCTATTTGCATCATTATGACACTGGCTGGTTGTGTTGGGTGAACAAGTACAGTTTTGTAGAAGACAAAACATCTGGGTGTTGAAACTGGAGCATCCATTCAGCTAATCTAAATATTTTCTAATATTCCAATCTTCCTGGTTTCCACCATCTGTATTAGAAATTAAGCAAAGGGAAATGTTATGATTATGCGTGTGTGTGGTCTCTCTTGTCTGATGGGACTTCTCTCTGGGAGTTCTGTATGAGTGATTCTGATAGGGAATTACTGATTTCCAGACCCTGTGTCCTTCCAAGGGACCTTTGAAAAGAGGAGCAAGAGGCAATTTCTTCATATGTAAAATGAAGGACGTAGTCCAGATGTTCTCCTAATGAGATTGTTGGGATTTTCTTCTACTACTAGATGTAAAAAAAATTATGCCATGCTACTTATTTATTTTATTTTTTTTAAATCTTTACTTTCTGTCTTGGAATTGATACCAAGTATCAGTTCCAAGGCAGAAGAGTGGTAAGGGATCAGCATCACACAACTAGAAAATGTCTGAGGCCATATTGGAACTCACGACCTCTTGTCTCTGGGTCTGGCTCTCAATCCATTGGACCACCTAGCTGCCCCTCTCTATTTTTTTAAAAAAATCAGCTTTATTGATGCCTTTTGTTCATGCTTCACAGTCATTTCTGGACCTTTCATGACTCCCTCCCTCGATGAATCTTTTTTATTTTAAACCCTTACCTTCCATCTTGGAATCAATACTATGTATTGGTTCCAAGGCAGAAGAGTGGTAAAGACTAGGCAATGGGGGTTAAGTGACTTGTCCAGGGTCACACAAATAAGAAGTATCTGAGGTCCAATTTGAACTCAGGACCTCTCAACTCTAGGTCTGGCTCTCAATCCACTGAGCCAGATAGCTGTTTACCCACCCACCTCTTGACTACCTTCTTTAAATTGTCAACACAGTTCTTGATTGTGGTCTGCTGTGGTTTACTGCTACTGCAAATTGAGGGGTTTCTACACAGATTACACTTCCCAACATGCTGCTGAATCTTCTGCTGCTCCTTCCAGAATCAGTTTACAAATTTGTAACTGGTATTTCTGAAAAATAATCAATTGCCTTTAAGTTGCTTTGGAGAAGATCCCAAGGAGTCAATGGTAATATCCACTCATCCTCTTCACAAATCACATCTGTTCTCAGACAGGGACATCTGAAAAGGATTGCTGAGACCCCTGGATTTCCCTAGGATTTTCTATATCTGTTAAAGGAGCTATATTGAGAGAGACATTCACGTCAGTGCCAAGTGTGCTTTTTGTTCACAAAGCAAGTGCTACTTGGATGTAGATGGAGCACATCCTCCCATATACCTCCTCATCCCCCTTCATTTTCTTCTTTTTATTCTATCATATCTAGCTATATATAGTAGAGTGCTGGATTACCATCAAGAGGATTCAAATTCAAATTCTGACTGACATTTACTGTGTGAATTTGGAAAAGTCATTTAACTTTCTGAGCCTCAGTTTTTTCACCAGAAAATGGGAATATGAGAATGTAAAGCTCAGGATGTAAAAGTCATTCCTTGCAAGTCATTAAGCAGAGACCAGAGGACCACCTATTGAGTATGTTGTAATGGGCATTCTTTTGAGGTATAAGTAGGGTGATATAGTTTTTTAGGTTACTTCTAACTCTGAAATTCTGTGATTCAAATGTTAAGAATGTCAAATGTATGTGGTGTTTCACAAACTTTAGAATGCTATATAAACATCTGTTCTTTTTATTATTTTGTTTCAAGCTATTGAAGATCAGAAACCTCTAGCTCCTTTACCCTTGTACTGTCTGATTTATATTTTCCTATGTATACATTCCCTGGTTTCTATTTTTCTATTGGATTTGGATAAATGGTTTTAAGTTTAAATTTTTTTTATAATTGTCATGTGTGTTCATTATGGACCTGTTATTTGGTGGGAACAGTCAAGCCTTGGGAATCAAATAAAGCTTGGGGTCCATCTTTCCCCCATTAATGAAATAGCTTTTAGATGTTAGCTTGAACCTGAAAATCATCCCCTAGACTAATATTTAAGAGGCCAAGAGTTGGAAGGCTACCCCTCTTTGCATTCTATCAATCACCTGGGTTTTTTTTTAACATTACATATTTTTAGACATAATTGTAGTAGACTATAATATTAGATATATTTCTAGCCCAATATTCCTTCTTCCTCTCCCTTTCCCTCCCTCTCCCTTCCCTCTCTTCCTCCCTCCCTCTCTATTTCTCTTTGTCTCTTTCTGTTTCTCTGTCTCTATCTGTCTCTGTCTCTCACTCTCCCCATCTCTCTCTTTCTCTCTGTGTCTCTGTCTTTCTATCTCTGTCTCTATCTTTCTTTCCCCCCCCTCCCCCCCCCTGCTTCCTACTCTCTAGTGCCCAAGCTTTCTGGCCCCAACTCCTACTTTTCCTTCTGGCAGGAATTAAAGTCTTCTTTAGAGAAGAATGGAGAAAGAAGAACCTTGAAATATCTATTTTAGTCCTCTTCAAGCCTCACAACAATACCCCAAGCTACATGTGGGGGGCAGCCCTTTCAACATGAGTAGAATTCTAGCACCTGCCCCTGACCACAAACCAAGAGTTTACAAAGCCTCTTGTGGGGAGAGGATAATGACTCACCCCCCCCCACCTCATTTTGTGAATCAAGAAGTTCCCCTCACTAGGTGTCAGACATCCTTCAGGGCTCACTGAGATCTTGAGATCAGCTACACGTGGACAAAGGATTAGTCTGGCCCAATCACCATTTACCTATTTCTATCCTTTGTTCCTCCTCCCTTCCCAGACATCCCTCCAGTTCCCTTGCTCTACCCTATTCCTGACTCTTGCTTTGAACTCTTGTTCTATCATTTCTCTTTTCCTTTGCCTTTAGCTTTCTGGAAAGGTCTATTCTGCTTTTTCTTTGCCTTGACCTTTTCCCTCATCTCTTCTTTCTCCCTTCCTTTTCCCTCCCCTAAATCCCTGTGCTCTCTTGTCTCTGACCTTCTTCTTGAGCTGGGGATGAGGTGGAATGAAAAGACAGGTAAATTGAATTTGTGTTTTCTTTTCTTGGTGTTGCTTCTGCTGAATTAAGTCCCACTAGGTTAGCAGCAAAGAGCAGTCCCAGGGAAACTTTAGAGGGTTTAAAAAAATGAATTATTTTGTTTTTACATCACTTTGATTTCTAAATTTGTCTCTCTTTCCTCCCTTATCCACTGAGTCATCCTTGATGTAATCCAGGTTTCCAGCTAAGCCTGGAGCATTTTTTTTCAGAGACTCTCCTAATTGGTAGAAAGACTACTTTTGTGAGATATTACCTAACTGCATGAAATCCAGAGTTGGTGGGAGAGCTTTGGGGTGGAGATGCTTTTTTCTACTATGAGAAGATAAATAGGTTCTTTTCAGGACCAACTCCAAGCAGATAAGAGGAAAAAATAATTTGAAAATGCAAAAATGTAGGCAAAGCCAATGTGTCACTATATCCCCATTTTTCAGCTTCTCTCTGGAGATTTTTGGGGAATTTGCCCTTAAATAATATTGAGGCTTCTCTCTTTGCTGAGTAGAAATCTCATTTCCATTCTAAACAGTTCATTCATTCTTCTATATTTTCTGGAATATTATAATATATGACAACAACAATAACATTTATATAGTGTATTAAGTTTTACAAAGCACTCTAAATATATTATTTTGTTTTATCCTCACAACTTTTCCAATTATTTGTTTGCTACCGGTTTGGCGAAATGGGTTTTCTCACCATTCATTATTAGTGATGATCTTTTGTGTAACTACCATTTGGTGTGAGAGGAACAAATCTGAAGATATAAATTTAGATTACATCTACCCCTTAAAATATAGCAGTCAGAAAACTAGCATTCTGAACCTAAAAATTCTTGCCCCTAAGGCAGCAATATTTAGGGGAGGGGGCCTGACACATATAATACTATATGGGTACTTTTCTGTTAGAGAAGATAACATAGTGGCCATATTCATAGGCCTTTATCATGATCCCTTTGAGGCAAGAATCACAATCTCCCTTGGAGAAGGGCAGGCAAGATTCTAGAGATATCTATGTATGTTTCCCCATGAGTCATACTTTCTCTCTCTCTCATATATATATATATATATATATATATATATATATATATATATATATATATAAGAATTAGAGAGAAAGAAGTAAGCCAGGTTGAGAGAGAAAGCAAAAAAAACAACCCAATACATCATCCAAGTATGACAATATTTGCAGTGCTCTATACTCTTTGATTCTTCTTTTAAGATTCTTGGTTGACAATTCTTAAAAGAGTTCTAAAAGAATGCTTAGAAGTGAAGGGACTTACTCAGGGTTGTATGTCCTGTTAGTATCAGAAGTAAAAACTTTCTATCTACTGTATCATGCTTCCCTAAATAATCCTTAATGTAAAAGATACTAAATCTTATATAATTCTGACCATGACTCTATGATATTTGAAATGTTTCTTTTTGGTTGTTTCCAGTATTTTCTCCTTGACCTAGGAGCTCTAGAATTTGTAATATTCCTGGGCATTTTCATTTTGGGATTTCTTTTAGGAAGTGATTGATGTATTTTTCAATTTCTATTATACCCCCTTATTCAGCATTACCAGGACTATTTTCTGTGATAATTTGCTGAAAAATAACATCTAATCTCTTTTTTTTCTTTGATTTGGATTTCAGGTAGTCCAATAATTCTTTTTTTTTTTAAATCCTTAACTTCCATCTTGGAGTCAATACTTTGTATTGGCTCCAAGGCAGAAGAGTGGTAAGGGATAGATGATAGGGGTCAAGTGACTTGCCCAGGGTCACATAGCTGGGAAGTGTCTGAGTCCAGATTTTAACCTAGGACCTCCCATCTCTAGGCTTAGCTCTCAATCCACTGAGCCACCCAGCTGCCCCTCCAATAATTTTTAAATGATCTGTCTTGGATGTATTTCTCATATCAATTATTTATCCAATGAGTTGTTTCACATTTTCTTCTATTTTTTCATCCTTTTGATTTTAAAAAACTGTTTCTTGATGTTTCATAGAGTCATTAGCTTTTATTTCACAAATTCTACCTCGAAAAGATTTGTTTTCTTCAGGGAATTTTTATACATCTTTTCCCCATTTTTTGTATTTCCTTTACTAGGATGTGGACTCTTTTTAATGATTCTCATGATTCACTCTCACTTCTTTCCCTAATTTTTCTTTTTCCCTCTCTTATTTGGATTTTAAAATTCTTTTTAAGCTCCTCTAAGAGATTTTTTGGGGGGAGGGTTTGACATCACTTCACACTTTTCTTTGAGGACTTGCATGTAGTTGTTTTGGTATGGTTGTCTCCTCTTCTGAGTTTATGTTTTGATCTTCCCTGTCACCACAGTAATTTTTATGATCAGGTTCTTTTTAAAAAATGTGCTCATTTTCTAGCCTATTTCATGACTTTTAACTTTATGCTAAAGTTGAACTCTGTTTCTGGGATGGAGGTGGAACAACATGTTCCAAGCTTCTTGTATGGGGGAAGGGGAACAGGACTTGGCTGCTGGCTCGCTTGAACCCTACTTATCCTGGACTATGTTCCCACTCCAGTGACAGAGTTTTGCTGCCAACATTCTAAGTTGTCTTGGGATTGAAAATTATTTCACTTTATCCATTTGCTGATTTTGTTGTTCTAGAATTCTTTTTGAGGTGTTTTTTTTAATAGTTGTTTTAAGGCGAATTAGGAGAACTCAGGTAGTTCTTATCTTACTCTGCCATCTTGACTCTGCCCTTCTCAAGAGAAGTATTTTCTGTATTCTTTTTCAGCTCCAAACTTCAACCCTCTCAAATGAAATAGGTGGATGCTAAAACTCAACAAAGTGTGACCTATGGACCCAAAGATAAGAGAGAAAAATTTCAATTCTAGGTTTTCTATCTTTAAATCTAGAAAGGCACCATGATAAATATCTCTTCCTAGCCTCACGTATTACGGATTTAGGATCAGGGGAGGAGATGCTCTGGTATAAAGAATTTACAATTCATCTTGAAATCAATAGAAAAATTAGAGTGTGAGAGAAAATTCTTTAAAACACATATTCGTGCACCTAAGTATAGTACACAGATACATACCATAAAGTAATCAGCATCTAATCTTTTGACCATCTCCAAGAAAAGTCTTTTTCTCATGGAAGCCCAGCTCATCTGACAAAAGAAATCCTAGCAAGAGAGGTGAACTTGGAGTGGACCCAAGTGAATCACAGTTCTGCCATTTGGACAGATAAATTCACTTGCCTGGGCCTCAGCTGCTCATCTTTAAGTTGGATTAGGTGATCTGTAGGGTTCCTATGATGCTACAAAAGGACCTCATCCCTTTTTATAGGGAAAAGAGTTGTAGAAAAATCGAACTCCCTCACTTTTACAAATCCCTTGTTCAAGATGACCATGTTTACATAGTGATCAAAGACTTCTGGCTGATTAGGACTCTTCTGGCCCCCGAAGGAGCTATAAGTAGACCAGGGCCCACAGGGTTCTGCCTAGTGTTCTGACATATATAGATCTCTTCATAGAGGCTAAGTCTCTCTGGTTACCTTCTTCCTGATGGGCTGCCATTCTCCACCACTTACCACTGGATTGCCCTCTGTGTTCCAAACACACACTACCCACCAACACTCATACACACACACACATACATACACGCACACACATACAGGTCCTTCTTTTCTTCTTCCCCAAATGAATTTGCCCCAGAGTCAGTTTCAGTCAAATAGATTGAGGGCTGCAAGGAATCTTGAATATAAATACCTACCCAAGGGAAAAATAGGAGATAGTTCTGAGTGTACTCCCCAACTTCTCCCTAAGCATTCTACATCTAAGGACTCGTTGTTCTGTCCAATGTTAATTCTGGATTTTAGAAGTAGCATACATCCCTGTGAGTATTACATTTTGGTGTACATCTGCCACAAAATTCAATTACCCATAGTGATTTGGTCTGGCAAGTTCTGTGAATTCCAAGTGAATCATCAGTGCCCTTGGTTGAGCTGAGACATTAGACATTTTCCCTCTCATCTGCTCTTGGCCATGATTGTAGACACATCCATTAGTAGCTGAGTTTATATGGGGAAAATTCAGTTCTAAATGAGGGAAATTTATCCCTAAACAGCCCAGTCAGAGAAATGGAAAAGTGATTTTGTCCTCAGCATTTTTCTAGTTATTGTAGCTGAACTATTTACTGAAAACTAGGGGAAGGATTCAGAGAGATATTTACTTCAATGTACTTTCTCATCTCCCTTCCCCACTACCAAAATCTTTGTCTCAGCCAGACTTCATAACCTACAAATTTTGCTACTGAGAAAATTTCTCTACAACCAGGTATGGTGAATCCTTACTTTGGGGTATTTGTGCTCATAGGGAAATATAAATATAATAAAGCATAAACTAGGAGAAAGAACAAACCTTGTACAAGTTTGTTAGTCTTATTCTGAAGTTCCTGATCCTCCATTCCAATGGTTGGCAAGATATTCATCCATCTATACAACCATTCATCCAATACTTATTAAACATCTGCTAAGTAGATAGGATTTGTCTTAGATGCTGGAGATACAAAAAAATAATACAACACACTTTATTTTATTTTTAAAAAATTTCCTTTTTATATGTGAATTTAATTATTAATAAATACTAACATTTCAATATGCAAAGAATAGGGAAGAAGATTATATAAGAAACAGTGAGTTTTAATTATATAATTTCTTAAAAGATATAGATGGGGGCAGCTGGGTGACTCAATGAATTAAGAGTCAGGTCCAAAGATGGGAGGTCCTGGGTTCAAATCTGAACTCAGACACTTCCTAGCTGTGCAACCCTGGGCAAGTCACTTAATGACAATTGCCTAACTCTTGCTGTTCTTCTGTTTTAGAAATGATACTAGACTGATACTTTTTTTTTTACTTTGTAAACCTATAAAGTTATTTTTTTAATTTTAATTTTATTCAGTAAATTTAGAACATTATTCCTTGGTTACAAAAATCATATTCTTTCCCTTCCTTCCCTCCCCCCACCCTTCCCGTAGCTGATGCACAATTCCACTGGGTATTACATGTGTCCTTGATCAGAACCTATTTCCATGTTGTTGATGTTTGCTCTAGGATGTTCATTTAGAAAGACTGATGCTTTTCACAAAAGAAATAAACGTATATATGTACACCCATAAGAGTATATAAGAAATTTCTTAGTTTTTAAATATGTAGCATATATGTATATTTATATAAAATGCAAATTTGTATTAACATACACGTTTAGAGAAATATATCTTTATCAATATCTGTCTGTATTTCTAGATCTATTTGTACATCTATCATCATGTCTATCCATCTCTCTATTCATCTATCTTGTATTAGTGGGGGGTGGGTGGGTCAGGAACTAAAGTTTGAAAGGTCTAAGAAAGAGAGGGGACAGATAATAAGAAGCACTACTTCCCCTTTTAGGTAAAGCTACACAAGGGAAGGTGAGAGATTTGATCAAGGTCCAGAGCTGAGAGGTAAGGAGGAAATCCTCTTCAGTCTTTGGTTTCTGGTTTCTTCCCTTGATAGGTATTATCCCCTTAGCACATTAGATGAATAAGATGTTCAGTTTCTTCTGTATTAATAATATCTATTTACTCTTTGTAGTATTTAGGAATGGTAGGGTTTAGATCAAGGAAATTAGGAATCCCTAATTACTATTTTATCTTAAATTCCCCTCAGGAGGGTTTGAGGGCTCAGTTCTGGGGACCTGAGTCCTTGGTGAGATTGTGGAGTCAGGCTGATGGATTTTCCTGATATAGAGGGATGTACAGTTATTGAAGAGGCCAATTGAAAATCTTCTTGGGTGGATAGTCTCTTATCTTCCCAAAGGGAAAAAGTCTCTCTTCACTACTGAGGAAGGATGGTGGATCTGATTTTCTTCAGATAAATGAGGGATCATAACAGGTTGAGCTCAGCAAGATGCTCCTCTCTCTTCAAGTTCAAAAGAGAGAAGAACCCCCTCTCCAACTGCTCATCTCTTTTTCTTGGCTGAGGTTCTAGCCCGTCTCCCGTTGACATCAGAATTCCATCCTCTTTCTTCCTGGTGTATTTTGCAAACCAAGTCCTTGCAATGCAGTCTGTAATTTTCTCATCCACTATCCATCTTCTATCTATCTATCTATCTATCTATCTATCTATCTATCTATCTATCTATCTATCTATCTATCTGTCTGTCTGTCTGTCTATCTATCTATCTATCTATCTATCTATCTATCTATCTATCTATCTTTCATCTATTTCTCTGAATATCTGTCTCTCTGTCTGTCTCTGCCTCAGAATTATAATGGTGATGCATTGGGACTTGGCTATATAACTTTTGCCCTTTGCTTCTTCCTAATGAGCCTCCCACTGTTGCATTTCAAAGCCACAGTTGCAGCTGTTGCTGCAGCAACACTGTCGCAAACTGAGCTTCAGTGATTGGTGAGACCCCTTAATCTTTACTTTTGCCCTCCTTCCCAGAAAGTAGGGGGAAATGCCAAGCAACAACAGTCAGCAACATTCATTCATTTTTTTTTAAACCCTTACCTTCCGTCTTGGAGTCAATACTGTGTATTGGCATCAAGGCAGAAGAGTGGTAAGGGCTAGGCAATGGGGGTCAGGTGACTTGCCCAGGGTCACACAGCTGGGAAGTGTCTGAGGCCAGATTTGAACCTAGGACCTCCCATCTCTAGGCCTGGCTCTCAATCCACTGAGCTACCCAGCTGCCCAGCAACATTCATTCTTGCTTCCATGGTCAGAAGTAACTTGGATTAGCAGTTACTTTCAATGAACTGTGCCTGTCCACTATTTGTTCTCTTACAATTGACTCTCTTCCATCACCCCTCCCCCATATATCTTGTTCCAATATTGTCTAAGAAATAATAGGAAAATGTATTTCAGAGCATGAAAAGACATATAAATGAAAGCATATAAAATATAAGTATAAAAATATAAAAGCATATAAATGAACTGACACAGAGTGAAGAACCAGAAGAACAATTCATACTATATGTAGCTTTGGTATTATAAAAGTAAAAAACTTAAAACTCTGATCAACTTTAAATGCTTTTGGATAGTTAATACACATGAAGCACAATGGGATTGATTTTGAATTTTCTACATCTTTCACTTAATTGAGGACAAGGTGTGGCCCATTACTGAATATGAATTGTGAAAGTTTTTTTGGTCTCTGATAATATTCTTACTGAGGATGCCCCTGTTCCATATTGAAAAGTAAAACAAGTTTGGACCTGATAATCATAAACCACTTGCTCACTTGGCTATGATATCATATTCTAAATTATTATCCATGGATTCAAGTTGACTTGGCATATCAAAACTCATTAAAACAATCAGAACATTAATTAAGCAAAGCACAACTCCAATGTCCTTTCTTCCGAGTCTATCAAAACTCTATCCATTCTTCAAAGTCCATGTCAGGAATGATTTTGTCTATGAAGCCTTCAGAACCATTTTCCCTCTCCCAAGCTATAAAGGGTCTCTCTTGTTTCTCAGTGTATGACATTTTGTACACCTCTTATGTACTTACCTTCTAATTTGTAGTAAATCTATCTCTGTATTTGTTAGAATAAGGATTCTGTTTCAGATATGGGTTGCATTAGATCAATACCAACTTCTCTTCTAATGCTGAATTTAAGGTTCTCAGTTATAAGTAGACTATATATGTCTTGAAGGCAGGAGCTATGTCTTTTAATGAAACTTTATATTTCCCCCTCAGGCTTCACAAAGAGTCTTGTAAATAGTAGATAATAAATGATTATTAATTGAAATGGGAACTAGATGACATTATTAGTGGAAGGCTATAGGAATTAAAATTAGTCTCAATAATAAAAGTATTATATTTTAGGAGATTTATTAATGATCATTAGTGTGGAAAGGAAACAAGACTGACAGTTACATTAGAAATAAAGGAATAAAGAGGATACAAAATAAAGACCATGTTCCCATGGCTGATTAGCCATTTCAAAATCCCCACTCACCACCTCCATGTTTGCAGACAGGGCCAAAAAGAGAGTGGGACCCTCCACATCCCTACCTAATATCCCCTGTCTACAGGAAGTACCTAAGGACAGGAAGTCAGTGGGCTCCTGGGAAATGTAGTTCTTTTTTTAGGGTAACAGATTTTCAATTATACAAGGCACTGTACCTGAAAGGAGGAAAAACCCTAATGTATACCACCATGATATGGAGAGTGACTGGTTATGTCAGAGAAGGTTGAAAGATTGGAAAAAAAAAAAGATTAATGAAGTCAGAATTGGGTAGAAAGTCCCATTAAATAAGCTATGCAAAAATACTTAAATATTTCAAAGAATCCATTACTTGACTATTATATTCATCCATCAAACAAAAATGTATTGATGACCATCTGACAAAGCACTGTGGAAGGTGTTCCAGATATAAAGACAAAACTAAACTAAACTAAACCCCCCAAACCAGAAATAATTTTTGGTCTTGAAGATATTGGTACACTCCCCAAGACTGTAGAACACAGCCTTACTAAATTTTGCATTTTATGTCATTCTTGTACTGGTCCTTGCTGAAGTCTTCCATCAAGCCCTCCCTAGAGGACTTAAGCATGAATAGAAACTGGAGAGCTTAGGGAAGATAAGCATTTATATTATAGGAGGTTAAGTTTTATGGAGAACCTGAGAACATATGAAGAGAGAACTAAAAAGGATGATTCATCATATTATAAAATTGTACTCCTTGAAGTACACCCAAGTCTTTAGAGCTGACTCTCCAAATGTGGGACAGGCAGAAGAGCAGCGAGGACTAGGCAATGGGGGTTAAGTGACTTGTCAGGGTCACACAGCTAGGAAGCATCTAAGGCCACATTTAAATCCGCAGTTTCCTGTCTCTAGGCCTGGTTCTCTATCTACTGAGCTATCTAGTTGCCCATAAACTGTCCTCTTTTAATAAAGAAGTTCAGTTAAGCAAAACAAATCAGCCCTTTGACCATGGCTGACATTGTCTATATACCCTATTCTGTTCCTATTGTCTACCCCTTCTCTAAAGAAGAGGAGAAAAATAGAGGTTTGTTTCATCATCTGTCCTTTGGTCCTTGCATTGATCTGAGTTCTGACATCTTTAAGTGCTGTTTTCCTTTATGGTTCATTGTGTATATTGTGTTCTTAATTCTGCTGTTTTGCTCCGCATTGGTTTATGTTTTCTCGTATTAATCATTTCACACAGAGTAATAAATCCATTATATTTCTATGTTAAAAGCCTGTTCAGTCATTGCCCCATCAGTGGGTGCCCACATTGTATCCATTTGTCCTACTATCTATCACAAAAAGTACTTCAAAAATATAAATATCTGTGACTATTTGTGATGTTTCCATGTATCTTGGACCTCCTCAGAGTAAATGCCCATTAGTAGGATCATGGAATTAGTTCTTTTCTAGCATCGTTCCAAACTGTTTTCCATAATCAATCAATAGAGAGGCATTGCTGAAGCACTTGCTAAGCAGGAGGAGTGGAGAATGCAAAGACAAAAGTGAAAGCCCCTGCCTCAAAGAGCTTACATTCTATCAAAGAGTTCTACAGAATCGATGGACAAATTCCCAGCTTCATCAACAATGTAATCATGTACCCATCTTCCTATAGCTCTTCCAGCAATGACTGTTTGTATCTTTGATAATATTTACCAATTTTCTGGGTGTAGAAGAAATGATCAGAGTGTTCCCCTCACCCTGCTCTGTTGCCTTAGGGCTTAGTACAGTGCTTGGAACATAGTAGGCACTTAATAAATGCTTGTTGCATTTTTTATATTATTAGTGATTCAGATAATTTTCCATATAGTTGTATATATATATAGTTGTAATACAGAAGTTATTTATAGTCAAGAGGATGTATTTTTAATAGTGTTTTATTTTTCCTCAATTACAAGTAAAAACAATTTAAACTCTTTTTTGGGAACCAAATTCTTCCCTATTCCCTGAGAGAATAAACAATCTGATATAGATTTTACATGTGCAATAATGTAAAACATTTCCCCACATTAGTCATTTTGTGAAAGAGACTCAAACAAACAGAATGAAGAAAGAAAATTAAATAGAGTAAGTTTCCATCAGCATTTAGACTCTAATAGTTTTTCCTCAAGTGAATATTTTATTTAACAACAATATTATGAAGAGAAAGAACTTTTAAAGACTTCAGAGTGCTGATCAGTATAATGGTTAACCATGATTCTACAGGCCTGATGAGAAAATTCTGTAGCCACCTCCTAACAAAAAGGCAATGGACTTGAGAAGCAGAAACAGAAGAAATATTTTTGGACACAACTAAAATAGGCCATTTGTTTTGTTTGACTCTTCATATTTGTTATAAGGATTTTTTTTTCATTTTTCTAACGGGTGGCAGGGTTGGTGGCGGTAGAACAAAGAGAGATATGGGTAATGTGGCAAAACAGAAAAGAGAGTCATTGGAGCATCTTTAAAAAAGAAAATGCACAGGAGAAATCAGAAGGAAAGTGAGAAAGGAACACAGACAAGCAGGACAGCTTTGAAAACTTTATGTTCAATTGAAGTACTTAAAAGCAAGTTGCAGATGGCTCAGTGGATTGAGAGCCAGGCCAAAAGAAAGGAGGTCTTACGTTCAAATCTAGCCTGAGACACTTCCTAGCTGTAGGACCCTGGTCAAGTCATTTAACTCTCATTGCCTAGTCCTTGCCACTCTTCTGTTTTGGAACCAATACACAGTATTGATTCTAAGACAGAAAGTAAGGTGTTTGTTTTTTTTTAAGTAAGTTGCACATAATAGAGACATACAGTTTCATGTATAGTGCTCTTTTCCCCCCTGTTCTATTATGTATGAGCAAATAGTCAATTTATTTGGTGTTAAATTAAAAAAAAATTTAAAGAATACTTCAGATCCTCTCACCATTCATTTTCCAGGAAATGGATTTAAGACACTTTATATTTATAAAAGCTTTTTGATTTCCCTACTTTCTACTTCCACATCCCCCAATTAAAATGGAAAGTATTCCTTGGCAATTTTTTTTTTTAGAATTGTGATCCAACAGCTCCTGTTCTGTTTGAGGGCCCAGAGAGGGATAGAGTCTGTACTTTGCTGTATTTACTTATCTGTTTTCATATTGTTCCTCTCCAGTAGAGTAGAGCTTCCTGAGTACAGGGATCAGTGTTTTTGTTTTCTTTTGTCTTTGTATCCCCAGCACCAGGGACAGTGCCTAACACTTTAATCAATGTATTTTCAAAGTATTAATACGTGAAGAAGTGAATGACGTGCACATTTGGAAAAGGAAAGGAAGGGGACTGGGTCAGAATGTCAGTTTCTCTGTGTACACTTTTCCTTTTCATTTTTTAAAGTGTGTTGGTATGACAAAATTCAAATATAAACTGCTGGCAGCAATACTATGACATTCAGCTCTAAATTTGTTTCTGGTCAGGCATGGCAACAATGTCTATTTAGCATCATATGAAAATACAGATTCTGAAAAAAGTGGATATAATCTGTTTGCATTCTGCAAGATTAGAATAAAAGTTGCAGTTGAAAATGCTGTTATTTTTATCACTGTGCAGAAATAATCTGATTCATATTTTTCCTCTGCATTTAAAAATCGTAGATTCAAATGGATAGTTTTTGGAAAGCCTCCCTCTTATTTTTTCATTGGTTTCCCCATGTTCCTTTTTGTCCCTGACTGATCTCTGATAATTTCAAATTTCTAATAAAAGTTGTATACATGTCAATGGAACATCATGATAACCATAGGTCACTGGATACTTTCTCCTTGTGCCAAGATAGACTTCCTTAAATAATGTGCTACATTGTCACTAAGGCAGCTTAAAATGTATCTCATAAAAAACCCAATCAGCAACTATACTGGGGACTTAAGTAGCGGGTAAAGAACAGGAGCTACCAGTTGGTTGAAGACTGACCAAGCAATTATGTAAGCAGGTATCATCATCCTCTTCCTCTACCTACTCGTATTTAAGCTCTTTTCTATAGCCCTCAAATAGAATTTTGATCCAAGGGTTTAGGGAAATGTTAGCATGAGCCAGTCACCTTCACAAAAATATTAGGGATCTCTAATTAAGAAGACATTGTCTTGGAGACAATGTAATATGACTCTTTTCTTTTACAAATAAGGAAAGTGAGAATTACAGAGATTAAATAATTTTTCTAAGGTAACAGCTAATGAGTGACAGCCAGTGAATATTAGAAGAAATTCTGGCATGTAATATAAGTCTGCTATTCACCCACATCAACACATACATTGTGGGGGTGAATAATACATTTCACCTGGAATCAAAGGATTTTGAGACCTCTGGATTATCTCTCAAATATTGTCCATTTCTTATTTGGTATGGTCAAAGAATTTATCACCTATTGGCCAATCATCAAACAAGTGGCTCTATACTTTGTTCCCCAAAGCTGCCTGTTTCTCAGATTGTGCTAAAACCAGGAAGGAGAGTAGCTAGAACCTTCAGGACTTTTGGAAGAGCTTTTAAGAAACCACAACCATCTCTACTCCTCTATAAGGCATCAGGAGCAGATTCTGTTATAATTTCAAAATATATCACTTAAAAGCACACACATGAACAAATGAACTAAAGCAGAGGTTCTTAACTTTTTGTGTGCCATTGGCAAGTCACTTTTTTGTGATTATTAAATACTTATCAAATATCAAATAAGTCTCAATAAACAGAACATCCTACGGGAGAGAAACAAAATGCTTTTGTTTGCTTGTTGTGGTGGATGAAGTTGTACTGCCCTCTAGTCTCTCAAGTGAATCCATAAGGCTCAAATGATGTTTTTTTCTGCCTGTTTTCTGCATGTTCACATCTCTATCTGTCTGCAAAAATTCACCATAAGTGTGGGTAGCAATAACTTTACCTTATCCCTCCCTCCTTATTTTCACCAGAGAATGGAGAAAAGAGCTTGTATATATCTTCATAAACAGGTACTTTGGCAGCCTTGTGAAACCTAAGGAACCCTTGTTCAAAGAATGATTTAAATGTATAAAATAAAACCCAGAGTATTACAAAGGAAACTAAATAAAGCAAAATGCAGCTATCATATATTTAAAACCAAGCTCAGAGATCCCAAGTTAGTGATCCCTGAACTAGAGCCTCTCACTAACATAATTCTGCCACCATTGGATGACCCTAAAAGTAAGATGGTCATAATGGAATCCTTTTGCTATTTCATTACTTCACAGTCCATGGAGGAGGTCCAAGACCTCAAAGCAGACAATAGTCTATAAGGATTAAAGGTAGAGGATGACAGAACACTGTCTGTATTTTTGAATAATCCCTTTTGGAAGTATCCTGTTGCTGAAGCATCACAAACCACTTGACAATAAACACATTTTATTCTGTTCGCTTGATGAGAAGAAGAAACACAGTAAGGTAGTAATTACATCGTTGAAACAAGGACAACATGTTTTCCTGGTAAGATTTTATGGCAAGCATCCATTGGCAAGTTATTTTTGGTGACTATCAACTACTTTCGAACAAATTTCAACAAACATAACTCCCTACTGGGCAGAAACAGAAAATGTGGTATTTGTTTGTTTACTATTGGGGAATGAATGAACAATTTGTAGTATATGTTTGTAATGAAGTACTATTGTATTATAAGAAATGATGAGAGGGGTGACCTCAGAAAAACCTGGAAAGATCAAAGGTCCCTTTTTGCCACTATCTTCTTTTTCTTTCTTTCTTTTTTAAACCCTTACCTCCCATCTTTGGAATCAATACTGTGTATTGGTTCCAAGGCAATAGAGTGCTAAGGGCTAGGCAATGGGGGTTAAGTGACTTGCCCAGGGTCACACAACTGGGAAGTATCTGAAGTCAGATTTGAACCTAGGACCTCCCATTTCTAGACCTGGCTCTCAATCCACTGAGCCACCTAGCTGCCCCCTTTTGCCACTATTTTCAATAGACTTTATATCCAAATCTGCCTTCATATATTCACTGTGAGTATGTGTAGCAATAACCTTCCCCTTTTATTTTCACCAGAACATATATATCTTCATATACAAGCACTACTCCATGATATCGAAGCATTGATTAGTCTAGAAGTGCCACGTAAGCTCTAACGTTCTAGGAAAACAATAGATATGAAACTATATTGCTAGCTGATGGCCATAATGCTGACAATATGAGAGCCTAGAGAGTGAGCTGATGGGTTATATTCAATCTTTTTATACTAATGTGACCCCCATCATTCTCAGTAAGAAATTATTAAGCATCCACACCGTGAAAGTACCCAAGGTGTGATTCTCCTCAATGATTAAAACCTCATCTTTTCCAGAAAGGTTTACAAGAACTCTTGTCCTGGCTAAAACTTGGAATTCTCTTCTTTCCCCATTTGGCCTCCTTGATTTTCATTTCTTCCTCTGTTTTTAAGGCATCTGCCACAGACTGGCCAAGGGAACAGGTAAGATTTGAATCCACTAATTTGGTTCCTTGTTCAGACAGCTCTTGGTAAAAAGGCTTAGTGAGGGAATCAAGTTATGATCCTGGTGGCTAAAGGTTGGGCTTTGGCCTGGCCTGGCTCTCAGTGCAATAATCCATATTCTTCCCACTTCCAATTTCCATGAAAACCAAGCTAGATGATCAAGACAGATAACAGGTAATGAAGAATTGGCTGTGAACCCAGGATATGTGGCGTATTCTGTGGGAAAGTGCCCTGAGGGCAGACAATTTTGGCAATAGAATCTGGCATTTATCCTAACCAAATTTATTAGCATGCAGATGTAAAGCCCTGCATAAATAATAAGCTAGATTAGTAAATGACTGACTCTAATCTGTCATCTCTATGTAAGCAAAAATCTTTCCTAAATCATTCAGAGGAGCAACCAAAAGGAAATTAACCAAGGGGAATTCTTTATTAGCTTTAAGTTAAGGTTCTTCTTTTAATCTGATTTTTTTTTAACATTTGTTTGGCCTTTTTTCACCATTAACTACAAATACCAGATATAGTGGAAACCCAATTTTCTTTTGTAAAAAATAATGCTCTGACATAGGAAAATAAATTAAAAATTTCTTCCACAAGAAAAATCAAATACCAAAACCTACCTAGGATGATGAGAACAACTTGGAGGTTTAAAGCCATTGGGATCTTAGGCATGGTGAAAGTTCCATCCCTTTGTTTTATAGATTAAGAAATTGGAACTCAGAGAGCTTACATGACAATTCACCCATGGAGCAAGTGATATGGCTAGGATTTGAACCCAGGACCTCCTACACTAGTTTCTGCTGGACTCCATTCTTTCCATTGCCTCTGGGCTAGAGCACTGAGAGACGAATGTCTTACTTTCTACTTAAATATTTTGATGAATGTTTGATGAATACTAAATATAATGATGAAACTTAAACAATTCACTGGAGTGGATACAAGGACTGAAGGGATTTCAGCTCTGAAGTGGCACTCTGAAACTCAGTCCTAAGAGGGTGAGGCATCAAACTTTTGAAACCAGCATTGGTTCACTAGGTCATATTCACTAATTGTGCTCTACAATTTGGAACCATGGCCAAATGGATATTAAATTATCCATACCATTTGGCCCAACAATATCACTACCAGAACTGTATCCCAAAGAAGAGCAAAGAAAGGGGAAATGGACCTAATTATACAACAATATCCACCACAGCTCTTTTTTTTTTTAAACCTTACTTTCCATCTTGGAATCAATACTATGTATTAGTTCTAAGGCAGAAGAGTGGTAAGGGCTAGGCAATGGGGGTTAAGTGACTTGCCCAGGGTCACATAGCTGGGAAGTGTCTGAGGCCAAATTGGAACCCAGGACCTCCCATCTCCAGGCCTGATTCTCAATCTACTGAGCTACCCAGCAGCCCCCCCCCCCAGCTCTTTTTTAGTGGCAAATAATTGGAAACTGAAAGGCCATCCGTCAACTGGGGAATGTCTTAAACAAGTTATGGTATATGATTGTTATGATATACTACTGTGCCATGAGAAATGAAGAGGAGAACTTTGGAAAAACTTGGAAAGACTTATATGAAGTGATGCAAAGGGAAGTGAACAGAACCAGGAGAATAGTATAATAGTAAGAGTAATTTTGTAAGGATGATCAACTGTGAATGACAACTACTGTCAGCAATTCAAGGATCCTAGACAACTGTAAGGGATGAAAAATGCTGGTGGAGCCTGAATGCAGATTAAGGCATCATGTACTTTATTTTCTTTTCAAGTTTTTTTTTTTTTGGTATCTGTGATTTGTGTCTTCTTCCACAGTATGAAGAATATGGAAATATGCATTGCATGATAGCACATGTATAACTCATGTAGATTTTTGTCATTTTGTGAAAGGGAGAGGAAAGAATTTAGATCCCAAGATATCTAAAAACTTTTGTTTTTTTAAATTGTCTCTATATGTAATTGGGGGAAAGTACAATAAAATATAAGACCTTAATATACCCCCACAATAATTTTGCTCTAAAGTGGCCCCAATTCCTCTTAATCAACAAACACTTATAAAAAGTATCTACATACAATAAGATAAACACTGTGCTATGTCCTAGAGTCAGTCAGTCAATAAACATTAAGTACCTACTTTGTGCCAGGAATGTGCTAAGTTTTGGGGACACAAAAAGAGGCAAATGATAGTTTCTGCCCTCAAGGAGTTCACAGTCGAACAGAGGATAAAACAAGGTAACAAATATGTACAAACAAGTTATATGTGGAATAAATGGAAAGTAGTTAAAAGAAAGAAGGCATTGAAGGCATCTCACACATCATGTAGTCCAATCCCTTCATTTTGCAGATAAGAAGGCATAGAAGGGTCAATAGACTCTGCAGAGAGTCAATAGAAGCAATCTGATTTGAACCTCGGAGCTCGATCTAACAACCAGTATTATTTTCATAGTATTCCATGTAGTCAAGAAGAACCAAGTCCAAATCTTGGCTCTTTTATTTACTATCTGAGTAATTTCAGCTAAAAAATTTCATTCCCCCTAGGACCTCAGTTTCCTCATCTATAAAAATAGCAGGTTGGCCTAAAGGGTCTCTTCTCACTCTACATTCACAATTCTAGATATAGGCTTGTGTGTGTGTGAGTGCATATATGTGTATGTGTGTGTACCACATATAAGATTCTAGGCTTCTAGATATAACTGGAAATGGTGAAGAGACTTCCAGCAGGGTTTTAATGTCTCTAAATGAAGTAATTTCTTCAAAAGTGCCTATAAAGTTATCTTGAGCCAGTTCCATCAAGACTCAGTCTGCAACCTTGGAAATGCCATTATATCTTGGCCTCAGTTTGTTCATTGATTTGATCATGGAACGTAGTGTACTAGATTGGAAAGGATGCTAGATTTGGAGTCAGGGGACCTGGCTTCAAATCATAGAACTGCCATTTATTATCTATGTGACCTTGGACAAATAACAACTTTTCTGGACTTCAGTTACTCACATGTAAAATAAAGGGGTTGTATTAGATGGTTTTTGCTGGCCCTTTCAGCTCTAGGTCTGTCTTCCTATGACCTACTTCTTGCTTCTTACCATAGGACCTTGAACAAGTCAAGAAATCTCTTTGAGATCCCAATCTATAAAAAGGAGGGTGTTGGACTAGTTGTTACTAAGGTCTCTTTCAGTTCTAAACAAATGAATCTTTCTCTTTCTTTCTTTCTTTCTTTCTTTCTTTCTTTCTTTCTTTCTTTCTTTCTTTCTTCCTTCCTTCCTTCCTTCCTTCCTTCCTTCCTTCCTTCCTTCCTTCCTTCCTTCCTTCCTTCCTTCCTTCCTTCCTTCCTTCCTTCCTTCCTTCCTTCCTTCCTTTCTTTCTTTCTTTCTTTCTTTCTTTCTTTCTTTCTTTCTTTCTTTCTTTCTTTCTTTCTTTCTTTCTTTCTTTCTTTCTTTCTTTCTTTCTTTCTTTCTTTCTTTCTTTCTTTCTTTCTTTCTTTCTTTCTTTCTTTCTTTCTTTCTTTCTTTCTTTCTTTCTTTCCATTTATTCTGCAAAGAAAAGCCATTCAAAGTAAGGAGAAATTCAATGAAGTCCATCTATTTTTATTGTTTTCCCATTCAGAGATTCTGATAAATGTATAAAGCATTTATTAAGTTTTTATTAGGTGCCATGCACCTACTAAATAATGAAAATAAAAATGAAAGTTCCCAGACACGCATAAAAAAAAACCTTATCTTCCATCTTAGAATCAATACCATGTATTGGTTCCAAGGCAAAAGAGTGGTAAGGGCTAGGCAATGGGGGTTAAGTGACTTGCCCAGGGTCACACAGCTGGGAAGTGTCTGAGGTCAAATTTGAACCTAGGACCTCTAATCTCTAGACCTGATTCTCAATCCACTGAGCTACCCAGCTGCCCCCAGGAGCTTACTTCTTGATGGGGGAAGACAATACAGAAATGGGAATGGGTAGGGGGGATGCCATACACATGTAGGAAGGTGAAAATGTCTATTGAGTCAAAAGTAGGGAGTTCTATTGTATTTTATGTTTGAAAAGGCAGAGTGGTGTTTTGGGAAGTTTGGCCCCTGGTCTAATGTTTCAGAGCCTCAGTTTCCTCATCAGCAAACTGGAGATAATATGGGCAGTGCCCAGCTCTAGCATCCTCTTGGCCATATAAATAATGGACAGTGCGCACGTTGGAAATTTGAAGCATGATATACACATTCTTATTATTTGGAGTTTTAGCTGACAAAAAGAAGTGATCATTCCCCTCCCTCTAACCCCGCTCCCGAAGCCATTTTGGCCAGATAAAGGGGCACCGTGCTTTTTTTTTTTTTTGCTTGTACTCAGTTATTGCCATTGGCAGATCCCCACCTCTGCTGTTCTCTGAATACTCCCAGCTTGGCAAGTTTGGATCTTTGTTGTTATCTGTAGGACACCCAGACCGCCTTTGAGGCTTGATGAGTCACCCCTTTCTGCTTTCTCCAAGGAAGAGGGTAGCCTGGTAAAGCCGCGGCCAGGCTGGATTCAGCATCCTGTTGATTTCGGCTTTCCTCTCATCGGACACTAGGTGGAGCACCATCTTTCTTCTCCCATTCCATTTTCCCTGCTTGCTTGGATCCAGCTGGCTCGCTAGTTTCAGCCTGCATTGGAGGGTTTTTTCCACCCACTTATGACTTAAACGACTTAACATTCTCGAGATCGGGGCTTCTCAGGCTCTCCTTTGTACCCTCTTTTTCAGTCTGCTGAAGCCTCTTGACATGTTGGTAAATGCACACAATAAAACATATTGGGTTGCCAGGGAAACAAATGATATTAAAATGTAATTATCCAAATATGACGAAAGGTCCAAGTTCGTGAACTTCAGGTTAAGAAGAACCTTCGATCTAGGTCATGTAGCTTACGATGGAATTAGGTTCAGCAAAAATGCTTGCACAGAATTAATGCCTTGGGAGGTGCTGGACGATTTACAGATGAACATGGGCATCACCACAACCCTAATTTAAATTGCATTTATTTAGAAAAAGATGTGGAGTCAGAGTCAAAAGGCCTGGGTTCCTTCAGTTCTACCACTCACCGCCTGGGGGACTTTCTCTAGATCTTGTTGGAAGATGAGGGTATCAGATTAAATGACTTCAAAGGTCTTTTCTGGCTCTATAATGTAACTTATATTTGATTTAAGGTTTATAAAGCAAGCAGAACCAGGAGAACATTGCACACAGAGACGGATACACTGTGGCACAATTGAATGTAATGGACTTCTCTACTATCAGCAATGCAATGATCCAGGACAATTCTGAGGGATTCATGAGAAAGATGTTATCCAGAGGAAGAACTGTGGGAGCAGATACAAAAGAAAAACAACTGCCTGATCACATAGGTCAATGGAGATATGATTATGGAGATATGATTGGGGATGGAGACTCAACACATCACCCTGGTGCAAATATCAACAATATGGAAATAGATCTTGATCAATGACACATGTAAAACCCAGTGGAATTGCTCATTGGCTGTGAGAGGGGATTGGCGGGAGGGGAGGGAAAGAACAGGAATCTTGTAACCATGGAAAAATATCCTAAATTAACTAATTAAATAAAAATTAAAAAAAAAAGATTTATAAAGCACTCTACCACAAACCTGCTGAGGCTTGGAGTGCCTGCTCTATCATCCTCATTTTATAGATGGAGAAGCCTACACTGGGAAGGGCAAGTCATTTGCCCATGACCACACCCAGCTAGTAAGTGTCCAGCACTTTCTCCTAACTTGCTGAGCTCTACTGTTAAAGAGACCTTTGGGGCTGATTTAGGTCATTCTCTTGCCTTTAGGCAAATCTAGATTCTGAGCTCCCAGAGGATAAGAACAGATTTTTGTTTAATTTTTGTGCAACCTCAGATCCCAGGGAATAGGAGAAGATGTGGCATTTTGGTTTGCCCAAGGCCAGGTTTGAAAATCGAAGCCCTTGTAGGGTCCTTCCTGTGCCCTGATGCTTTGATGTTTCACAAAACACTTCAATGCCCCAAAGAGTAAGATTTCTCCCACCTATATGGGCTTTTATTAAAAAATCCTATTTAAAATAGCCCTTGTCCTATGGCCTACCCAAATGCTGCACCCTGTTTGGCTACCTGCTCTAAAATCCGTATGTACTTAGGTATAAATGTCTGTGTGCCTGCTTGCATACATGTAGCAATGGAGTCATTCGATAGACTGCTCATCTAGCCGTGTATCGTAGTCTGGCCAAGACGCATATTTCAACCATCTTGCTTTTCCAGTGTGTATGCTTAGATTGATTTCTTTCTCATTGTTTTGGATCTCACTAAGGAAACTTGGTAGTGTTTGGGGTCTTGGTGTATAAATTAGAACAATGTGATCTAAGAATAAAACCATTTGGAGAAATCTTACCATGAAAAGGCAATGTGTCTGTTTGATTTTACTTAGGACACATGTTGCAAGATATTGGCCAATACCAAGATGAATATGAATGTCTACATACATGTGTATGTATATCTAATTAAAATATGGACATTCCTTCTAATGTACATTTGCATTGTGGGTAATTTATAGTCTCTGAGAACTGCCTGGGGACCCTGAAAGTAACGTGGTCATGTTTACATGCCCAGTATGTGTCCAAGGTGGTTCTTGAACCCAACGTTTCCTGGTTCCAAAGCTTGTGGACTCTCTGCCCACTGTGTCACACTGCCTTCTACATACACACTCTATGCCTCAGTTGCCCTAAAAATACAGATATCCCTGCAGTAAGAAAAGTGACTTTTCTCACTGTAATTCTGATATATTGGGGGTCAGCATAAGAAGGTAAATGGGAATTTGGGGGGAGTTTTGCAGAAGTTGCAGATGACAAATGAAGGCCAGCATGTAACATAGAGAAGGTGTAGAAGCTCAGAAAAGCATAAAATATGTCTGTACTCTTGAATATCAACTTATTTTATTTTTTACTACCACAGATGAACACAACTTCTTTTTCAAAGTTAAAATTTATGAAAAGAACACAAAAGCCAGCAGATGACACACAAAGGACTTCTTCACTGGCATGAAGGGAGAGCCAGAAAATTCTGCAGATTTTCCCGACAGCAGTGGCATCAAGCTGCTAACACCTGAAATGTGGAAGGGATACCTGCATGTGTTCATTTTCCAGCAGTTTGTGAAACTGCCTGTCTCTCCTTGCTGGTTGCCAGAGTTATTGCACCTATTGCAATCAGGTAAGCAGAGCAGCCAACCTGTGGGTCCGAAGGAATGCAGCTATTGCCAATTGCCCTAGCTTGGCATCAACCTTTCTCTCACTCTGAGTTTGCCCATCTGTAGCCTAAAAAAGTAGGGATAGCCTAAACCTTTGGGTGGTTTTATGGCTAGATTAATCTATTCTGAAGTCACAGAACTATGTATATTGCCAGGAGACAGTCAAGTGAGATCTGGTGACTAAAGAATTGTGATTCTGGGGGGTCTAGTGTTTGGAGAATGAATTTTCCCTGCTTGCTTTATGTTTATGTTTTGGAACAAGTCAGGAACTTTGGGCTAAGCTGTAAGTTGCCTGAGGTCTTAGGTGCTTAAGACTGAGTCATTCTGATTCTGAGTGACAAGGTTAGTGTGACATAACTTTCGTCCCTTTCTTTTTTTTTTAATTTGTTTTAAACCCTTACCTTCTGTCTTGGAATCAATACTGTATATTGGCTCCAAGGCAGGAGTGGTAAGGGCTAGGCAATGGGGGTTAAGTGACTTGCCCAGGGTCACACAGCTAAGAAGTGTCTGAGGCCAGATTTAAACGCAGAACCTCCCATCTTTAGGCCTGGCTCTCAATCCACTGAGCTATCCAGCTGTCCCCAGTTTCATCCCTTTCTTGTCCTCTGGGGTGTAGATATGTCTTGGGACCACAAGAGACAAAAATTATAGGAACTTTATAAGTTTTGTGGAGGACCCCCAAAAGCAGCATTGGTGAAGTATTGGTATGCATGCCAGGCCATGATGGGAGGAGCTGTTCCATTCACCCTCTTCCCAGTGCCCAAGGACATTTTTTGCATGCACTCTGTCCAGTTGCCCAAAGTGAGCACTTCCTCTCTCCACTCTCTGGGGTAATGCAGGGGGCTTATAGCAGCTTGAAGTTGCAGTTTGGGCACACGAACTAGAAAATGCTCACCAACACTGCCCTAAAGCATGAGATCCAATGGAACACATGTTGGTTCCAGAATTAGAAGATCTGGGTTTGAATTCTGATTTTGCCACTTACTATATATATATATAACTTCAGCCAAGTCACATACCTCATATACTGGGACATGAGCTCAGGGTTGTAGTTCAGTCTTGTGAGATGTGATCTGACATAGTAAATTGGAAAAGGCAGAAGCCACCATATAATATGGAATGGGAGACCTCGCCAAAGACATCACTGTTATTTCAGCAATGAGCAAAATGTATAAAACAAACAACAAATTACTCAGCACTGTAAAGTTGCCATGGAAAGGGCATTCGCTTGAAGTCATGGAATCTGAGTTTGAATCTTGTCTCTTCTCACAGCCTCTCCAGGCTTCAGTTTTCTTATCTGTAAAATGAAGAAGTTGAACCAGATGACCTTTAAAGTCCCTTCTATCTCCAGATCCTAGGATACTATTTGCTTGATAGAAAGGAGAAGTCAATTCCCAGATTGCACCATTTTCTTGCTCCATCTCTGCCTGTGACATGCTGTACAGGAGAGCTTTTTTTCCAAGTTGGGTGTTGAAATGGAACAGGCAGATTCAATACAACCTCCATCTGCTTTCCACACTGCAGATGCCCACACAAGTCCTGAAAAATCTCATGGGGAGGAGGTGGGAGATCTTGTAGGTTGGCTGATAAGGAAGAAAAACCGATTTCCTTCCCCTTGAAATATGGCCTGATAGCAGAAGTTAAAGAGGGGACTCAGCTGGCTCCAATCAGGTAGATAGTTAGGGGCTCGCTAGGTGTTTAGTAAATAACATATTTAGCATGCTTGGTTTGGACACATTAGCTTACTACCCAGAAAGCTTTGCAGTCACCCCAGAATGGCCTTCTTCCTTGATCCCTCCCATTTGTCCTCTTGCCGGCATATTATTGCAAAATGAAAAATTTTAACAAAAGAAATGCGACGAGTATTCAGTGACATTCATGTATGTGTACATCAGTTTGGATTTTATGGGCACATACGATCCAGTATTATTTTCTACACTTGGTGAAGGCAGCAGCCGAGTTAGGCTGACAAAATTCAATTCTGCTTACATAGCATCCAGAGAGCCAGCTGACCTGGCTTTGCTCCTTGGGGCTGACTCAAGAAGACTCAGACTCTTTCAGTTAGCAAGAATTAGTTCAAACAGGAGGCTGCCAGATGGTGGACTGAGGTGAACGTATCCCCTGACCAACATTGCTCCCCAGCTTTCACCTAAGGGTCTGCTGGACATGGTTTATCCTGGGTAGGGTTTGAGATACTTAACCCTTATTAAAAATACCTAGTTACAGTTTTTGGATAGAATCACTGAATTTGAAACAAATCTGAGGGCAGATTTTAGTTTTTTCACCCTATCAATGAGATTTAAAAAAAAAAAATCTTCATCTTCTGTCTCAGTATCAATTCTAAGACAGAAGAGCATCAAGAGCTAGGCATTAAGTGACTTACCCAGGGTCACACAACTACGAAGTTTCTCAAGTCAAATTTGAATTCAGGTCCTGCCAATTCCAACCTTGGCATTCTATCCACTGGGACACATAGCTGCCCCTACCCTATTAATATGATCTGCCTTTCCTCCTTCCCTGTCCCCCCCCCATTAAATGCAGAAATAGCTTTTGATTATTGTTTTCTGGCATTTTATGATTCAGATTCTCTTCCTTCCCCCTTTCCTCCTCTGAGGGGGTAAGTAGTCTTTCAATGTGATCTTGAATAAAATCATTTCACTTCCTGAGTTCAAGTTTCCTCATTTGTGAAATAAAGAATTATAGAATCACTGCTTTAGAGGCAGAATTGATCTTAGAGGCTCTCACATCTGACTTTCTCATTTTACAAAAGAGAATATTTTTGTTTACTTAATTAATTAATTAATTTAGAATATTTTTCCATGTTTATACGATTCATGTTCTTTCCCTCCCCTCCCATAGCCAAATGAGCAATTCCACAGGGTTTTATATGTGTCCTTGATCAAAATCTATTTCCATGTTGTTGATGTTTGCACTAGTGTGATTGTTTAGAGTCTACATTCCCCAATCATATCTCCATCGACCCATGTGATCAAGCAATTGTTTTTCTTCTGTGTTTCTGCTCTCACGGTTCTTTCTTTGGATGTGGATGGTGTTCTTTCTCATAAGTCCCTCAGAATTGTCCTAGATCATTGCATTGCTGATAGTAGAGAAGTCTATTACATTGGATTGTGCCACAGTGTATCCATCTCTCTGTACAATGTTCTCCTGGTTCTGCTCCTCTCACTCTGCACCACTTCCTGGAGGTCGTTCCAGTTCACATGGAATCCCTCCAGTTCATTATTCCTTTCCACACAATAGTATCCCATCACCAACATATACCATAATTTGTTCAGCCATTCCCCAATTGAAGGGCATCCCCTCATTTTCTAATTTTTTGTCACTACAAAGAATATAGCTATGAATATTACAAAAGAGAATATTAAAACAATGAGGTTAGCAGAAGTAGCAAGCACAGATGGCAGAACCAGGATTTGAACCCAGGTCTTATAACTCCAACATCATTCTTTTCACTAATCTATGAATCTGTGTTTTTATTTTACAAATGGACAGACCAAACCAGAGTAGGGAGGTGACATGATTTGTCTAAAACTTCATGACTACTTTTTGGAAGAGCTAGAACTAGGATCCAAGTCTTTCCAATACATCTTGTCTATCCTAAAATTCCTAAACTGGTTGTGTGTGTGTGTGTGTGTGTGTGTGTGTGTGTGTGTGTGTGTGTGTGTGTTTGTGGTGAAGAATATAGCCTCTATCCTTCCTGATATTAAAATATGCCTGTAGGATAATGGGTTTGGAAGGTTGGAAGAAACCCTAGGGCTCAGCCAGGTAAAAGACCATGGAGTCAGAGGTTGTGAGTAGAGTTCATTCCCGCATTTTCCAATTTTTTTTGCCACCACAGACAGCGCAGCTATGAATATTCTTGTAAATGCCTTTTTCCTTATTTTCTTTTTGGGGTACAGATCCAGCAGTGCTATGGCTGGATCAAAGGGCAGACAGTCTTTTATCGCCCTTTGGGCATAGTTCCAAATTGCCCTCCAGAATGGTTGGATCAATTCACAACTCCACCAGCAATGCATTAATGTCCATTTGGGGTTTTCTTGGCAAAGATACTGGAGTGGTTTGTCATTTCCTTCTGGCTCATTTTACAGATGGGGAAACTAAGACAAATTGGGTTAAGTGACTTGCCCAGGATCACACAACTAGTAAATATCTGAGACCAAATTTGAATTCAGATCTTTCTGACTCCAGATCAAGCACTCTATCCATGGTATCCACCTAGCTATGGAGGAAGATTATAGTCATGTAACAAGGGTGGCTGCTAGGATATGGGTCCAGTCTCTCTGTCCCTTCCAATTCATTAATTTCTGGGAAGACAAGTTCTTCTCCCCAACCCGTTCTCCATGATTTTAAACATTCTTGAGAAGGAAACAAAAAAAAACAGGCAGCAATTATTGTGTTGATATTGTTGTTGTGTGCCCATTTGCTTCAATTTACTATGTCCTTCCCATTGCCTTCACTTCCCCAGTTAAGTAAAAATTGATCTTGCTGGAGTCCTTAGAGTGTCTTGGCCTCCTGGTAAAAAGGCACTTTGGGGATCTAGATTTGTTGTGAGTGATATTGTGAGTGAGGATACGGCTTCCAATTATTTAGTGCTAATAGTAGTAATACACCTGATAAAATAGCTGTCAAAGACAGAGGGTCCTGAGATGTGTAAAGTGTTTTACACAGTATCACAACACTACAGGGCACTATATATTACATAGTAAATAAGGTATTATTCCATTTACTCTATAGATGTGAAAACTGAGGCATGGAAAGATTAAGTGACTTGCCTCTCTTCACCAAGCTATTACATCTCAGAGGTATGATGCAAATTGAAGTCTTTCCTGGCTTGCACTAGAGTACTGAAAGGATGTACCACAAAGACACATCGGAGGGAATAGAGTGCATTTCCCATGAGGTCTGGTCTCAAGAACGGAATTGATTGAAGTTCCCCGGATTTCATCACATGAATCCTGAAGACTTCTGGGAAGACATTTAACTATAGTGAAAGACATCAGAACTCTAATTGATGAAGTGACCAGTTTTGACTTCAATGCTCAGATGCTAAGAAATAACCTCCCTCCTCTAGGCAGAGAGATAGGGAACTCTAAGTCGCCATTCTGCTGGGGCAATCTAAGGTAGAGTCGTTGAGGGACAAAGGGTCTCGAAATAGATTGTTTATTTTATTATTATTCAATCAGGGATGTTGCCCAATCTGTGGACTTTGTTTTCCATATGCCTTTGCCAATCATTTTGTTCTTGATTTAATTAAAAAAATAAAATTTTATGGATGCTTTTTGTTTCATATCACAGTTATCTCTAGAAGACAGGCAACCTCAGAGTCCTGATGCTCTGGTTTTAAATCCTGCTTCTGATATGTATTGGCAGTATCACTCTGATCCATTAATAACCCCTTGGTGCCCCAGTTAATTCTTTTTATTTTCATTTCTAAGACAGAACAGCAAGGGCTAGGCAATCAGGGTTAAATGATTTGCTCAGGGTCACACAGCTTGGAAGTGTCTGAGGCTAGATTTGAACCCAACTCCTTGTGACTCCAGGTCTGGTGCTCTATCCACTATACTACCTAGCTCTCTCTGTTCTAGTTATTGCTATAAGACTATAAGTCATATTACCATTGGTGATTTCCCTTGGCAAAGAATTTTGCCCCACCAGGGGCCCATGTACACTTAATATCACAGGTTCAGATGAAATAAAATCCTGGAATTTTTTTTTTTGCTCTTTTCTACCATCCTGAAATTGAGCCTTTCCTGGTAACAAATACAGCATTTATTGGATGGCATGGTAAGCAGTATTATTCAACTATTTCTATTTGTCCCCCTTACCCTGCCACTGATTCGCTGGAATCTTGTAGAAAACCTTACTTGGTTTTCCCGTATAAATGCTATAATATAATGTATAAATGTGACTCAGATTTTTTTTAAAAAGTTTGGGAACTTGCATCAAATTGGGAAGTTGTGTCAAAGTATCTGTTATTCTTTCTATCATTTGTAGTTACAAGCCCCCAGGTAGAAATAGCACTTTAGCAAAACACCTGCATAACATCTCTCTCTCTCTGTCTCTCTCTCTGTCTCTCTGTCTCTGTGTGTGTGTCTCTCTCTCTGTCTCTCTCTCTGTCTGTGTCTTTGTCTCTCTCTCTGTCTGTGTCTCTGTCTCACTCTGTCTTTCTGTCTCTGTCTCTGTCTCAGTCTGTCTGTGTCTGTCTGTGTCTGCTGTCTCTCTCTGTGTCTCTCTGTCTCTCCTCTGTCTCCCTCTCTGTCTCTGTCTGTGTCCCTGTCTCACTCTGTCTTTCTGTCCCTGTCTCTCTTCTCTCTGTCTGTGTCTGTGTCTTTCTCTCTCTGTGTCTCTCTGTCTCTGTGCCTCTGTGTCTGTGTCTGTCTGTGTCTGTGTCTCTCTCTCTGTCTCTGTCTCTGTCTGTCTGTCTGTCTGTCTCTCTCCTCTGAGGATACTCCCACATCAGCTGTCTTTTTTCTCCAACTAGTACACTACAAGTCAGGAAGGCTCATCTTCCCGGTTCAAATCTGACCTCAGACTCTTACCAGCTGTGTGTGATTCTGAGCAAGTCATTTAACCCTGTTTGTTTCAGTTTCCTCATCCAGAAAATGAGCCAGAGAAGGAAATGGCCAACCCCTCCAGTGTCTTTGACAAGAAAATTTCCAATAGGGCCATGGAGAGTTGGACATGACTGAAAAACAACTGAACGGCAATATACTACCATCATAGTGGTTAATGATGTGTGAAAAGAAAACAAATATTTAAATCAAGGCAAGGTAAAGGCAGACTTCCCCCTGCCCAGCATCGCCCTGGCACAGGTGCTCATTACCTCATGTCTGGAGAACTAGAATAGTCTGCTGGATGATTTTCCTGTCACAAGTCTCTCCCCACTCCAAGCCATCCTCCATTCAGCTGTCGGTGGTCTTCCTGAAGCAATCTGATCATAGTTAAAATCCTCTGTTTAGCATTCAGAGTCTTTCATAATCCGTTTCCCCTGTTCCCACCACACACCAAACCATACCACACACACACACACACACACACACACACACACACACCTCTCCACTCTTCTTCCAACTTAATAGCCTTCCAAATAATCAGTAACCCAGAGACACCGACCTTGCTGTTCCTTAAAGAAGGAACTCCATCCCTCAATGCTGGGACCCTTCTCTTCTGTATCCCCACCTTTTAGCTTCCCCGACTTCCTCCAGATCCCAGCTAAAACCCCAGTTCTTCTCGCTTCTCCCATCAGGTAAACACTTACTATCCCACACAAATCAACTCGAGACATTTGAGCATCTTTGTCCATCGCTGCAAATTCTGAATTGTTCTAATAGTCACCCCAGATGGAAATCACAAGCCAGATTCATCCAATGTACGTGTAACAACTGTATATGTGTAGCCAAACAAGTAGCCATATTTTGTAGCAATGTGGTAATAGTATTGGCAGATCTATATCATTATACATGGGTAAATCACAGCAAATATCCAAATAGACTCACAGCAAAATTATGCATCACTAATAAGCAATTAGATCTATGGTACAAAAAATGTAATAATTATTACATGCATCAATGAACTTATGCAAGGTACATCTTACATAGTTGTTTGGATATATGTAGAACCATTTCTCTAGTTTTCCCTGTGATACCATAGGCTAGTCTAATCATAGGTCTTCTGTGACCCACTGACTCTGCTTCCTTACCTGAATTAGATGATGATTTGGGTCAACCAGAGTCATTATTAAAACAAATCTTGTTTCCCTAACCCTGAACTGGTGGGGGGCTCAGGCTGGTTAGCTGGGCTACTCCAATCTGGAGGATGTCTTTGTACCCTTAGAATCCTTAGAGCTGAAGCTTTAGGGAGGACCAGTGCTATCTTCTTTTTACTTAAAATTTCTCTTTCTGCCCCTTTGCCTGGTTGAGAGCATTTTAGAATCATCAATAGTGTTTCAGTTCCTCAGAGTTTCATTTCCTTTTTGTTTGTGCTCCTTTCGCTTAGTGTTGTTGCTCTTACATTTACTCTTAAATTTATTTCACTCTGCATCAGTTCAAGTGAATCCTCCAAAGTTTTTCTTAATTATATTTGCCATTTCTTCCTATGTAATACTTTATTAGGTTTGTTATCATGATGTGGGGCAGCTCGGCAGGTAAAGACGAAATAAAATGCTGGGCCTGGAGTCAGGAAAATTGATCTTCCTAAGTTCAAATCTAGCTTCGGACACTTACTAGCTGTGTCACCCTGGGCAAGTCACTTAATCCTATTTGCCTCAGTTTCTGTAAAAATGAGCTTGAGAAGGAAATGGCAAATCACTATAGAATTTTTGCTGAGAAAACCCCAAATGGGATCATGAAGAGTCAGACATAACTGAGAAATGACAGAACAACAAAATCATGTTGTATTCAGCTGTTTTCCACTGGTTTACTTTTAAAATTCACATCACTGTTGAATCTGGACTGATTACAAAAACCAGTCATGATCCAACAGATAAGGAAATACACAGCCTTCCTCTCAGTAGAGAGGAGGGGGTGTTTGTCTCTAATTGTGGAATGTGGTCTAAGCTATTAGATTGTTGTGTTGAAAAAAATTTTTAATGTTTATTATTGATATTTTTTGTTTATACATTGCTTATATTTCCCCCTTTATCCTCTCTTCCCCAGCTGGGTGGTTACAAGATTACAGTGAGGACATTCATGTAGCCTTCTGAGTTCATTACTGACAATACACCCAAATAGGAAAGAGCTTTAGCTTGATTAAAGCAATTATTCAAGTTTTGGCTTTCCTCATTAGTAAAATGGAGGATTTGGATTAGAGGACGTCTTAGGTCCCTTCTAACTCATAAGTGCCACCTCCTTTTACAGGTGAAGAAACTGAGGCCCAATAAAGTTATATGACTGCTGTGATCACTTAGGCAACTGTAACTAGCAGACAGAGACAAGATTTGAACCCACAATACCTGATGCCAAATGAAGATTTTAACATAATCAGACATGACTGAAAAATGATTGAAAAAACAAATAAATCACAACAGTATATATATATTATGTACATATATTTTAATATTATTATGTATATTTAAATATATTAAAAAACCTTTATTTTTTGCCTTAGAATAGATCAGGCAGAAGAATGCTATGTGTTCTATGTTTATGCATATGTGTGTAGGGTTTTTTTGCCTTCAATAGAATATGAGCTCTTGAGGTTAAGAACTTTTTCTTAATACAGTACCTGGCATACAGTAAGTGCTTAATAAATATAGATCTATTGATCAGATATCATTGTCAGGATTCAAAGGGATATTGATAGATCTGAGCATTAAAAAAATCTGATATCATGAAACAATAGGGATATATTTGAAATCTAACATTGTGGTGCAAAAATCAACTTCAGGAGTCTAAGATGGGCAACCTGGGTTACTCAGTTATTTAACATTTATTAAATACCTACTGTGTGTCATTCCTGGGCCAACCCCTGGGAATTTTAAAGAAAAAGCAAAAAGTAATCTTTGCTTTCAAGAAGTTTATACTCTAATGAATGGTTAGACAGTAGTTCTTTTAAGAAAGAGCAGGGTGGTATAAGGGCAGCTAGGTAGCACAGTGATAGAGTACTAAGACTGGAGTTGGGAAGTCCTGGGTTCAAAACTGGCCTCAGACACTTCCTAGCTGGGTGATCCTGAGCAAGTCATTTAACCCCAATTGCCTAGCCTTTGCCATTCTTCTGTCTTAGAACTGATACTTAGAAGGTAAGGGTGAAAAAAAAATGGCATGGGTCTTTTCATGGTCTGTAAACTCACGATTAGCCAATAAAACAGTAGCTTAGAAACTAGGCTACTTTGAGAAATCTAGAGAGAAGAGAAAGATGTCTCTAAAAGCTTGACTTCTACCCTGGTCAGACACCTGGAGTGCCATGTTCATCTCAGGACCCTACCTTTTAGGAAAGAGACCACCAAGCTGGAGCACACCCAGAAAAACGTGACCAAGCCTGGGAGAACTGGAGAAGAAAGGGACTCAGGAGGAGGGGAGGATATGATCCTAGTCTCTCAGCATTTGACAGGCTGTTTGGTGGAAGATGGATTCGATTTCTCCTCCCTGGTCCTTGAGAGTAAAACTTAGGAGCAATGGGTAGAGCTTTCAGAGTTAAACTGAAGCTTGATAGCTCGAAGGATTTCCTAAGTGTCGGAGTTCTCCACAAATAGAAAGAGCTGTCTCAGGAGAGAGGGGGGCATGCCTTAACTTGAGGTTTCCAAACAGAGGCTGGATATCCACTTGTCTGCGATATTTTTAAAAGGGTATTCTTCATCGGACTAGATGGTCCCTGGGGTCCTTCCAACTCTGAGGCGATGGGAATCTATTTCATTACCAGTGTCTAAATGGTGCTATCACTGATATTAATTGTTAGTGCTTAATGGGATGAAATGGAGAGTTATCTTATCACTGTGACTAAGAAGCAGTTGAAAATTGCCTTCCCAATGAAGAACGGAGTGGTGAGTGAACAAGTCCTATAGTTCTCTTAGTTGGGGGCAATTTTTGTTAGAAGAGATAGAAAGGATGGGAATAAAAGAGAGATTTAAAAGTGGGGAATTGCAGAAGGAGATGAATACCAAAATTTTCTTTGAAAAGACCATATCCTGAGTTCTTGAGCATTAGAACAAAGTGACATGTGAAGGATATAGAAGGTGATACTAAGAAATATAATGGCAGCTGGGTGGTGCACTGGATAGAGTGCTGGACCTGGAGTTGAGAAGAGCTGGGTTCAAATTTGGCCCTAGACACTTAGCAGCTGGGTGATCCTGGGCAAGTCACTTAATCTTGTTTGCCTCAGCTTACTCATATATAAAATAAACTGGAGAAGGAAATGGCAAACCATTCCAGTATCTTGGCCAAGAAAACACCCATGGAGTTACATAAGATCAGACATGACTGAAAACAATTGAACAACAATAACTAAGAAAGTTCCCTAAAATGCTGAACCAAATCATAGGAGAATAGATTCAGGGCTGGGAGAATTAGAGACCATATAATCCAGTCTTCTAATTTTACAAAGGAAAATGACTCATAACGGGAGAATGACTTACCCAAGGTCACAAAAATGCTAAGTAACAAAGATAGGGATTGAACCCAAGTCCTCAAATTCCAGAGCCAGGGGGCTTTCCAATTAAACTCTCCAAAGTAAAGTGAAGGTTATCTCTAAGTTCCCTCATTCTGTGAATCTGATTCTCAGACTATAAAAAAGGAAGAAGAGATAGTAAAGTTTATTGATCATCTACTAGTGCCCTGATGTATTGTGTATTGTGGGGCAAGAATAATAGTGAGGGTTACAAACAAGAAGGCCATAATGAAGAGAATTGTCATCAAGGATAGAACATGGAAGCAGCTCTAAAAATTATCCTTGCTGGGGGCCAGGGAGCAGAGTGGGCAGGGGGTAGGGGGAGAAAACATGGAATAATTTGAGGTCAAAGAAACTAGGCAAAAGACAAGCTGGGAATAGGTATGTCCAGAGCTATTTTGAATAGCTGTAACTTTGAAATTTGAGGTGTGAAAAAAGAATCATTAAGTAGGTGATTAAAATATAATTATATAAAGACTGGCAATTTAGGGAGGAAAAAATGAAATGCTATGTGTGTGAATGTGTTAAAGAATTTAAGTCTTTTAATTTTGTATGCTTCATCTTCCCTCTCTCCTTCTGCTGGCTCTGAAAAAGAAATCATGGAAAACTGGTGAGGATGGAAAATAGAATTACCCAGAGAGGAGAAGGTTGGATTTGAAATCAGAGAACTGGGTTTGAAGTCTGGTAGTCCACTTACCGGTAGCATAAGTAACCTTGTGTATATCTCCTTACTTCCATGGTCCTCAGTTTCCTTAACTGTAAAATGGAAGGGAATTGGACTGAATGACCTCTAGATCCCTTACTACTCTAAATCTATGACCCTTTAATAAAGGACTTAAAACATGAATAAGTTTTTTTCTGTTTTGGGAATTGAGAATACAACCCTACAGTCCTAGTCATTTCTTATAGCTATTAAAGATCTCTTCCTGTTCCTATAAAGAGTAGCTAACTTTTCCCTGGCATCCTAGTTTTGTCTGAAATCAAGTTGTTGCCAATCTTATGCTTGAAATAGCATGAATCATTCTATTAACCAATAACCATTTACTGAGAACTTTACTAGGTACTGCATCTCCAAAGACACAAAGTCCCTATGGTCAGGGAACTTCTTGGGGGACATAACATAGAAGCACATAAGTATATGTGAAATAAATATAAGGTCACTGTCTTTGGGGGGGGCACTAGTAGCTGGGGGGAGTTTGGTTGCTAGAACAAACATTTTCGAAAGTGACCTTTTCCTTTACATTTGAAATAAATAGCTCTAACCACTCATACTCAAGGGCAGTATTTCTAACCTACTGGGCAAAAAGCCTGAAAAGGCAGCCAACAAGCTCTCTCTCTCTCTCTCTCTCTCTCTCTCTCTCTCTCTCTCTCTCTCTCTCTCTCTCTCTCTCTCTCTCTCTCTCTCTCTCTCTCTCTCTCTCTTTCTCTCTCTCTCTCTCTCTCTATCTCTCTCTCTCTCTCTCTCTCTCTCTCTTTCTCTCTCTCTCTTACCCTGGTACAGTTTATCATTTTATCAGTGACTTAGACAAAATGGTAGATGATATGATTATCAGACCTGCAGCTGATACCATGCTAGAAGGGATAACTAACATGGAAGATGACTGAGTGAGGGATCTTTGGTCCTATCAGATAAATGACTTCTCTTGCCTCCTCTCTTCCTTCCCTCCTTCCTTCTTTCCTTCCTTCCTTCCTTCCTTCCTTCCTTCCTTTCTCCTCTCTCTCTCTCTCTTCAGAAAGCTATGTGGTGTAGTAAACAGAGCACTGATCCTGGAATCAGGAAGACTCATCTCTGTGAGTTCAAATCTGGCCTCAGACACTAGCTATATGATATATATATATATATATATGTATATATATAGCCATATAACATTGTTTGCCTCAGATTCCTCATCTTTAAAATGAGCCAGAGAAGGAAATGCTAAACCACTCCAGTATCCTTGCCAAGAAAACCCTACAAGGGGAAATGAAGAGTTGGACATCCCTGAAAATGACTATCTATCTATCTATCTATCTATCTATCTATCTATCTATCTATCTATCTATCTATCTATCTTTCAGGATTATACTCCTCATTTACTCTGTAAGAGGACTTTCTAGTTTCCCAGGTAGTTGGGTGTCATTGTAGATAGAATGCTGGACTAGGAGTCAAGAAGTCCTGAATTCAAATCCAGCCTCAGATGTTCACATGTTGTGTAACTTTGGACAGAACTATAAGGTGGACATAATAATAACAGCTACCTCTCAGGTAGCTGTTCTGCAGATCAAATGTGATGATATTTGCAAGGCACTTAGCACACCACCTGGTACTTGGTAGAAACTATATAAATGCTAGGCTGTAGTAGTAGTTGTTATAGTAGTAGAGTAGTAGTAGTAGTAGCAGTAGCAGTAGAAATGGTGGTGGTAGTAGTAGTAGTAGTAGTAGTAGTAGTAGTAGTAGTAGTAGTAGTAGTAAGTGTAGAAGTGATAGTGGTAGTGGTAGTAGAAGTAGTAGTAGTAGTAGTGGGGGTGGTGGTGGTGGTGGTCATAGTTGTAGTAGTTGTTGTAGTAGCAGTAGCAGTAGAAGTGATAGTAGTAGTAGTAGTAGTAGTAGTAGTAGTGATGGTAATACCTCTAAGGTTGCCTTCCACCTCTTCTGTATAGTATCTCTTATACTGTCTTCCTCACTACAATGTACTTTACTTGAGGGTAGGAACCATGTCTTTGTCTCTCTCTCTCTCTCTCTCTCTCTCTCTCTCTCTCTCTCTCTCTCTCTCTCTCTCTCTCTCTCTCTCTCATGCCTGGAACGCAGCAAGTATTTAATAAATGTTTATGGAATTGAATTGAATTCTAGCTGGGCAAGTCCATAGCAAATCACTTCACTTTTCTGGGCCATCTATTAAATAGGGAGGTTGGAGCTAATCTCTAGGCTCCCTGAACAGAGAACCTCAGGTCTTTTCTCTGCACAGGTTAGACAAAGACTTCCTGATTGGGGGAGAACTCCTGGGAACACCTTCCGGTGGAAACTTCCATTTTTTCCAGCAGCTTAAGCTAGAAGGGCATAACCTGCTCTATGCAGCCTTGTTTCTGCTCTCAGTTTAGTCTCACTAAAATGGGAGAAGGCCAAGAATCCCCAGTCTCCTTTTAGCAGCCAGTAAGAAATCAAGGGGAGGAGGGAGGGAGGGAGCAAAATAGGGGTAATGTGGGGGTGGGGAGGGCCTTTTCTCTTTACTCCAGATGGCCAGAGCCACCACTTAGCCCAGCAGCTGTGTTTGGGTGGGAGGGTGAGAGCACAGACTTATTGTTGCCTGTTTGTAGGCAGCAGCCCAGCCCAAGGCATTCTGAGAGGTGAGGTCAAATAGGACAGTAGGAGACAGTAATGGGGAGGGGTGGGGAGTAAGAGACAGAGACAGAGACAGAGACAGAGACAGAAAGAGACAGAGACAGAGACAGAGACAGAGATACAGAGACAGAGACAGAAACAGACAGACAGAGGCTGAGAGAGAGAAGCCCGTTCTTCAAACGTCAGTGCCAGGCTGGATTGCTTTCCAGCCGCAAACAGAGCATTCTTTCTGCTCTCTGCCCCCCGTGGCTCCTGCTGGTGGCATGTACCCCGTATTCTAAACAAAGCGTCGCCTATGTAAAAGCATTTCATTACCACCACTCTCCAATAATGTTTAATTCTGCAAGCCTCATTAGATTTCAACTGCATTTTCTGCACGTTTGCAGGCATCGTCGTCTACCGGGGCAGGAAAGGAGGGCAATAATGCTCTGTTGCTTCAAATACACCCCGGCACAGCGTGGGGGACTCCGGAAGTCATGAGGGGCTAATCGTTCACTTCGGGGCAAGCAGTCGGAGTACTTGATTGCGGCTAGGTTCTTTCACCCAGGAAGTGAATTGGCTGCTCTAAGAGAGAGCTTAGTTCCAGAGTCCGGGACTCTAGCCTGCCATCCAGTCAAACTAGCGATCTGACTATTCTTTGTACACAACAATCCATTTCCCCTCTCCATGCCTTGACACAGGCTGTGCCCCATTCTTGGACGATTGTCCCTTAAGGTCTCTGCTTCTAAGAGCCTCGAGTTTCTTTCGGAGCTCTCGCCCCGCCTCCTGCGCAAGACCTTTCCTTGTCTTTTCCCCCTTGCTCCCTTTCCCCCAGTAACTTTGCATTTAGTTTGTATGTGCTTAAAACTGTCCATGACAGCTCTCCTGACAGAACGTCCCATGCCTTGATGTCAACTATGGTTTCATTTCTATCTTTGTATCGCCAGCATCTGAGGATAGCCAAGTGGTGCAAGATAGAGCACCTGAACTGGAGTCAGGAAGACCCAAGTCTGAATCAAGCCCCAGGCTATAGGGCCCTGGATAAGTCATTGAACACTCTTTACCTCAGTTTCCTCAACTGTAAAATGAACTGAAGAAGGAAACACCATGTCCTTCCAATATCTCTGCCAAGAAAACTCCAAAACGGAGTTACGGAGAGTCAGGCAGGATTGAAACAACTGAAGTCACAATAATCACCAGGACCAAGCACAGAGCCCGGAAGGTTCTCTGTCAATGCTTGCTCATTGACTGGTTATTCTCATCATCTTCCTCCCAGTCCAAGGAGAAGGCCATGGAGTGTTTTTCCTCAAGGATGTGGGCTGTGCTCGGCTTAGAGCCTGGGCAAACAGTCACGCAGGATGGCAGCCAGGCTCTGCCTTCTAGGTGCTCAGCGTTGTCTTGGAGAGAAACATCAGGAACACTTCATGGAAGTAAATACAAGATCATGTGAGGAAGGAGAGAATCCCAAGAAAGGGTTCGTATAGGAGATGATGCTCCAGCCATGCCTGGTAGGACGCTTGAGATTCCTAGAGGCAGAGGTCGGGAAGGAGCGGGTTCCAGGAACAGGACAAAGTTCCGAGGTAGGAGATGGAATAAGAAACAGGAAATGAATCCACTTTGTTGGAATGTCAAGTGTATGAAGGAGAGGACAGTAGAACAAGCTGAGAAAGGCTGGCTGGGTGCAGATTATGTTTGATTTCTATTCTAGAGTGTAAAAATTAAATTATATTTCTACTAATAAAAAATACTATATTTTATGAGGCTTATTAAAAATCATTAGAAATCAAAGAATAAAGAGGATACAAAATAAAAACCACGTGCCCATGGCTGATTAGCCCATTTAAAATCCCCTCACTTAGCTTACCACTATACTTGCTACATCATTGCAAAGGAAGAGAGCACAGGAGGCATTACTGCCAGTTAAATACCAATTGTGATCTTGCCAACATGGAGACTCAGGAGAGATTATAGGGAATTCTGGGAAATACCAAGGACTTCTGGGGATTGAAGTCTAGGGTTCAAAATCTCCATTTATACAAGAGGCAAAAGGGAGCAAATGGAGGAAGAAAGGCCCTGTATAGTTAGAAAATCTTGAACCCCTAAAACTACATTACCCAGAATGCTTTTCCCTTGTCTTCACATAATTGTTTATAAGTTCTGTAGCTGGGCCCTATGGCTCTCTTCTCTCAGACAGGGCTGGGTTTAAGTAGTTCTTTTACTTTAGTTATTATTAATAAAACTTTAAAAAATATAATAGTTATTGAATATAAATTTTAATCTTTACAATCCTTACAGACATGTACAAGTGATTATGGAAGGCTCTATGCAGAAATTGACATTTGAATTGGACTTTAAAGGAAGGGGGTAAGACGGGCAGCAGGGTAGCTCAGTGGATTGAGAGGCAGGCCTAGAGACAGGAGGTCCTAGGTTCAAATTTGGCCTCAGACACTTCTTAGCTGTGTGACCCTGGGCAAGTCATTCAACCTCCATTGCCTAGCCCTTACCACTCTTCTGCCTTGGAACCAATATGGAGTATTGATTCCAAGATGGAAGGTAAGGGTTTAAATTTTTTAAAAAGTCATAAAATAAAGGAAGGAAATAAATAAATCATAAAATAAAGGAAGAGGAGGAAGGTTCCTTCTACTTTAACTAGCAAGCTAGGTGATTAGAGTGCTGAACCTGACATCAGGAAGACTCTAGTTCAAATACCACCTTAGGAACATTAACTATGTGATCCTAGGCAAGTTATTTAACCTTTGCTTCAGTTTCCTCAACTGTCAAATGAAAGTAATAATAGATTCTACCCTCACATGGTTGTTGTGATGATCAAATGAGATCAAATTTGGAAAGTACCTGGCACATAGTAGTTCTTTACTAAATGTTAGATTCCTTTCCCTCTCTCAAAGATTCTGTGACTCTAAATATGATCTCTGGTCTCACTATTCACTAGTCAGGCTGCTATATCTGCCTGTCAGGGGTGAAATATCACTATTAATTTTGAGGGGTTTAGGATGGAAAACATATATAAATATTTTGCTCTTATTCCACAGTTAGAGGTTTGGGAAAGGAGGGAGGGGGAGAAGGAGGTCTTACAACTTAACCCTTTAGTTTAAAACTCCTCACTAATAATCCAATCTTATCTTATCCTAAACTCCTAAGGACCAGTCCAACAGAAAGTTCAGAGATCTTACATATAGAGTCTTCTGGCAACGAAAGGCTGGAGTACAGATGAGGAGTCCTAGATGGTCCAGAGAATGGCTGGAGCTCCCTTAGTCCACCTAAGGGTATTGAAAACCTCCTGTCCACTCCTGCTTCAGAGGGCTGCTTGTAAGATGATCCAAAGATGTCCCAGGAGCTCAGATATGCCTCCCTTTTCAGCTGCTGACTCGCAACTGAAGTAAACTGTCTCCCCAATGGTTTGGCACTTTTCCCTTGCCAGCTCTGAAGATTCTCTGCCTGTCAATCATGCTTATGCACTAAGCATTACATTGCAACAGGGGTCTAACAAGGATTTGGGAATTCTCTTCTGCTCTTAACTCAAACCCCATTCTGGCTTTCCTCCCCTCTATTAGCTAGCAATGACTGGTGCCCTAAAACCATTTAACTAATTAATCTCAGTTAGTTGATTAATGCCCTTTTGATTGACTCCCTAGATAAAGAGCCTCTAACTCCCCGAATTCCTTCATTTCCTCTAGACTTAGGATCCTTAAGCCATTTTCTGTGTCATGGACTCCTTTAGTAGTATAGTGAAGCCTGTCAACACCTTCTTCGAATCATAGTTTGTTTGGTTTTTGTAAATGGCAGGAACTGCTACATTTCAATGATAGGATAATGAAAATAAAATTGAAATGTTTTTCCCTCTAAATGAATGACTCCTTTACAATCTGTGGACCCAGGTCAGAACCTCTGCCTTAGAATGAAGTTGGCATATCTTCAAAAGAACAAAACACCAACCGCCTTGTTTGTTTGCTCCAGGAGATATAGATGGGAGACAGGAGCCTTTTCCTCGCAGCAGAACAATTCTCAAGATCTCGATGGCCTTTTGGTTTTATGTGTGTCCTCCAAGGGAGTTGTTCTAGAATCATTTGCTTTTCAATTATGAAAATGAGTAGAAATCACTTACCCAGTTCTCTTCTGTGTACTGGGGCATGGGTATTTCCTCACTCCACAGGGGAGGCAAGAGCTGTCTTTCCTGACTTCTTCCTTCCCTGACTTGACCATTATGTTCTTTTCTGGCAGCCAGTAGTTTGAGTGGCTATTGACTCTTATGACTTTCCCAAGGCCATCAATTGAGAACTGAAAAGGACCTTAGGGATACTCTTGTCCAGTGATGGAAAACCTTTTAGAGACTGAGTGCCATGTTCCACCATCCCCTAGAGATCAAGTGCCACTCCCTCACTCCCACCTCAGACAGAGGAAGGAGGAAGTGCTCCCATTGAGCTGTTGGGATGGGGGAGGGGTGGGCTGTAAAGTGAGGCATGTCTTTAGTTGTGTGTGGAGAGGGAGGAGAGTGGTTTGAGCTGCCCACCTTATCCTAGACAGGGTCAGGGAGGAAGTACTTCCATTGGGCTGCTGGGTAGAAGGACAGGAAAAGTGAAAAAATGTCCCTATGTGTGATGGGGAGGGGGAGGGGAGCAACTTGGCCCAAGTCCCTTTGGCTTTCTAATAATGAACTCTGATGGGCAAGGGTGCATGTGCCTACAAAGAGGGCCTTCTATGGCATGGATGCTATAGGTTAGCCATCACTGCTCTAGTTTATCTCTTTCTTGTTTACAGATGAAGAAAATGATGCCCAGAGAGGTTAAGTACCTTGGTCAAAGTCATAGTAGGTAGTGAGTATTGTAGTTGGTATATGAACCTAGATAATCACAGGATTATAGATCTAGAACTAAAAGGGGTATTGGAAACCATGTAGTTCTACCCTTTCCTCTTTTTAAACAAACCCTTACCTTCCATCTTAGAATCAATACTATGTATTGGTTCCAAGATAGAAGAGCAGAAAAGACTAGGCAATGGGGGTTAAGTGACTTGCCCAGGGTCTGTGGTAGAGGTTTCAAACACAAGAACTGGAGTTACAGTCTGGGAAATTGCTGGAACCTCAGTCACAATAGGGGAGGGGCTCTAGGAGAGATTCTGGAATCTTAAGAGAGCAGGAGATTCTGTGGGGAGAGGCAGTTAGCTCTCTCAATCCTGAGACAGCCTGAGTAAAAGGTCTGGTGAAGACTTGTTCCCCAGAAAAGACTAACATCTTTCTCCTGGTGACTGGACACCTCCCCGCCTCCCAATTCCTAACTGAAGTGGCCAGCTTGAGAAAATTCAAAGCAGCTGACAAGATCACCTCACAGTTCCTGGTGCCCTGGGTCTGAATTGTGCCCAGTGGGGCCAAGATCAGGCCCATCCAAACCTGAATCTTTCAGGGGCCCAAGGCTGCCAAGGCCTGGGTTCCTCAACTTGAGAAGGGAGAAAGGGATAGCTAGAATAGGAATACCTTTTTCCCTCTTTCCTCACAAACCTTTCCTGCAGCCATTTCCCTGTGTTATACCCAAAAGTCAGAATAAAGGTTGTTGTCTTCCCCAAATGATTCTAGTGTCAGTGGGGAAACAATTCTAGCTTTAGGGGAAGAGTAATTTCTCTCTCTCTCTCTCTCTCTCTCTCTCTCTCTCTCTCTCTCTCTCTCTCTCTCTCTGTCTCTCTTGAGGAGGGAAGATCTATATATCATAGTATTAGAGAGGAGTCAAGAGGCAGTTTGGGTGAGCAGCCATAGCTGAGGGGAGGTTGAAGGGGGAACTACAGACTCACTCTCCCTCTTCTCTCCTTTGGTTAAGTTACATAGCAGTTGACTCTCCTGGACCCTGCCTTGAAAGGGGAGGTCTCCATTTTTTCTCTCTCTCTTTTTTACCACCAGACTAACTCTCTCTATTACAGGTCACTTAGCTAGGAAGTGTCTGAGGTCAGATTTGGACCCTGGAGCTCCCATCTCTATGCCTGGCTCTTAATCCACTGACCCATCTAGCTTCCCCTTACCTTTTGCTTTTTCAGAGATGAGGAAACTGGGTGATAGGGATTTAAACCCAGGTCTTCTAATTCCAAAATTTGTGTTCTTTTCATCATGCCATTTATTAGCATCAAACTTTTTTTCTTTTTAAGCCCTTACCTTCTATATTAGAATTCATACTAAATATCATTTTCAAAGCAGAAGAGTGGTAAGGGCTAGGTAATTGGGGTTAAGTGACTTGCCCAGGATCATACTGCTAGGAAATATCTGAGGCAGTTTTGCAAGTCAACCTGTGGACTGCAAAGCCAAAGATTCCTACTGACTGGGTGTGGTGACTTGGGTGAAATAATGATGAATGGGAGACAGCTTTTGTATTCAACCCATAATACAGGGTTTCCCAGAGAAACTACTCTGCCTTGACTGAGGCTTGGCTTTATTTTATACCCTCATGATCACACATCAACTTGGCACACAGTTTCATTTTCAACATACATGTTTCCATAGAACCTAACAACAGATACAAAGCCTAAGGAGATAGCCAACAAAACATTGTTGCTAAGTGCAGGGTCAGAGGGTAGAATCAACATGACCCCGATATAGTTTGGGGAATTCAGAGCACAGATTTGCCAGTTCTTATGCCTAGAAAAGAGGGTCCTATCTACATGGGTATATAAGAATTCTTAGGTTTAATTTTGTAAGTGGTATCTTCTGGTAATATTCTGGGGGACAGAATGGGACATCTGTATTAACCCTGCAAGCATGTTGCTCTCATCTATTTTTCCCAGGGCTAAGTAAGAATAATAATCATAGCAATTATAATAATAAGGGGATGTTAATAAGGAAAGTCACTTGGGGGGGTTTCAGTGGGTATTTCCATACTTCCTGGGGGCTGCTTTGCAGTCCCCAGTTTCCACATGTGACCGTGTCAAACAGTGTGGTCTTTGATGACTCCCGGCAAAGCAGCATTTGAACCCAGGACTTCCCATCTCTAGACATGGGTCTCTATCCACTGAGCCACTTAGCTGCCCCAAAGGCAGCAGTTTTTAAGAAGTGGTATTCTGTTCTAGGAATACTTCTTTTCCTTCTGTGTTGCTAGACCCATACAGGCAGGCAAAGTATCATCTCCACCTTCCTACATCTTCCTATACTTCCTATATCACTTGTGGCTCCAAGAAGCTATATGACTTGTGCATTGGCTACACCTTAGTAGACAGGCTAAACCAAGTTGAGGATAGCCAACAAGCTTTCAACCTGTTGATTGGGTAGTTGAAGAGGAATGTCTATCCCAAGCATGTGAAGATCTCCAGTGGAACAGGTAGATGAGAACAATTTATTCCAATGAACACAAAGGTAGAAGAAGCAGTTGTGTAATACTTAGAGTGTGGTAAGACATCAAAGATGTCAAAAATTATTCACTTCATTCCAGACTATTGCCAGTCATGACTCTGGAAGAGAGTAAGGTTGGTGTCTTTGTACAACTCTGCCTGACTTAAATGCAATTCATGGGCAAGTCAAGACATCACTCATCATGACATCATTTGTCTTCTTCAAAAATGAAAGACTAACAATAACATATATAGATATAGATATATCTATCTATATATAAGGCTACTTCCTAGGGGAGTTTTCTGACATTAATTTAGAAAATCATGTAGACTATTGGTGAATTTGGAAGGACCTGAGGGAAATAAAAGATCAGTTCTGAATGTTTGCATTCCCAACTATGCATCATTGAGTCATCACCTAGTTTTTAAAAACTGATTTTTGAATGAATGTTGCTACTTTCATTTTATTTCTACACAATCATCATCCTAGTTTATGCTGTCATCATTTCTGGGTACTCCTTGAATCCTTACATTCATCCCATATACCAAATTGGTTGCCTAACCTTGCCATTTCTACCTTCTCCAATATCTCTTGCATATATAAGCTTTTTTCCAATTACCCATCCATTATCCCAACATAAGGCTTCAATACTTCTTACCTGGACCATTGCAATTGCCTTCTAATTGGACTCCCTGCTTGAACTCTTTCCTCTCTCCAAACAATTCTTCAAACAGTTGCTAAAGTGATTTTCCAAGACCTACATGAACTGATGTGGAGTGAAATAAGCAGAACCAGGAGAGTATTATAGACAATAACTAAAACATTGTGAATGATCAAATGTAATAAATGCTACTAACAGCAATATAATGATCCAGGACAATTCTGAGAGACTTAAGAAAAGAATGCTATCCACATCAAGAGAAAGAACTGTGGGAGTAGATATGCAGAAGAAAACATGTATTTTTTTTTCTTGTTTATTTGGATATATGATCTGGGGTTTGGGTTTTAAAAGATTATTACAAAAATTTACAATATAGAAATCAGTTTTGAGTGATAATACATGAAAAACCCAATGGAATTAAATTGCTTTTCAATTATGGGAGAGGGGAGAGAAAAGGGGAGAGAGACAACATGAATCATGTAACCTTGGAAAACATATGTGTAGATTTGTTACTGGAATAAAATAAAGAAAAAATTTTAAAAAGTGATTTTCCAAAAGCATAGGTATGATCTCCCTCAGTCAATAAACTCCATTGGCTCCCTATTATCTCCAAAATAAATATAAAATCCTTTATTTGAGGCACTTCATAAGTTGATTCTTTCCTAGCTCTCCAATCTTTTTATATTCTACTGCCCTTTGTTCACTCTATGATCCAGTCATACTGGCTTACTTACCATTTCTCCTACATGATGCTCCATTTCCTGTCTCTGTATCTTGTCCTATGCCTAGAATGCTCCCTTTCCCAACTTCCAGATCTTTTCATTCCTGGCTTCCTTTAAGAATCAGATCAAGTGCCACCTTCTATAGAAGGCTTTTCCCAGTCTTCCCCAGCTGGTGGTGTCAGCCTCTATATGGTTTCCTTCTGTCTAATCTGTATTTACCTTATATGTTCTGATTTATATATCTTACCTCTCCTATTAGAATGAGAGTTTATTGGGGACAGGCACTGTTTTTGCTTTTTCTTTGGATCTTCAGTCCTTGGTCCAGTGCCTGGCACATAGGAAGCAAGGCCTTAATAAGTGATTATTATATGATTATTGAATAATCCTCAATTGTTCTCCAGAGCAGCGGTATCTCATTTGACCATTCTTAGTATGTATCAGGTCTTAATCTCATTTGGGGTGGAGGGTAGGAAGGGTTGGAGAGGAGGCTGCTAATTTATTATGTCTTCTCTGAGGTTGGGAAACCCTGAAACTTTTACAAGATGGAATAGAATGAGAGTCCCATCTGTCCCTGAGACAGGGTAGACTAAATATATTTTCCATTATTTCATAAAAAATATATCTACCAAAATTTTATTAAATCAAGAATGAGAGAGGATTGGAGAAACCCATTTCTTATAGGAATCCCCAACCCCTCCCACCCCCCACTATGCTCAGTGGCCCACACACAGCTTTCTCCATCCACCATAATGGCTAAAATTCAGCACTTCATTAAATTATTAATGCTTTCCTTTAATTTAAGGAATCACTCTCTCCAGAAGCTCTTTTAAAAGGGAAAAAGGAAGGTAGCTAGATGGCTCAGTGGATTGAGAGCCAGGCCTAGATACAGGAGGTCCTGGGTTCAAATCTTACTTCAGATACTTCCTAACTGTGTGACTTACCCCCCCCCCCCTCCATTGCCTAGCCGTTACCACTCTTCTGCCTTGGAATCAGTATTGATTCTCATACAGAAAGTAAGGTGTGTGTGTGTGTGTGTGTGTGTGTGTGTGTGTGTGTCTATGTTTTAAAGGGAAAAAGGAATCAACAACCTCAATTATACTTCATTGGTGTAAGGATAATTTAGGGTCATGACCTAAATCTAAATTTAATTTTTGGTTACCAGGGGATATCCCAAATAAAAATACCCAAGTCAGTTTGGAAATATATGGTGGTTTAATCAATATATGGGGACAAATCAAGGAGAAGAGAGAGGGAGAGGGTATAGGATTTATCCTGCCTCACCTATGCCAGGGGGAGTTCAAAATCTTCCACCACAAGGTTTCTGAAGAAGATTAGAGGCTTCTAAGTGGATAGTGTTTGGAAAGTAAAAGAGAAAGAATCAGCCTAAAACTCTGAGAGATCTCAGAGAAGACACTGCACCAAACTAGGTTACTAGGCTTCCTCCAGTATGGTATCAAGGAAAACTCACCCCTAAAAACCGGACAATAGCAGTTGCCATGCCAAGATGCTGACGTGCTCAGCAAGCTGCCGCCAGCCACCTCTTCACCATCTAAAAGGCCCGAGAGAGGAAGTGATGCAAAATATATAGATAGTTTTACATCACTTTCCTGCATCTCACATATACCAATGATATCTTAGGCTTGACTTTGGACAGCCCAGGGATCTGTCAGTTGTTTCTGATTTGTCATTTGCTAGCACATGTCTGTCATAGGCCATCCTCCTAGATACTTAATCCTTAAGTATGGGTGTAGATATTCCTGATTTTGTTAGACTAAGTAGGGTGGAGTAATCTAAAGTTCACAATTTCCTGATTTTTGTTAGACTAAGTAGGGTGGAGTAATCTAAAGTTCACATTGGTCAGACCATTGCTTGGCCCACTGGAAAGAGTGATGTAGCATTTGGCCTTGTAGTACCTGGATTTGAATCCCAATTGTGATACTTCATTTATGTGACCTTGGGAAAGGTTCCTCATCTAGAAAATGATAGATTGGGTTAAATGATCTCAAAGGTGCCTTTCATCTAGGATCTCACAGACCAATGCATCCAGGTCTGAGTACCACATAGTGAAAAGGACTTTGAGGACATATTTTAAAATGATCTTCTGTGAGAATCCATTCTTGTTTTTAATGGTAGTGATGGCTGAAATCTGGGTAGAGTTTTAAGGTCTGCAAAGAACTTTAATATGGACTAGAGGCGCTTTTAAAGATGACAGACCTTTAATTTCATTGTATTGGGACATCTCAGTAAGGAACCCCATCCTCAATCTCTACCAATGAGGACTGGAGAATTAATGGATTATTATTTTTTTTAAACCCTTAACTTCCATCTTGGAATCAATACTGTGTATTGTTCCAAGGCAGAAGAGTGGTAAGGGCTAGGAAATGGGGGTCAAGTGACTTGCCCAGGGTCACACAGCTGGGAAGTGTCTGAGGCCAGATTTGAACCTAGGACCTCCTGTCTCTAGGCTTGGCTCTCAATTCACTGAGCTACCCAGCTGCCCCAGAATTAATGGATTATTAAAAAAATGTTTAAAAAAGAACAAATTATTCACATTTTTGTAATTTAAAGTTTTAGAGAAATTAAGAGACTGCCAGAGTCACACAGCCAACTTGTGACAGAAGGAAGACTGGAATCAAGGTCTTCCTCACTCAAAAGCTTTCTCTTTTCCCATCACTCCATGCTGCCTCTTTTATTCAGGTGAAATAGAATGAAAGAAGAGGATGCTGTAGAAGGAAGATAATGGATCAGATGATGTCTTGAGTTTGAACTGCCATGAAAATCTTATATTCTATGAAAATCCTATGGGAGAGAGGTTGTTGTTGTTGAGCTATTTTCAGTCATGCCCAACTCTTGTGACCCATTTGGGGTTTTCTTGGCCAAGATACTGAAGTGGTTTACCATCTCATTCTCCAGATAATTTCATAGTTGAAGCAACCAAGACAAATAGAGTTGTGTCTTGCCTGGGGTCACACAATTAGTAAATGTCCAAGGGCAGATTTGAACTCGGAAAAATGAGTTTTTCAGACTCTAGGTGTGGTAGTCTAGCCACCTAGCTCCTGAAGATTATCAGTCATTAAAAATACTTAATCAGGTCTCTTGAATTATCAGTCCCCTCTCTTCACAGAGCTAACTTAATTGAGTTCTAAGGAATAGTAATTTTGATTAGGGGCATAGAGAAAGAGATAATCATAGAGCAAGGAGGACAAAGAGGGGGCACCGCTGGGCCCACAGTATTTTTGTAAGAAGTTTAGGAAATTCATGGGACAATATGAGGAAGGAGGGCCCTGGGTGTCTAGGGAGAAGATTGGGGAGAAGAGCATGAAGAGGAGGAAGAATCATAGAATAACAAAATCAGGATTTGAGAATTGTTGACCCCCAGGTCCAACCCCCATTCACCCCATTGCCCTCTAATCCTCATTACAATATGTTGAGTCTATGCTTGAACAATCCAAAAAGAAGGAAAGCACCATTGCCCAAGGCAGCCTGTTCCACTTAGGGCTACCTTGAATCTTTAGCATTGTTTTCCTGACATCAAATCTAGACTTTTAGCTACTGCTCTTGGTTCTGTCATCTGGGGTCAAAACAGAACATGCTGAAACCCTCTTCCACATGAGGACTCTTTAAATACTTGAACACGGCTGAGTTTTCCAGTTTTTGAACCAACATCCCCTGATCCTTAAACTAATTGACATCTGTCATGGACTCAAGACATTTTGCCCTTTTGGGTGCCCTTCTGTAATGTTCTCATTTTGTCGATATCTTTCCTAAACGGAACTAATCCCACCAGGATCATAGATTTAGAGCTGAAAGGGACGTTAGCGGGTCCAACTCTTTATTTTATTGAGAAGGAAACTGAGGCTGAGAATTTAGGCAATGTATTACTAATCTGTGACTATTTCTTCTTGCTGTAACTGGTATATACTCTGGCTTGGGACTGTAGAGCTGCTGCTAGTATGGGGACACTTGAGTCTCTCTAGTTAGTCTCAAGGAGGTAGAGATTGAGAGATAGAGAGATACTGCTACAGGGGAATGCTCTGGGTTTTGCCTACTGATCACTATTGATGACTAGTAGATCAATCTATTCCCTAACCTCCACCTCCCTTCACTCCCAGATCCCACACACTCCCTCACCCCCCTCCCTTCTTCCAGTTTCTCCCTCCCAGTTTCTTCCTGAAGCTTGTGGCTTCAACCCCCCCCCCCAATAGACTATGAAGAAACTCCTGTTTTCTTTCTCAGATAAGGGGTTTATTGGGAAACAGGATGGGAAACTGAGGTAAGAGGGATGAGGGTTTCCCTAATCTAAAAGGAGAATTTGTGGGTTTGAGAAATCATTCCAATCACAACTGTGACAGAGGGACAGTCAAAGAGATGGAGGACAACTGTTCAGTCTTTTCTTCTCCACAAAGCCACCAAGGTCTCTCAGCCTAATTTCAGAAGCCCCCCCTCAAGGGTCCTTCAGCCTAGGACAGAAGCTACAAGGATCAGTTCAGTTCTTCCCCCTACAGCCAGGCTTGCCTCCTTTCTTGGTCAGTCTCCCCAGAGAGAGCAGGGGTTTCTCCATTTCCCCTGGCCAGCTCAACTGCCTCTCCTCCTGGGAACATTCCATTTGGAACCTTCTTCTTGATTGACAGACAGGTCCCCAGCCTTGGTTCTTGCATCTTGGCTTGTTCTGCAAAACCTCTCTCTCTCTTCATGTCTCTACCACAGCAACTTATCCAAGGCTCATAGTCAGTTATCTAAGACGGCCTTTTTTTTTTTAAGAATTGAAAATTGTTATTTAATTAATTGATTTAGAATATTTTCCCATGGTTACATGATTCATGTTCTTGCCCCCCCCCCCCCCAGCCAACGAGTAATTCCCCTGGGTTTTACATATGTGAGACAGCCTTTTAACTTGAATCTTCCTGTCCTATCCACTACACCATAAAGTGTATTCAATTACGCCCCCCCCCCCTTCCTTCTCTACCTCCTGAGATGTGGTCTGGCCAACGCCAGAAGAAGTACAAGAAAGGAGAGAAGAAATCACAGCACGCGAGCTTCACTTACAGGTCCCCTACTTCACCTCTAACCAGTCCTGCCCCTCAGCTTTCCAGGGCTCCCCTTACAAGATGGATTGCTATCCTACCCTTCTTTCATTCCATTTCACCTGAAAAAAAGAGGAAGCGTGGGATGGTGGATAGACAGACAATTTATGAGAGAGGAAGACCTAGGAAGTGAGAGCCATTTTGAAGATGAGGGTTGGTGTAATTCCTTTGTCTCAAAGACTAAATCTGCTAATACTCTAGGAACATGTCCCTTGCCTCGAAGAGCAAGAAGAACTAATTAAATGTTCTCAACCCTTTTTCTTTTCCAACGTAAAATAGCCAGGAGTTAGAAGAAAGAAAAAGAAATGTTTTATTTTGTTTTTTTCCATTCGTGGAAGATAGTCTATTTGCATGAGAATAAAAGCAGATGGGCCCAGCAGTTTCCAGAATATATGAAGCCATTCCTTATCCCAGATATGCATAAATTGGCTACAAAAGACAGACAGAGAGAGAGAGAGAGAGAGAGAGAGAGAGAGAGAGAGAGAGAGAGAGAGAGAGAGAGAGAGAGAGAGAGAGAGAGAGAGAACAGCAATAATGGAACACAGAAAAGCTAGCATCAAGGGTAGTCACAGAAGATATTGTTTTACCCTCCTTTCCCATCTACATGGGGATGTCAATGGCCTCTCTCTTCCACCAGTATCTTCCTTGTGGAAGCCACTAAATAGATCATTTCAGCCCCTCCTTCCCGACTTTCTTTTTCCTTCTAACACAGTAACTTATTAAAATAATTTAACTGGCAACCAACATGCTAGAGAGACCCAGTATCCCCTTTCTTGGCAACCAATCAGCCCCAATACTACAATTATGAGCCTCAACTGACAAAAAAGCCCTGTTCTCAGCATCATCTAGTCCTCCCACTGTGGAAAAAAAGAGATACTATTGGTCCAAATCTCTAATCACTGTGCTCCTGCCCCATGGGGGGATTTCAGAGCCACCCACCGAGCAAGACACAAGGGAAGACCACCACAGTTGTTGAACACCTCACACATGTGTTTGCAGTTGGATTAACTCTGTATTTAAGACCATAAAGAGCCCAGAGCTTCTGTTGTTCTGGATGCGATACATCGGATGAAATGGCCCCATAAAACTGACTTCCTCTTAAGACCGAGGCACAGTTTATGAAGACTCCAACAGTGTCTGCCTCAAAGACAGATGAGCTCTTGCAGTCACAAAACAGAGAACATAATCTCCTTTATAGCCACCCCAAACAGACCATTACACATAATGGTCCAGAGGAGAGTTATCTCCTAGCCAGGACATGCCGATAGAACATTCTCCGAGTTTCGCGTTTCGGTGTTGCTCAGCCAGGAATCTGAGGGCTCTTGGTAGCTGTCCACCAAGAGCAATGCCTCCAGACCAGGAGCTTGTCCTCAATCCCAGAATGCTAGCTGGTTAATAGGCTTAGGGCAACTGGAAAGCAAATTTAGCCCCGAGAAGGGTAAAGTTACAGGATTTGTTAGCCACAAAGTGAATAGAAACAAAGAATACAAATAGGTTCATGGCATTCTGGGTGCTTCTAAATTCATTGACTGGGGTTAGATCTCTCACGATGAAAGGTGATATAAGATTCAAAAGGAAGTCATTAGAGCTGAGAAGGCAACATCCATAAATAACATCAATAGAAAGGCAGTGAGGTAGTACAGTGGAGAAATACTGAACCTGGAGTAAGGAAGAGCTGAATTCTAATCCTGCTTCATACTAATTGTGTGACCACAGGCAAGTCACAACCTCTTTAAACTTCGATATCTAATCTATAAAATGGGGGTAATAAGAGCCTCTAGATCCCAGGACCAAATGAAATAACACATGCAAAGTACCAAGTGTACATTAAAACATTTTATGGACTGAATATTATTATTATTAGAACAACAACCACAAAATGACCAAATATGAAAGTTAGGGAACTCTAAAGAAGATGCTTAGCCCCCAAAGAAGCAACATAGAAAATCACTCTTTTGGAGAGATGTAGGATCTCTGCATGTGGGACACTGCATTTTTTTAAACATTCTTTATTTATCTATTTTTCTACTTTTTATGCCTTTTCCTCTTCTTCTCTTTTTAAAAATATTTGTTATGGGAGTAGCTGGGTGGTTCAGTAGACTGAGAGCCAGGCCAAGAGATGAGAGGTCCTGGGTTCAAATCTGGCATCAGACACTTCCTAGTTGTATGACCCTGGGCAAGTCACTTAACCCCCATTGCCTAGCCCTTACTGCTCTTCTGCCTCAGAACCAATTTATTAAGCATTTATTAGGTGCTAGGCACTGCACTAAGTGCTTTACAAATATTATTTCATTTGATGCACCCAACAGCCCATTTTATGGTTCAGGAATCTGAAGCAGACAGAGAGGTTAAGTGACTTGCTCCAAGCGATAGAGCTAGTGAGGATCTGAGGCTAGATTTGAACACAAGTCTTGATTCCACACTCAGTCCTTTCTATCCTCCATGCATCCCAGCTAATGGGAGGGAAAGGGATACAGGAGGGAATCGTCATAATATAAAAGGAAAATGATAAATGAAAATATCTTTAAAAATTTGCCATCAGGGATGATAGTAATACCCCCAATGACATATGAGTGAGGGTGACTATCCCGTTAGTGTGGAGCGTGGAGCTCCCTTCGTAGATTATTACTCCTGCTCTTCAGCTCAAGATCAGTGTTTCTCATTGGAATCAGATGAGTCAAGAATCGTCTGAAGCTCAGACTTGCGTTCCCGTATCCATGTGTCAGTCTTCCCAAATTATCAGGAGCTGACATCCGCAGTAGCCTGTGCCCACACGGGCCTTGGACTTTCCTCTAGCATGCTACAATCCCTCCCAACAAAGAATCATTAACGTAATATGAACAAAGCAAAGAGAGCTGAAGAACCACTGAGCTACACCCGTTATTCCTTAATGGAAAATGAGATTCTGAGGGAATGGGAAACGGGATGACAAAGTTTTGTTTTGGCTTAAAATCCTTCCCTTCTGTCTCAGAATCAATACTAAGTATAGGTTCCAAGGCAGAAGACCAGTAATGGCGAGCCAGTGGGGTGTAAGTGACTTGCCCAGGGTCACACAGCTAGGAAGTATGTGAGGTCACATTTGAATCCAGCACCTCCCATCTGGAGATCTGACCCTCTATCCACTGAGTTACTCAGCTGCCTCTGAGGTGTATGTTTTCATTCAAGAGGATGAGTAGAAACCGAGGCAATGGCTGCCATGAATGTATTGCTAGTGTCTTAACAGGTAAAAGTGAAAGCAAATGAATGGAGTGTGCAGGGCCCCTTCCATCCTTGTGTCTTTCCCCCAAAGAATATGCATCACAGAAGATGCTGGGGAATGGTGTTTATCTCCTGATGCCTGCTCCCCTGGCCCCAGCCCATAGGACAATCGATGATGGAAACTGGATGATCAGGTTTGACCTGCCACCACTTCCCTGCTTTGTGGGTAGCTTTAGCTCGCCACTGGGTTTCTGCTTCCAGAGCATTGGACACCTTGAGCTACCACAAGAACACCCACACCAGCATGATGGGAAGGGAGAAATTCAATTCAGTTCAAACATCTACAACTGAGAGCTCCCTAGAGAGAACTGCTCAAGGGCAGACGTGCAAAGTGGGGGATGAAATCATCCAGCGTCATATAGGGTTCCCTCTCTGACCTTTCCACCATCACCTTTGAGCCCAAGTCCCCCACGAAGCAGGGGCAGAGGAGACACCAGAGTTCAGAGGGAAATGAGGAAAGAATCGAGGGCTAGAAAATATTCCTGAAGTCCAAATGAAGCCATTAATAAAACAGGAGGCTGGCTTTCCCCAGGCTCAGCTCAGACTCCCGTGGAGGTCAGTCAGAAAAGGAAATTGAATCACGTGTGTGCAGCGGCATTCACAGATCATCTAAAAGGTGGCTACAGGGGCCGTGGAAACGATCTCCTTTATCTTACAGGGAGAGTCTCTCCTGGACGTAGTCAAGGGCGGCGCTGAGTTAGGAAAGGAAAAGAGTGTTGGGTTTGGCATTCTGAAGCAACGGAAATAATAAGGGAACCCTGTTCTGCAGGCCAGTAAGAATACAGTTCCTGCCTTTGGGGAGGGAAAAAAGAGAATGAGATGTGGATTTTTGGACAACGCTAATGGTGGAATTTGTTTCTCTTGCATATTTATTATAATTTAGTTTACATATATACATAACAAACCATGTGGATCATATTATTCGGTTATACATTCTATTATGATATACATAAAAAATAAATGGTAACAAATTTCTTTGTTTTAATTGAAATTTTATAATTAATTCATTAATTTAGAATATTTTTCCATAGTTACAAGATTCATGTTCTTTCCCTCCCCTCCTCCCCCCTCCCCCGTAGCTGACACAAATTCCACTGTGTTTTACATGCATCATTGATCAAGACCTATTTCTATATTATTAATATTTGCACTAGAGTGATCATTTAGAGTCTACATCCCCAATTATATCCACATCGAACCACGTGATCAAGCAGTTGTTTTTCTTCTGTGTTTCTACTCCTACAGTTCTTTCTCTGGATGTGGATAGTGTTCAAGATTAAAAAAAAAAAAGAATACAGTTCCCTCTATAGAGTAAGTCATAGAACACTGTATCAAAAATAATAATAACAATATCAATAATAATAACAAAAACCACAACAACAATGACAATAACTAACATTTATGGAACACTTAGTGTACCAGGCATTGTGCTAAGCATTTTACAGTTATTATCTCATTCATTATTTTTATCATATTTCAATTATTTTTATTTTTAAATTATTAATTATTATATTCTTTATTATCTCACTCTATTATTATATCCATTTTATTTTTTATTTTGTTTTTTTAAACCCTTACTTTCTACCTTAGAATCAATATTGTATATTGGTTCCAAGGCAGAAGAGTGGTAAGAGCTAGGCAATGGGGGTTAAATGACTTGCCCAGGGTCATACAGCTAGGAACTATCTGAGGCCCCATATACCTACTTTAGAGATGAGGAAATTGAGGCAAACAGGTTAAATGATTTGTCCCAGGGTCACACAACTGGTGTCTAAGGTCAAGTTTGAATTCAAGGTTTCCTGACTCTAGGCCATTCTATGCTCTGTAGTCAAGGGACATGGGCTCAAATCCTGGTACTGGTACTGGTACATTTACTGTATGACCTTAGGTAAGTCATTGTATTTCTTTGAAACTTTTTTAAAAATCTCATTTGTAAAATAAGAAGATGGCCCAGATGATCACTGCATTCCCTTCCAGCTCTAAATCATATGAAGAAAACTTATTCTGGAAGAAGAAAATCATGGGGAATCCACCAAATGCCTGCTAAATCCATGGCAAGATTTTTTTTTTCAGTGTGAATTGAGAATTTTTAATAACTCATTAAATGTTCTTATAATATGTACTCTTCCTATGTTACGGGGAGGATTAAGAGCTGAGATCAAACTGGTTAGCACATTGTAATCCTATCGTATTATATCATTATAAGATCATAGATTTAGAGACAGAAGGGACCTTCGAAGTCATCTAGATGAGGAAACTGAGACCCAAGGATATTAAGTGACTTGTCAAAGATCACACAGGTAGTAATAATATACTATATTATGATAAATCATCTTAAAGAGGCAACGTTTTTAACATTTTTTTAAACCCTTACCTTTCAACTTAGAATCAATATTGTATATTGGTTCCAAGGCAGAAGAGTGGTAAGGGCTAGGTGATTGGGGTTAAGTGACTTGCCCAGGGTCACATAATCAGGAAGTGTCTGAGGACAGATTTGAACCCAGGACCTCCCATCTCTAGGCCTGGCTTTCAATCTACTGAGCTCCCCAGCTGCCCCCAATTCTTAACATTTGAAATGATAGAACATTTGGTTTGCCACTCCTCCTTGGAATATTAGCCTCCAAGATTGCAGCTAGTGAGCAGAATGTTCATGAGTCTTGAAGGAGCCTTCTCCAGAACATTGCCTAGCACAGCCCAGAACTCTAAGGCAGGGACATCAGAGTTTTGTCCTAGCAGCATTAGCCATGTAGAAAGGACAGAATATGATACATTGCTAGGAGGAAATTTAGTCAGAACAGGAAGCTGACAAATATCATCTTGGGCAAGCTGTCCAGTCCTGCCCTGATCCACTCTTGTCACTGCATTTTTACCCAGAAGACCAAGTGTCCATAGTTATCTGCTGCTTCGTTGAAGAAGGTCTGCTCATACCGTCCCAGGCACAAGAAGTGCTATTTACTACTTACAATCTCAGTGGAATCCCAATCACATGAAAACCAGAAGTAACCCAAAATATCCCGTTATAAGGGAGCATCGCTTCCTCTGGACATATAGACTATTTTATTAGATGCCATCTTTCTTGCCATCTGGTGGGCCTGGGGCTAGTTCTTAATATGCAACCTTCACTCCCCACCCTCAGTCCAGCACGTGATGTTTGTACCCTGAGAGTTTTTTATATTTGATGAAAATAATAGCCTGGGAGGCAACTGGGTAGCTTAGTAGATTGAGAACCAGGTCTAGAGATGGGAGGTCCTAGGTTCAAATCTGATCTCAGAAACTTCCTAGCTGTGTGACCCTGGGCAAGTCACTTGACCCCCATTGCCTAGCCCTTACCACTCTTCTGCATTGGAACCAACACAGTACTGATTCTAAGACAGAGAGTAAGGGTTTAATAAACAAACAAACAAAAAAACCACAACCAAATAATAAAGAAAAATAATAGCTTGGGGCAGCATAAGGGATAGAGTATGAAGGATCTGGGTTCAAATCTGACTTCAGATATTTCCTAGCTGTGTGACCCTGGGCAAGTCCCTTAATCCCTATTGCCTAGCCCTTACTTCCCTGCTGTCTTGGAACTGATACTTACTATCAATTCTAAACCAGAAAATAAGGGTTTTGCTTTTTTTTTTTAAATAGCTCATCATTAGCCCTTTGAGGTTTGTCAAGTGCTTTCCCAGAATCATAGTACTCAGGTCTGAAGATACTTCAGAGACTATCTCATTTTACAGATGAAGAAACAGGTCCAGAGAAGTTCAATCATGTAAACAAGGTCATGCTGGTAGTATCAGAGCCAGGCTTTGAATCCTCATTGCCTGACTGCCACATCTCACTGTCTCTCTAGAGTGGCATGGTTTGCCTGCTCCTTTACTAGTGGTTATTCAGATGATCAGTGATTTCTCCTGAATTTTCCTACCCCAACCCCGATTCTCTTAAACCTTTCAATAATGATCATCCTAAAACCCTTGGGCTTCATAGTGTGTATATATGTATGTGTGTGTGTGTGAGAGAGAGAGAGAGAGACAGACAGACAGAGACAGAGACAGAGACAGAGAAAGAGAAAGACAGACAGAGACAGACAGAGAGGGAGAGGGAGAGAGAGAAGGAGGGGGGAAAGAGAGAAGGTGGGGGGAGAGAGAGAAGGAGAAGAGAGAGAGAAGGGGGAGAGAGGAAGAGAGAGAGGGGGGAGAGAGAGAGAGAGAAGGAGGGGAGAGAGCACCCTAATCAGTGATCAGTCCATGCACCTACTGAATTGACTGGAATAATTAAACTGGTGGAACTGGTTTCTATTATGGATACAAACCCAGCAAAAGCAAAGTCACTGGAGATCTTCAGATCTTCAAAGTCTCCAAACAAGCTTCCATTTCCTCCAGAACACCCTGCTTCTCAAACTCCTTCCTTCTTCCCACACACGAGGAGAGCTAGCTGCTGCATTTAGCATCCCAAATTCTGAAGGAAAAACAAAACACTGTCATCTTTGCCCACATGGAGAGGAGCTCCCAACAGCATTGACTCTCCTGCTATTTATAGAGCAGGTTTTATACTTGCTAGACAGTGCCAAGTGAATTGTCAATGAGGGCCTTTTGCACACAAGCATATGGGAACAGGATTTAGCATGATTTTAAGTTCTTTTTTGGTGGTAAAAACTTACTTATCTATTATCTCCGTGTACATTATATATGCTTTGTACATTAGCTTTACAAATGGGATTCAGAAAATCTTGCAATTCACACAAAGTTTTCCAAGTTCTTCTTCATCTTTCCCCCTCTGAGCCTAAAGAGAGTGGCTATTCTCCAAGGTCCCTTCCAGCTCCAGAGAGCACAGAATCATTGATTCTTTGAGCTGAAAGGGAAATAAAAGACGATCTGGCCAAATTGTGAGCCTGAGAGACAGTAAATGGCTAACCCAAAGACCACACTGGTAGTGACAGAGGGCACCATTTGGACCCAGATTCTCAGATTCCAGAACCAAAGCTCTTTTGCCTATACCACACTTCCTTCTCTGTTCAAGTAATAGATCAACGGGGTTCAAGAGGCCTGAAAGGGACCTCCATTATACAAACAGTGCCTTAAAGATGGAGATCCAAATCCACATGGTGGGAAAAGCACTGGCTGTGGAAGGTTGCCAGGGTGACTGACCTTGGGTAAGTCATTTAGTCTTTTTAAACCTCTTGTCCTTATCTGAAAAATGGAGTCATTTTAAAAGTTGATCTTATTGAAACGTGACCTATGATTCCTACTAATTCCTTTACTAGACAAAGAGCACACACACAAATCTGGAAAGTTCCCTTTTTTATGAGAAGAGAAATCCTCCGGTAGAAATTCTTTCCGATGATCAGTCTATAATACATATCATCAGCAATATATATGATCAGTGATCAGTCTGTAAAATATAGTTTTAGAGAACTGTCCTAGGGCAGAAGGGGGCCAAGTGACTTGCTCGAAGAGGCAGAATTTGAATCTAAGACTTCCTAATTCCAATGCCAGTCCCTCCTTCCACTACACTCAATCTCTCTCAGTCTCATTTTTCTCATCATTAAAATGGGAATAAAAATAGCACAAGGTTGTTATGGGAATCTAATGAAATAATAAATTCAAGTGCTTTGCAAACTTTAAAAGACTATATTAATGTTAGGTATGATTAATATTGCCTTCCATGCTGCCTCTGCATTGAGAATCCCAGCCAGACATAATCCATCATTTATTCAACAAGTGGTTTCATTTATGAATGTTTCCTGAATGCCTTCTTATGAATATATACATCCTTGAGCCTGGAAATTATTGCAGCATCATGGTTGGGAAAAGAATCAGGATAAGGAGCAGTGGAGAGAGGGCCAGCTGTGAAGTCAAGAAGACTCAGAGTCAGGACCCAGTTCTGTCTCTGACATATCCTTGGCAGAAGAGACAAGGGCAGCCACTCATCCTCTGGGTGCTCCAGGCAGCCCTCAGCAAATTGAAGTCAGTGACAAGTTGCTGCTATTTAGCAGAGGATGGAGTTTTGTACTACAATGAAATCCCAGGTTTGGACCAAAAAAGTATAAAGATATATGATAGATAAGAAAAAAAGAGGAAGGAAGGAAGGGAGGGAGGGAGGGAAAGGAAGGAGGGAGAGAAAGGGGAGAAGAAAAAGGGAAGGTGTAGTATAGAATAGGTTAGTATTAGATAGATTAAGATAGTTGAGTGTAGGTTGTTTGTTGTTTTGGGTAGAAATCTTAGTTTAGGTAATTTGTAAGTAATTTAGTTTGTGCACAAATGCCAAAATAGTGTTTTCAACACAATTTAGGTTTTGTGCAAAGGGGGGACTATAGCAGTAGTGTTGCAAAGCATGACTGGCAGGTCCTCAAGACAGAGAATCTTCAGAGCTGGCAGGGAAAGTTTCCAAAATTATTAGAGAGAGAGGGAGAGAGAGTTTGCTTCAACTGGAGTTTGAGCTGATAGGGAAACCTGACGGTGGGAGATATTATCTCTCTCATGGACTCCATTGGACCTTGGACAAGCAGATCTTCAAATAAGAGTGAGCAGGAGTTTTCCCCAATACTCTTAGGTGAACTAAGGGAAGATTGTGTAAGACTTCAGCAATTCTCTGGACATCTAAGGACCTTCATGTGGATACCAGCATCTACCTGCTAAAGAATCTATATATGTGAGATCTCTGAGTTTTGTTGGACTGGCCTTTAGGATTTTAGTATAGGAAGATAAGCTTATTAGCTAGGGGGTTAAACTAGGGGTTAAGCAGTCTGATCTCCCTTTTCCTCCTTTCTCCCTTTCCCCTCTCTGTTAAAATAAAATCAAATTATTTATATATATATTCCTTCTGTGTTTCTTCCCTAAAACCTTTCCCATCTAATTGTACATTTCAAAGGGAGGGGAAAAGAGTGGGAGAAAAGAAGGAAGAGAAAAAGAAAGTAAGGAAAAATATTTATTAAGTGCTTCTTATGTGTCAGATACCGTGCTAAGTGCTGGTGATTCATAGACAAGGAAGTAAGGCATTCCCTGCCTTCAAGGAGCTTACATTCTAATGTGGAAAAAGAACACACAAAATGGAGTTGAAGAGAAGGAAGGCTGCTATCTGATTGTAAAGCAGCTAGTGAGAAGGAGACCATTTTAAAGTGAGTCAAGATATGTCAGATAAAGAATGGTTGGATTCCCTCCTGCCATAATGATATGGATACAGGAATACTCAATAGAAAAGGCTACAGAGTGGAGGCTTCTGTAATATGGGAAAGTGACTGGCAAAAAGAAGTCTAGAAAGAGGAGTTATGAATGAAGTGATTTTTAAATTTAAATTGCATTTAAATTTAAATTATTTAAATGTAATTTAAAATTTTTAATTACAAATTGGAAATGATGGAATTTTGGATCATTCAGTTGGGGTTGCTAAAAGAGGAAGGTATCTAGGGATAAATCATCAAAGGTAAGATGGAAAAGTGGACAAAACTGATAACCTTAACCAGGAAAGCCTGGAATATGTCAATTGCAAGACTTATTGGCATCTAAACCAGAGGCCTGGCACATGATCTGGCAATACTCCTGAGGGTGGCCAAATCAGATTAAAATAAAGTTCTTCTGTGATTTTGTGATTCTGTGATTTTGATGTATTGATGTAGTAATAATAAAAAATATATACACGTATATGATTTTCTAAGTCAATATGAATCTGTAGGAATACTTATGTATGATTTAGTAGTTCCCATTTCTATTTGAGTTTGACACCACTGATCTAAATAAACACTTTGGGAGTCAGATCTTGGTAATCAATTAAGCACATGTGCCATAGGTTCACCAATACAGCCTTATAACATTTAGTCTCCCCCAGAGGGCTATACTTAAACCGTCTTAAAGCTAACATGGAGTTAGCAGGTAAAAAAAAATTGATTTTTTTTTTTTGTAACATGGTCTAATGGGGAAAGCCTCTTGGTGCAAAGAGCAGGCTTCAAGTATTTATTTTATAATTTGTTAACTGTTTGACCTTAGATGGGTAAGTGGTACAGTGGACAGAGCATTGGGCTTGGAGTCAGGAAGACCTGAGTTGAAATCCAGTCTCAGACATTTACCAGTTATATGATCTCAAGCAAGTCACTTAACCCTGTTTGCCTCAGTTTCCTCATCTATAAAAATGAGCTGGAGAAGGGAATGCAAGCCATTCCAGTATCTTTGCCAAGAAAAACACAAATGGGATCACAGGACTGAAAAAAAATGACTAAACAACAATAACAAATAAGCATAGGCTAATCATTTACTCAGGAACTGTTGATTCTGTGAAGGGTATGATGATTCCCTGCCTTGAAGTACCACTCAGAATTCCCAGTTGTAAGCTTCCTGAGTTGAAAACTCTCTTCTTTAACCACAGTTCTCCACTCTCTCCTACTTATTCAAGTCAACTTCATCTCTCCAATGCCCTTAATCCCTTTTCCCTACCCCTCTTCCATTGTACCCTCTGGGACTCCACTGCTAAGAAATTTTCCTCAACATTCTTTCTGGAAATTATTTTTTTATATCTTTGTATTTACTTATATGTAAATGTTATTCCAACCCCATCTCCCTCTAGATTGCAGACAAGGACTGGCTTTGCCATTTTATCTTCAGTGTCTGGCACATAGTAGGCATTTAATGCTTAATCAGATTAGCTTCACTTCTCTGAGACTTGGTTTGTTAAACTGGAGAAGACTTTGGATTTAATTATCTCTCAAACACTTTCAGCCCAGCCCATCCCATCCCATCCCCCTGAGACTGCCTCCCAAAGCTGAAATTTGCTAGCAATCACATGGGTTGTCACCAAGAGATGCAGTATAGACCAGACCCCACTCTTTCCTCTCCTTATTTAGAGGTACCAACCACCAGACTGATTTGCCTGGGGGCAAACAAAGTTACCATCACAAGTGTTGATGCTGATTTGAGGTAAAACCCTTAAGTCTCAGCTACTCAACCCAAGAAACCAAAGCAGCCAGTGCAGAACAAACAGAAATCTCATATGTCTCTTGCAAGAACAAAATCTGCTGCCATGGTAACAACAAAAAGTGACAGCTTTGAAAGGAACACTGGACTCAAGATAGCAGAAGAGTTCAAATCCAGTCTGTACTACTTCCATGTCACCAATTTCTGTGTTATACACAAAAGACCATAGGATTATAGAGCTAGAATCTAGATTATAGATCTAAAATCTCCAACCGTGGACCTGGGACTTTGGAAAGCATCTGATTTATCTCTTTGCATTTTAGAGATGAGCAAACGGAGGTTTAGAGGTTAAGTGACAGTCTCAGATTTTATCTGCCACTTGTGATTGACTGCACTGGGCTAGGAACCAGGAACTGGAGAAATACGTGATATGGAGACTTTCTGTTGCTTAGTCCTGGTGATTTTTCTTTCTCTTTCTCTCTCTCATTTTTACTAATAAATAATTATAATTTAACATCCGGTCTCCAAGATTATTTTAATCATTACAAGACCATCTCCTCATAGATCATAGATCTAGAGTTGGAAAGGACCTCAGAGACCATCTAATCCAATATCCTCATTTAAACTAGTGAGGATCAAATCTGGCCTCAACTTCCCAACTGTGTGACTCTGGGCAAGTCACTTGACCCCCATTGCCTAGCCCTTACCACTCTTCTGCCTTGGAACCAATACACAGTATTGATTCCAAGATGGAAGGTAAGGGTTTAAAAAAACAAACAAATAAATAAATAGACTAGTGAGGAAGCAGCACCAGAGAGATTGAAGTCTTTTGTTCAAGGCTATACAAATAGTGACTGAGGCAGCATTTGCATTTAAGACCTCTTTCTCCAAAATGCACTCTTTCCTCTCTTCTAGACCATTAGTGTACAAATGAGGAAACTGAGTTCTATTAGGAAAAGTGATTTGCCCATAGTCAGAGAGGTGGGAAAGCAGCAGAGCTGTGATCAGAACCCATGTCCTGTAGCAAAATGGAAGGATAAACTGCCCCTGGTACCCACCATGCTATCAAGAAGAAGTCCCTAAACATGGTAGGTGAACCCCCTGGGGAAAGTTTAAACAAGGACATGGATAAAATGGTTTCAAATGATGGGAAGGGGCAGACTCATTTTCAGGAGCACCCACATGGATGAGATTATGGATCCATTGAAATACTCAAGGGGGCAGCTGGGTAGCTCAGTGGATTGAGAGCTAGCCCTAGAGACGGGAGGTCCTAGGTTCAAATCTGGCCTCAGACACTTCCCAGCTGTGTGACCCTGGGCAAGTCACTTGACCCCCATTGCCTAGCCCTTACCACTCTTCTGCCTTGGAGCCAATACACAGTATTGACTCCAAGACGGAAGGTAAGGGTTATCATAAAAAAAAAAAGAAATACTCAAGTATGAGGGCGGGGAATGGGGACAATAAAACAGGATGCTTATCTCCAAAAAACTGTGGAGAGGAAATTAGTTAATAAACTTAAAGTTGCAAACCCTAAATGCCTGCTTCTATAAGAAGTCTTTCCCAATCCCTCTTGATTCTAGTTTGTCCCTCTGCTGATTACTTCCCATTTACCTTGTATATCGTTTGTTTAGACATAAGAATTTGTTAGATTGTGAGCTCCTTTTGGGCAGGGATTGTCTTTTACCCTTCTATCCCCAGTGCTTAGTACACAGTACACAGCTGGTATTTAATTATTGACTGAAAATGACCTAGAAATAAGAACTGCTATTGTTACCTTCATAATAGTAATCATAGTAATAGTATAGAGCACTTTAAGGTTTAAGAAGTGGTTTACAAGTATTATCTCAGTTATTATTTATTTTTATTATTATAATTATCATCTCATTATTTCACAATAACCTCTGGGAAGTTGGTACTATTATTATCTCCGTTTTACAGATGAGGAAACTGAGGCAGATAGCAGTTAAGTGATTTGTACAGAGTCACATGATTCATCAATAGACATCTAATAAAATTAGATTTCCCAATCTCATCCTTCTTCTGGAAAACTGACCCCGCAGCCAAATGGCTCTTTCCGGTATCTGTGACATCCTCTTCATCCCACAATTCTTTGTAGGAATGCTCCTAAGATCCAGTTTTTTTGCATCATTTTATGGAGGAGCCATATAAATAACTAAGGCTTCCACTTCACTCTCAGGCTAAAATGAGGACCACAGACCTAGTATCACCTAATCCTCGAGAACAGCAAAGGATCTTAGAGATCTGTCCAGTCTATGTCTGACTATGTCTAATCTGAGCCAGATTCTCCAATTTCTTCAGAATGACCAGTTACTTTGATGCACGCATCTGCATTCCAATGAGTGATTGTCTGTGGAGTATCAGAAAGCCTCACCTGTTTAGAGTCCCTAGGAAGACACAATAGCTGCTTTCCAAGGCCTTCGGATTGAAAATGGAATGAAAATAATGCTGAATTAAAATTTCTTTGGTAGAATACAAATATATGCATATATAGATTTTTGCCCATGTGTGGGAAGAGGAAAATCCAGACAGTGACTAAAGTCCTGAGCCAGGAAAAGGCAACAAAAAAATTCATGAGTCAGGATTATGTTATTATTTCTATTGTCAAAGATAATAACTTGTCACTTTAATTAAGAGCCTATACTATTACTAGTGCCAGCACGTGACAGTGTTTACTGACTGCAGGATCCTATTGTAAATATAAAATGAGCAAAATTTAAAAGTATTTGAAGCAACTTAAATACTTCTTGCTTTAATGAAGGCAGAATATCTTCTTAAAACTCATGAAACAGGAAAAATGAAAAAAACCCATTCATCTATTTCTTACCTCTTAGACATAGAGAGGTGACATGATGGATAGTGCTCACTCTTGAACTGGGAAGATCTGAGTTCAAATCCAGACTTCACATTTATAAACTTGTGATCTTATGGGTTTAGTCATATGCTATCTGCCTCAGTTTTTTCATCTGTAAAATAGGTACAACAATATCACCTACTTCCCAGAAGTTGTGAGGATCAAAGGAGAGAATGTAAAGTGTTCTGCAAACTTTAAAGAGCTATAGAAATGTGAGCTATTATTATTATTGTAGGTAGGGGTATAGAATGTTGAATATATTATTGGATATGGTCAGTTTCTATTGTTTATGCTTCATTGTTTTTATTTGTTACAAGGGAGAGTTTTATTTGGAATTTAATGCAGCATGAAAGATGGAAGTCATAATATTACTTTAAACTTTAAAGATAAAATTCTAAAAAATCTCTAATGAATTAATTTATTTATCACTCCTCCTTGAGGCAGACATTATTTATTCAACTCCTCTATCTTTAGTCACAGTTAATATGCAAGTTAGAAAACAGGATCATAGCATTTACAGCTGTAAGGGACCTTCAAGATCATCCCATTACAACCTTTTTTTATCTTAAAGATAAGGAAATTTGCCCAGTTATGTGACTTTCCCAGAATGACTCCAGTAGCAAATTCCAAAGCCAGGATTAGTCCAAATTCAGTTCTCCTTCTGTCTCCTACACTACACTTTGTCGCTCAGTGAGGGGTTTCTTAAATGTTGGTTTGCCTCCCCACCTTACAAAATATGACACTGAGTCTAAGAATAAAGAATCACTATGGGTTGGGCTTTTAAAGTGTTATCTTAATAGGTTACATGATTGTAGCATTAAAGATGGAAGGGACCTTAGACATCAGCTAGTCCAATGCCCTCAATTTGCAAATGAGGAAACTGAGACTCCAAAAAGCTCTTTGCATCCTCTAAAGTCAGTAGACTTTTTAGACTTTTTTCTTCTGACTACAAGATTAACATTCTTTCTATTGTGCCCTAGTATCTCCCTCTACAGATCTTAGTTTTCAGCTTTTTTTTAAGGGGATTTTGTTTTTCAGGATCTCTAGATTTTTTAAAAATACTATTTTATTTTTCCCAATTTTATTCAATAACAATTTTTAACATATGTTTTCCAAAATTTTGGGATCCAAATTCTCCCTCCTTCCTATCTCCCTGAGATGGTAAGCAACTTATTCTAGGTCATACATGTGTGATCATGAAAAAACATATTTCCACTTTGGTTATGCATAGTTGTTTTGTTCTTGTCAATCAGTCATTTTCAGTTGTGTCTAACTCATTGTGAGCCCATTTTGGAATTTTCTTGTCAAAGATGCTGAAGTAGTTTGCATTTTTCTTCTTTTATAGACAATGAAACTAAGACAAATATGGTTAAGTGACTTCTCCAGGGTCACACAGCTAGTAAGAGTCTAAGGCTAAACTTGAACTAATCTAATTTTCCACATCTTTCAAAGGTAAAGAAATGAAAAAAAAGTAGGATATTTGAATTGCACATTCTATTTACCTGTCTATCTAATAAGGCAGAAAACTGAGCAGGTGTATCTTGAGAAGATTTTCATCACTAAAGGATTCAAAAAAGGAGGGGGAGTGGCTGTTGCTAAATACCCTCATGAAGCAGAATGTTTGATTCCTCAATCACTATGATTAATTGAGATTTCAGTGGAGTTATGGGTTTGTTGTTTTCTTTTAAATCCATAATAGTGAGGCTTTTGATATGTCCTTGGTTCATCTTGGGGCTCAGCTGTGAATGTACAATTATTTGGATTTAATCAAAAGAGCTGGATTCAAATTGCAGTTGTATGACCTTAAACCTGTCTTTTGATCCCTTATCTATCTATCTAATCCATCCATCTCTCTCTCTCTATCTACCTAATCTATCCATCTATTCAGCTATCTATCTATCAATCCATCCATCTATTTATCTATGGAGTCTTTTGATTCCTATCTATAAAATAAAAGGGTAAGGACTAGACTGCCCATTCTGCCCCTCAGCATACTGTATTGTACTAACTTAATTTTATTAAGAACACACTCTTTCAGCAATTATATTGTATAGTTGGTAATCAAAAACAAAGCTACAATGAAGGTACCAACATGTTTTATAATACTGTGTAGCTAATGCAAAAACTAACAGAAATAAAGAGAAAAGTTGTCATCCTGAATGCAAAGAGCTTACTCAAATAAAACTACTATAAAAAACCTATTTCAGATGATTAAACTTTTATTTTAGTGATGATGATCCTCTGATCCTTAGCAACAACTCAGAAACAAGTTCTGTGGTTCCTTACTCCTCCCCCAGAATTTCAACAAAAGGAGCAAACAAAAAACCAACCATCCAACCAACCAAACAAACAAACAAAAACTTCCCTCACCTATTACTTCAGCTATAAAAAATCCTGCTGAAAGTGACCAGGAAGTTGAAAACCTTCCAACTGGAAACTTACTGAGCATAGTGAGCTGCATTGCTTCCTATCGCTGAGACAAAGTATCTCACTTTTCCAATTGCCTAGATTTATTAGTACCCCATCGAAATACATCCATTCAGTTATACAAACAAATGCCATACTTTTCTCCTGGAATCAGATAATTCTCCAGGTCCCAGAGGGAAAGCAAAACCTGATTAAGGTGCCCTGGAAACAGTTGTGGCTAAGTAGATTAAATAAATGTATGCTTTTATTTGAACAGAAACAACACTCAATTTGGCTCCTGGACGTTCTTCTCAAATGGAACTGATACTCCCTATTACCAGGGAGCCTTCTTCTACCTAGACCCCAGGACACGTGGGTCTTAACTGATCAAAAGACTGCTGGGTGACAGAAGATTTCAGGCTGAAGACTGAGTTCTGATAATTGATATCCCCCCAGGGCCAGGCTCAGCCAAAACTGTAAGGGAGCCAACTTTCTGTGCTGTCCCCTTCCGTCTTTCCTCTTTGGGTATCCAGCGTTCTCTAGACTTCTGCACTCTCTGTTCTCCTGGAACCAGATCCACTGTCCTTCGTTCTCACAATTTCTCCTCCAGGCTTTCACCAGCACGCCCATGGGTGGCTTCCTGCCCCAACTCCACTTTGCTTTTTAGCTTCCTTTTTGGGGAGGCTGTCTTCCCCTCTGAGAATGGGACAGCCTTGTTTTACAAACCCCCAATAGACAGACCCTCAAGAAACTGGATGATCAACCTTTGTCCCAGCCTGAACCATAAACTCTAAAGCACCCTTTGAGCACCCTAGGCAGGAGTAGATGATATGACAAAATCTCAAGTACAGGACCCCTTTTGTTTTTTTCTGCTCTATCTAGACTGCTCCCAGGCATCCTACCCTCTGGCTACATCCTCTTTCCCAAGACTTTATGGAATTAGTCATTGTCCTTCCTTTCATATACTTCCTAAAGTGCACGCACACACACACACACAGCATGTGTGTATATGTGTGCATAGGACTATGTATATATTTGTGTGTGAACATATATGTATATGTGTATATACATAGGGGTGAATTTATGTGTATCTACATATGTGGGTGTGTATGTGCACAAATATGTGTATGTGCACACTCAGTGTGTGTATTGCACATATATGGGTAGCTATGCATCTGCATATGTGCATGTGTGCACACATGTCATGCACATGTAAGTATGTATAAACACCACATACATATGAGTGCACTGCAATGCACACATGTGTTTGCAGGCACACATGTGGGAAATATGTGTTACACACTGGGTATGCCTGTTTGTATGTATACATATATGTACACACATGCATGCATGTTCCACGTTCTTTAGTGGAAATTCCCAATACTGGAGTCTTCCCCCAGACAGTGCTGATGGCCCCGCTGTGGTTGGCTCTGTGGGTGACTTTGACTACGGTCCCCCTAGTCCTGATTAAAGGCTTGTTCCAAAATAACTGCTCTGGTAGTGTGGGCTTATTTTCCAGATCAACAGATGTAAGTTCCTTGAGGGCAGGTTCTGTCTTTGCTTGCATTGTATCCCTGCACTTGGCACAGTGCCTGCCATAGAGTAAACACCTAATAAAGCTTGTTGATTGACTTCCATTTTCCTTCTTTCTCTCCCCATCATCAGAGGTTCCCGTCCCATGTTCCCTTCTTTACTGTGTCCCTCTTAGAGCTGCTTGACCGCTCCTATTCCTGTGAAGGGAGGGAGATCATCAGTTCTTCCTTTTAGTGAGATAGAAAACCGCAAAGTTTTACCCTCTGCGCTGCCACTGTTTCCTAAGATCTTTCCGGCTTGCCTCTACACCATTCTGAACTCCCTTCCCCCCAGCAGCCATCTGCACGCTTGTTGCAACCTGAGGACCCATGAGCCTTGTTATCGGCATGGCAGCTGCCCCCTTAGGACTTCCAGGTCTTTCCATCCGCCCGGCAGCTGAAATTTCTTTTACGAGTTGTCTTCCCGAATTAGAGCCCGAGTTTCTTAAAAACAAGGACCATCTCACTTTCTTTTCTTTCTGTCCTCAGAGCTAGAACAGAACTTGGCACCTTGCAAAGAATCTAATAAATGCTTTTTCATTCACATCTATACCCATCTATCAAAAACTACTGCTAGGAAATGATTGTAAATCAGTCGTTTATACTTTAGTGTGAATGGTTCAAGGTCTCTCCCAAATATCATAAATCTAGAGCTGAATAGAACCTCAGACCATCTAATCCATCCTTTTTACTTGATAGATGAGGAATCTGAAACTCAGGGAGGGTTACATGACTTGTCTAAAATCACATAGATCATATATAAAAAAAAATATGTATATATTAGGCAATGGGGGTCAAGTGACTTGCCCAGGGTCACACAGCTGGGAATTTTCTGAGGTCAAATTTGAACCCAGGACCTCCCATCTCTAGGCCTGGCTCTCAATTCGCTGAGCTACCCAGCTGCCCCCACAGATCCTAATTATTAATGGTAGGATTTGAACACAGGTACTTGGACTCTAGAATCAGCTGTTCTTCTACTTTAATATGCTATTCTACAAATATTTGAATTTTACGTCTTAAGCACTTGGAGCAGACCATCAGGCTAGAGCTGACCTAAGACCCAGACTATGCACAACAATTTCTGCTAGCCTGGGGGTGAGGGGATGAAGGTGGGGCACAAGGATCTGGGTTCATCAACTCCACTTACCAGGTCCTATGCAAAGCCAATGCAGATCTAGCACCCTATACCAGTCTTTTGACATTCAAGTGTTCCACTGTTTACCCCCTCTCCAACATGGTGCATGAGAAGTAGGGAAGAGTGAACACAACCCTACAACTTTGGTCCAGCAGGTAGATTTTGAGCTTTATTTTTTCAGCTACTACATAGTTCACTATCTGTCTGTCTGTCTTTTTTCCTTCCTTCCTTCCTTCCTTCCTTCCTTCCTTCCTTCCTTCCTTCCTTCCTTCCTTCCTTCCTCCCTTCCTCCCTTCCTCCCTTCCTCCCTTCCTTCCTTCCTTCCTTCCTTCCTTCCTTCCTTCCTTCCTTTCTTTCTTTCTTTCTTTCTTTCTTTCTTTCTTTCTTTCTTTCTTTCTTTCTTTCTTTCTTTCTTTCTTTCTTTCTTTCTTTCTTTCTTTCTTTCTTTCTTTCTTTCTTTCTTTCTTTCTTTCTTTCTTTCTTTCTTTCTTTCTTTCTTCAGCAAAAAACCCTTCCTGACCCCTAGCTCCAGTCCTCTCATTTTCTTCTCTGACACTACTCTACCTGTGTGCCTTGCTAACCTTTCCCACCCCTTCCATTGCGCCCTCTGAAATTCCTGTTCCTTAGTGAACAAATTTCCCTTTATTTTGGATCAATTTCCCCTCACACTTCTAGACTTCACTGAGATCCTGCTCTCTGCCTCTCTTCACCACAGTCTGTCCCTTTACCCACACCCATTTACATACTGATCCTGGAGGGAGAGCCAGAATACTCTGATCTCCATTGATGTTTCCAGACTGCTCCCCCTTTACCACTATCTTTTCTTAAAATGTTTTAATTTTTCCCCAGTTACATGTAAAATCAGTTTTTAACATTCATTTTTAAAGTTTAAGTTCCAATTTCTCTCTCTCCTTCCCACTTTCCCTATTTCACTTCTTCCTACCCCATAACCCTCCCTGAGATTGTTAAGCAATCTGATAAACATTTTGCAAGTGTAATCATGTAAAAAAACATTTTTCCATATTAGCCATTTTGTGGAAGAGATGGATACACTATGGCACAAATGAATGTAATGGACTTCTCTACTTAGCAGCAACACAATGATCCAAAACATTTCTGAGGGACTTATGAGAAAGAATACTATCCACATTCAGAGAAAGAACTGTGGGAGTAGAAACCCAGAAGAAAAACAACTGCTTGATCACATGGATTGATGGGGATGATTGGGGACAAAGACTCTAAACAATCGCCCTAGTGCAAATATCAGTAATATGGAAATACATCTTGATTAATGACACATGTAAAACCCAATGGAACTGTTCAGTGGCTATGGGGGGGGGGGGGAGGGAATGAATATAAATCATGTAACCATGGAAAAATAGTCTAAATCAATTAATTAAATAAAAATTTTCAAATCAAACCAAATTGTTCTCCAGAATGGTTAAATCAGATCACAACTCCACCAAGAGTGTATTCGTGTCCCAATTTTCTCTCTTCCAAACCAACCTTCATCATTTTCCTTTCCAGTCATATACCATCATCTCCTAATAACCTCTTCCCTTTTGAAGTCTTTATTTAAAATTTTCCATCTGTTAGCCCCTATGTGATTCTCTCTCTTTTCTTTAAAAAAACTTTTTTAAACCCTTACCTTCCATCTTAGAATCAATACTGTGTATTGGTTCTAAAGCAGAAGAGCAGTAAAAGTAGGCAATGGAGATTAAGTGACTTGCCCAGAGTCACACAGCTAGGAAGTATCTGAGATCAGATTTGAACCCAGGACCTCTCTTTTCTAGGCCTGACTCTCAATCCACTGAGCTACCTAGCTGGCCCCCCTCCCCTTTTCTTAAGGAGTTTTGTAGCTGACTTAGTATCATCCTCTTCTCTCCAAATTCTGCCCTAACACTAGGGGCCTTCAGCATCCATGTTGATGTTCCTTTAAACTCCCTAACCTTCTAATTCTTCCGTCCCCTTAAATTCCATGAACAGCATACTCATTCTGTCTTCCTCAGTCTAATAAGGCTAGTCATACATTGGATCTCACTTTCCTAATTAAAAAGTCTGACATCCCCCTATCTGACCATAATCTTCTATTTTTCCATCTCTCACCTCTTCTAGGCTTCACTCTCATTAATATCTTCAATCTTCACTCTACCCCCTCAGCACTTCCTCAATCCATTAGCCTTTCTCTGATTTCATTTGACTTGAAGAGCCGGGCAATTCAATTCTATACAGTGTGCTACTCTCAAATCCTTCACCTCTTGTCCTAGCCTTGATCATCCTTTCCGATAAACTCCAGTCTTGGTTTTCTTCTCACTATCCACTTCCTAAGCATCTATTTGCATGTTTCTGAACAAAGCTGGAAAAAGGCACACAACTATGCTGACTGGGCATATTATAAATCAGCCTTGCCCATCTTCAAATGGGTCCTCGTTATAGTAAGACAATTCATTTATTTTTCCTTAATTAGTTTCCTGTGAGCAGAAAGGTTGCCCAGTGGCTAGAACACCGCATCAGCTGCTATGAGTGGGGTTATCATCTCTTCCAATCCCTCCCAAGTCTATACATCCAGCCCTAGTATCTCCCTGGGAGTTTCCATTCCACATCATCAATTATCTACTGGACATTTCAAACTCTATGTTCTAGAACCATCTCCAAGTCAACATTTCCAAATCAGGACTAACTTTGCCCCAAAGCACTCCTCTGCCCAACTTCTCTCCCAGTCTTCTCTCTGTTCTTCCCATAGGAAAATTCATCTTGTATCGCCATGCCTCTTCACTGGCTATAACCCGTGCCCAGAATGTATTCTATCTCATAGAATTGCTGACTTCCTTCCAGATGAAGCATCACTTTCCAAATACACACCCATACTCACTATATATGTATGATAGTAAACATATGTGTAATCCATGTGCTTTATAGATCAGTAGAATATATTTCTGCATTTAGAAGCTTATGTATGTACTTACACATGTATGATAATATAGTTAGATAGTATACACAGAACAAATAGAAAGAGAACATATGTGTATGTATATATGTATTTATATATATATGCTCATACCTAGACAGATAGACATGACTCCCTCCATTAGGATGTGAGTTCTGGTTCCTCCATTGGTTTTTATCCCTAGCACCCTGTAACAGTGGCTGGCACAAAGCAGATGCTTAATAAAAATTCTTTTGGGGCACCTAAGTGGCACAGTGGACTCTGGAATTGGAGGGCATAAATACAACTTCAGATATTTTCTAGCTCTGTGACCCAGAGCAAGTCACTTAACACCATTTGCCTGGCCTTTGTCCTTCTGTCTTTGAGTTATTACCAAGACAGAAAGTAGGCATAAAAAAAAAAAAAGATTAGTAGAGGGCAGTGGGGAAGCTCAGTGGATTGAGAGCCAGATATAGGAAACAGGAGGTTCTGGGTTCAAATCTGACATCAGATAATTCCTAGCTGGGTGACCCTGGGCAAGTCACTTACCCCCTCCCCCCCATTGCCTAGTCCTTACCACTCCTCTGCCTTGGAACCAATATACAGTATTGATTCTAAGATAGAAGGTAAGGCTTTAAAAAATAATAATGTGTTCTAGAATTGTGTCAAGAATTCAAATCAGGCTCAGTGACCTTTAGAGCATGCAGACAATTTTGCTCCTATTTTTGGAAATCAAGATTTAATCAAGTTAAAAAAAAGATTTAAAACTTGATCAATTGACTGATTTCTTAACTGATTTGAGAATGAAAGACTGTTCTCAGTTAAAAGAATTTCAGCCACCGAGCTCAGAAGGTAGGTGAGGTGTTGTGTGAAGGGATAGGGTTCTTCCTGCTACCCTGAAAATCATCATAAAACTGGGTTATTGGCCTGTTATCATACCTATTCCAAGGAGGTTTGCACACTGAGGAATGTCAGCCAGCCAGTCAGTCAGCCTCTCTCTGTTCTCACCAACTTGGCAGGGGTGTAATATCAAAGCAGAGTATTCAGATTACAATAATAGACGGTTGCTCACATCTTCCAGGAATGAAGCCATCCCTGAACCTACGACCAAAGTGACGATTTTTTTTTTAAGAATGCAGATCAAAAGCTTGCCTCCTTGGATAATTCATAAATAAGCAGATTTCCTGTCAACAAGAAGGAAGAAGTAGGAACTACTGGACCAAGACCACTCATTCTTGAGTTTCAAAGGGGACAGGAGGAAAAATGAGAAAGCAGAAGCAGGCTTGTGGTCTGAATGACCTCGACAGGTGCTTCACTGCTTCCTGTCGCCTGTGAATTATGGGAAATTAGCATTTAGAGAAGCTGGCCATCTTTGATGTCTTCTAGTCTGGGGCTCTCATTTTATAAATTTGAAAACAGACCAAGGCTCCGAGTGGTTGGTTCTAGTCCTTTGCTTTTTACTTGGACTTCTTTTGATTTCTTCCACTTTATAAATCAGTGGTTTTCCTCCCCTAACTGCCATCGTGTCCAGACTAATGAGCAAAACTCACTGTTGATTCTTTTGCCAGTCTTTGTGACTTAACTGGAATTTATAGTAGATTTCATATATGGCTGATGATGTGTGAAGCAGAGCTGGCTCCATCTCCTCTGTGGCTTGAATGGGTCTGAGCAGAATAAAACTTCCCTTTTGTCATGAAATGAACATAGCGCGGTGTCTTTGGAGAGCCCAGAGTGCTTGAAGTTTCCAGGGATTACAGAGCTACTGGGAAATGACCTCATTCATTCTCACAGCATAGTCTTTCAAAGGTTGCCTTGGTTAATTTGAAGCCAAGCCTTGGCTATGGCTGGGTAGCTTACCTGGGATATAATTTATTGCTAAAGAGACATTCAGACTGATATGTGGGTCCCACCACAGCCTCATTACGTGGCTCTTTCCCCTAATCCACGGCTAGAGAATGTCTTCCTAACCCCAGTCCTTTAAAAAGTGGATATTATTGGTCACCAGGGAAATCTGAAGACTGCCTCTGAATGAATTGGGCTGAACCCACAATTGCTACTTGAAAAAATACCTAGAACTATTTGCCTCCTTGCCAGTGGGTCAGTACGGGAATATCTCATGTGGCATCAGACCCAAAGAAAATGGTATATGGGGACCAAATTTTATCTTTGTTTCATAAAACCGAGATCCAGTAGTGTTTGGCTCACTGGACAAGACTCAAGTCAGTTGGTCAATAGTCAAGCATTTATTAAAGATCTACTATATGCCAGACACTATGTTAAATACTGGGAATAGAAGGAAAGGCAAAAGGCATTCCCTGCCCTCAGGGGCTAATGGAGGGAGACAACCCACAAATGACTATGTATAAACAAACTAGATAGATAGATAGATAGATAGATAGATAGATAGATAGATAGATAGGGATCATCTCAGAGGGAAGGCACTAATATTAAGGAGGTCTGAGTAAAGCTTATTTTTTTTCAGTTTTTAATTTTATTTAATTTTATTTTATTGGGGGATTTAATTTAATTTATTTTATTTGGGGGGATTTTATTTGATTAATTAATTTAAAATATTTTTCCATGGTTACATGATTCATATTCTTTCCTCTCCTTTCCCCCCACCCCAACCCGTAGCCCATGCATAATTCCATTGGGCTTTGCATGTATTGTTGATCAAGACCTATTTCCATAGTATTGATATTTGCACGTGGGTGATCTTTTAGTCTACATCCCCAATCATATCCCCATCGACCCATGTGATCAAGCAGTTTTTTTTTCTGTGTTCCCACACAGAACTGTGTGGGAACTGTGATCCCACAGTTCTTCCTCTGAATGTGGATAGCATTCTTTCTCATAAGTTCCTCAGAACTGTCCTGGATCACTGCATTGCTACTACTAGAGAAGTCCATTCCTTTTGATTGAACCACAGTGTATCAGTCTCTGTGTACATTGTTCTGGTTCTGCTCCTCTCACTCTGCATCACTTCCTGGAGGTCGTTCCAGTTCACATGGAATTCCTCCAGTTCATTATTCCTTTGGGCACAATAGTATTCCATCACCAACGTGTACCACAATTTGTTCAGCCATTCCCCAAACAGAGGGCATCCCCTCATTTTCCAAGTTTTTTGCCCCTGGGTAAGGTTTATTGAAGAAGGTGAGGCATTAGCTGAGACTTGAAAGAAGTCAGGGAAGTCAAAAGACCTAGATGAGGAAGGAGGGGGAGAGCCAGTGAAAATGCTCAGCCAGGAGATATGAGAGGAACAGGAGGAGGACCAGAGTCTTCGGATTCCAGAGTATGTATGTGGGGTTCGGTACAGTACAAAAAAGACTAGAAAGGTATCGAAAAGCCAAGTAGTGAAGAGCTTTAAAAGCCAAACAAAGGATTTTATATTTGGTCTAGGAAGCAATAGGAAGTCATTGGAATTTATTAACTAGGGGGCTGACACAATTAGTCCTATGTGGAAGGAAATCAATTTGACAGCTGATTGGCAAATAAACTAGGGAAGAGCCTACCGTTCCCAGGATGCTTGGGTTTGTCTGCTTGGCAGTAATAGAATATCACTCAGGTATGCTAGTACTGAAGCTTTTTTAAATTATTAAATGGCATTGTATCATAGAAACACATTGATTTAAAATTATAAATGATGTTTATATGGGTATATGATTTGGGTTTTTGGTTTTAAAAGATTACTCTATTACAAAATGAATAATATGAAAATAGATTTTGAGTGATAATGCATTTTTACCTAGTGGAACTGCTTGTCAACTATGGGATCAGGGAGGGAAGAAAGGAGGAAGAGAACATGAATCATGTAACCATGGAAAAATATTTTTAAAAACAAAATTATGTTAAAAAATAAATATGAGTGAAATCCACTTTGAATCCTGTGTACTTAGCACATTATTTTTTCAGTAAATACGCCCAGCTTGTTCCCAATAACATTTATGTCAATAGTAGTTTTACTCCATTAAGGTAGAAAATTGAAAATGTTTTTAATTGCAAGAAAATGCAAGATATTTTCACTATTCTCAGTTATACTTCCGAGTAAGACCACTGAATAGCAATCATTTACATTGAAGTAAAGGTGATGTATCATATGACAAACATTCCTTGTTGTTTTTTCTTAAAAAAAAAAAACCAAACTAATGTCCCTCCCGCTGTAGCTCTCCACTCTCATTGAACAAATAAAAATAAATAAATAAAACCCCATACACTTAACTAATCTGACAAATCAAATTCTCATGTTAACCATGACAAAGAATAGAGGCTTCTTTCTGGATTTTAAGTTCATCACCTCTGTCAGAAGAAGAGTAGAGTGTTTCATATTTATTCTTTTGGGATCATGGCTTCATCAATCAGAATTCTAAAGTCTTTCATAGTTGATTTTTCATTATGTTATTATCATTATATAAATTATTCTCCTACTTCTACTCATTTTAACATTTATCAATTCATAGAAGTATTTCTTCTTTCCTCTGAAACACTCCATTTTATGATTTTTAATCAAGTAATAATATTCTTACATCCATATACCACATTCCCCAATAGGATAGCCTATTAATTTAACTACTATAAAAAGACTTCTTAGAAATATTTTTGTACGTATAGATAGTATTTCTCTCTCTTAGATTTAGATTCTAAGTCATTTGTAAATTCTTAGCTTTTAAACTGTCTGAAGGCAGGGATTGTTTTTCTTTATTGTATTTATATCACCAATGCTTAGCACAGTGCCTGGAACATGATAGGTACAAAGTCAAAATTACTTTAATTTTCATTTCATGTTCTTTGACCCTTTATCTTTTGGGAAATGGTCTTTAGTCTTATAAATTTGAGTCATTTCCTTATCTATCTGAGGAATAAGACCTTATCAGAGAAACTAACTGTAAAGATTTTTTTCTCCCACCTTTCTAGTCCTCTTTTAATTTTGGCAATCTAAATTTGTTTCTGCAAAAACATTTTACTTTTATATAATCAAAACTGTCTTATCTTTTATGGTCTTCTCTCTCACTTGTTTAGACATTAACTGTTCTACCATCCATAGATCCAAAATGTTATTTCTTTCACGCTCCATTAATTTGTTTGTCATTTAATTTCTTATATCTTATTTCTTATATCTAAACTATCAATTTGGTTGGCATGGTGCTGTGGTCTAAACACAATTTCTGTCATATTGAAGTCCAGTTTTCCTATCAGTTTTTATCAAATGGTGAGTCCTTCCCCTAATAACTGATATCTTTGGATTTATCAAACTCTATGTGATTATGTATGTTGGGAGCCTAAGTCCATTCCATTGACTGGCCTCTCTCTTTTTAAACCAGTATCAAATAATTTCAATGATTGTCGCTTTTTAGTACAGTTTGATATAAGTTAGTGATAGAACTCCTTTCCCTTTTCATGAACATTTCCTGTGGAGAGCCATCATACCCTGTCTGACAGAGTCACAGTTTGGGATAATGAAGGCTGCAGAGCAGACTTCAGAAAAGATGAGGCACCCACTGAACCCCCTCTGTGTGACTTCTCCCTCTAACTTCCCTTACTAATGGAATTGTTCTCTTCCCAGGTCAGGAGAAATAATATAAGAGCAAATACTTACAGGGTTAATACATATATGCCCCACTTTAATCCCCCACAGTATTACCCTAAAAAGATTACATTCACAGAATTAAAACCTGAAGATCATCACCCATTACCCTTCCCTTTTCCCTCTTAGTAGAGGCACACTTAGATGCCCCATACCCACTGTTATCCAAACACACAAGGACCACAATCAATCTCTTCTCTGAAACACAAGTTACTGATATACTTTGCTGGTTCATTATGTTTACAATAACCAGGCAACATTGCCAGTGTGCCTTAATGAAACACAAGAAAAATGTAACTTGGAAATTGAGAAAATTCCTGATTTCTGATCTGCCTTAAATTACCTTCTAATCCCGTACCTAGCTACAAAATGTTTTGTTACCCATCTCCTAAGTAATTGTGCTTGATTGTAAAAGCTGATCAAAAGCAACAATGATTTTCCTAATTGGTCATCCTATAGGTCAGGAGAAACTAACCTCCAAATCACCCTATCCATGTCATTTATCTCCAATCACAAATCTCTCTGCTGTAGCAACATAGTAAATGATCACAGATGTTGATTAAGTGATTTGTTAATGTGTGAAATATCCAATTATCTGTAGAAGATCATGTATGCTGAAAAATTATTGTGTGCCAGAAAAGCATGTACTCACTAAAGCTATAAAATAAACCAAACCCTGTGCAATGGCAGAACACTGAGTGATGCCTAAGCACAGGTCTGAGCACTCAGTCATCTCTCATCTCTTATTCGCCTGACTGCTCCACCTAGTCAGAAGGACCCTCCTCTTTGAGAGACTGCAGGCTCACATCTCAAAAATTTCCCTTGAGATTCTTGAAATGTTCATTATATGAATTTTGTTTTCATTTTCCTAGCTCTATAATATATTACTTTGGCATTTTGACCCACATAGAACTAGGTAAAATTGATGTTGTATTGTATTGATTTGATATACACATTAGCAGCTAATTTTTTTTAAAGATTTGATTAAGTTAAGTTCTGCAGAGACTTTTATAGTTGGATTTATATTGTTCCTGGTTAAATCTGATAGATATATGCTGAAATATCATTATAGCTTATTTTATTCATTTATTTATTTATTTATTTTTGAGGAGGTTTGGGGAAAAGTTCATTTATGATTTGTTCAATTGCTTTTTCTGTTAGACTACTTAAATAGTCTGTTTCTTATTTTGTTAATCTGTGTGTTTTATATTTGTGTAAGTATTTATTTCTTCTATTATTGGTTTATTAACATCTAATTGCATGAAATATCTTATAATTTTTCCTTTATTTCTTCTTCAACTATTGTGAATTCTCCTTTTTTCATTTTCCACATAAACAATTTGGTTTTCCTTTTTTTTTTAAACCCTTACTTTCTATCTTAGAATTAATACTGTGTATGGGTTCCAAGGTAGAAGAGTAGTAAGGGCTAGGCAATGGGGGTTAAGTGACTTGCCCAGGATTACACAGCTAGGAAATATCTGAGGCAAGATTTGAACCCAGGTCCTCCCTTCTCTAGGCCTGGCTCTTAATCCAGAGCGACCCAGCTGATTGCTTAACACTAGGAAATCGGGACTTCCGGTTAAGATGGCGGCTTAGAGAAAGCTGAAGTTCAGATCTCCGGAAAACCCTTCCCGACCGATCTCAAACTAGAAGCTCCTAAGGCGCCGAAATTCAAAACGATCAACAGCACAGACCCTGGGAACCCTCCTCCTGGACCTGGACCCGGTTCAAAAGGTACGGCTCCCCTTAAAAGCCAGAACCCGAGATCCCTCGGACCTCAGGGGTAGGAGCGCAGAGTCCAAGGCTCCCGGAAGCGGCAGCCGCACCGGGCTCAGAGAGCAGGGTCTGAGGAACAACAACCCTCAGGGTCTTCTACCCAAGTCCCAGTCCGGGTGAAAGTTACTGCCTGGGGCCTCCGCTGCAGAGAGCTGATCAAAACAACAGCAACCCTCAGGGCGGGCAAGACAGCCTCACGGGCTGGATCCTGCTATCCAAGTCTCAGTGAAAGTCTGTGCTCTCGGAGCTTGGGGAAGCAGCAGCCCATCCCCCCGCAGGCCGACAAAACAGCCTCACGGCCAGGGATTCTGAAGGCAACTTCCGGAAATCGAGCCAGGGGGAGAGTGTGGCCTCGTGGTCCGACCCTTCCATTCCAGTTCCAGTGAGGCATATTCAGTTTAACCCAGGGAACGCTCATAGAACCAACATCTGCCCAGGACTAAAGCCACTGATCACCAGACAAAGACAAGAAAAGCCAATCCTCCACGTTCAGAGATGACAAATTCCACAGAAGCACAGAAGCCCCAAAATACCAAGAAAAATAAGAAGAAAGGGGCAACTCTGGACACATTCTATGGAGCCAAAATACAAAATACAGAGCAGATAGAAGAAGATATACAAGAAAATTCTCCAAAATCTTCCAAAGGAAATAGAAACTCTCCACAAACCCATGAAGAATTTGAATCAGAAAGGACCAAAAAGATGGAAGCCCTCTGGGAGGAAAAGTGGGAAATGATGCAAAAGAAATTCACGCATCTACAAAACCAGTTTGACCAAACTGTAAAAGAAAACCAGGCTTTAAAGCAAGAACTAATAAAGCAAAGCCAAAACACCAAGAAATTAGAAGAGAACATAAAATATCTCACCGACAAGGTGATAGATCTGGAAAACAGGGGGAGAAGAGAAAATTTAAGAATAATTGGACTCCCAGAAAAGCCAGAAATAAACACCAAACTGGACATGGTGATACAAGATATAATCAAAGAAAATTGCCCAGAGATTCTAGAACAAGGGTGCAATACATCCACTGACAGAGCTCACAGAACACCTTCTACACTAAACCCCCAAAAGACAACTCCCAGGAATGTAATTGCCAAATTCCAAAGCTATCAAACAAAAGAAAAAATCCTACAGGAAGCCAGAAAAAGACAATTTAGATATAAAGGAATGCCAATCAGGATCACACAAGACCTTGCAAGTTCTACGCTGAATGATCGTAAGGCATGGAACATGATCTTCAGAAAGGCAAGAGAGCTGGGTCTCCAACCAAGAATCAGCTACCCAGCAAAACTGACTATATACTTCCAAGGGAGAGTATGGGCATTCAACAAAATAGAAGACTTCCAACTTTTTGCAAAGAAAAGACCAGAGCTCTGTGGAAAGTTTGATACCGAAAATCAAAGAGCAAGGAATACCTGAAAAGGTAAATATTAAGGAAAGGGGAAAAATGTTATCTTCTTTTACTCAAACTCTCTTCTATAAGGACTACATTTATATCAACCTATGCATACTAATATGTGGGGAAAATGTAATGTATAAATAGGGGGTAAAGAAAGACCAAATAGAATAATGGTTCTCACACAAAGATTCACAGGGGAAGGGGAGGGGAAGAAAACTCCTATAAGAAGGAGAGGAAGAGAGGGGGGGGGGGTTACTTAAACCTCAATCTCAGGGAAATCAACTCTGAGAGGGAAAAACATCCAGATCCATTGGGATCTTGAATTCTATCTTACCCAACAAGGGTAAGGAGAAGGGAAAACCAAGGGGGGGAGGGGGAGAGGGAGAACAAAAAGGGAGGGAAAGAGAGGGGGGAGGGGGAGGGAACAAAAAGGGAGGGACTAAAAAGGGAAACATCAAGGGAGGGGACAAGGGGGACTGATTCAAAGTAAATCACTGGACTAAAAGGTAGAGCCGAAGAAGAAAAGGTTAGAATTAGGGAAGGCAATCAAAATGCCAGGGAGTCCACAAATGACAATCATAACTTTGAACGTGAATGGGATGAACTCACCCATAAAACGTAGATGAATAGCTGAATGGATTAGAATCCAAAACCCTACCATATGTTGTCTTCAAGAAACACACATGAGGCGGGTTGACACCCACAAGGTCAGAATTAAAGGATGGAGTAAGACCTTCTGGGCCTCAACTGATAGAAAGAAGGCAGGAGTGGTAATCATGATATCTGATAAAGCCAATGCAAAAATAGACCTGATCAAAAGGGATAGGGAAGGTAATTATATTTTGTTAAAAGGGACTCTAGACAATGAGGAAATATCATTAATCAACATGTATGCACCAAATAATATAGCACCCAAATTTCTAATGGAGAAACTAGGAGAATTGAAGGAAGAAATAGACAATAAAACCATACTAGTGGGAGACTTAAACCAACCATTATCAAATTTAGATAAATCAAATCAAAAAATAAATAAGAAAGAGGTAAAAGAAGTGAATGAAATCTTAGAAAAATTATAATTAATAGACATATGGAGAAAAATAAATAGGGATAAAAAGGAATACACCTTCTTCTCAGCACCACATGGCACATTCACAAAAATTGACCATACATTAGGTCACAGAAACATAGCACACAAATGCAAAAAAGCAGAAATAATGAATGCAGCCTTCTCAGATCACAAGGCAATAAAAATAATGATTAGTAATGGTACATGGAAAACCAAATCTAAAACCAATTGGAAATTAAACAATATGATACTCCAAAACCGTTTAGCTAAAGAAGAAATCATAGAAACAATTAATAATTTCATCAAGGAAAATGACAATGGCGAAACATCCTTTCAAACCTTTTGGGATGCAGCCAAAGCGGTAATCAGAGGCAAATTCATATCCCTGAAAGCTCATATTAACAAACAAGGGAGAGCAGAGATCAATCAATTGGAAATGCAATTGAAAAAACTCGAAAGCGATCAAATTAAAAACCCCCAGCAGAAAACCAAATTAGAAATCCTAAAAATTAAGGGAGAAATTAATAAAATCGAAAGTGATAGAACTATTGATTTAATAAATAAGACAAGAAGCTGGTACTTTGAAAAAACAAACAAAATAGACAAAGTACTGGTCAATCTAATTAAAAAAAGGAAGGAAGAAAAGCAAATTCACAGCATTAAAGATGAAAAGGGGGACAGCACCTCCAATGAGGAGGAAATTAAGGCAATCATTAGAAATTACTTTGCCCAATTATATGGCAATAAATACACCAATTTAGGAGAAATGGATGAATATATACAAAAATACAAACTGCCTAGACTAACAGAAGAGGAAATAGAATTCTTAAATAATCCCATATCAGAAATTGAAATCCATCAAGCCATCAAAGAACTTCCTAAGAAAAAATCCCCAGGGCCTGATGGATTCACCTGTGAATTCTATCAAACATTCAGAGAACAATTAACCCCAATACTATACAAACTATTTGACATAATAAGCAAAGAGGGAGTTCTACCAAACTCCTTTTACGACACAAACATGGTACTGATTCCAAAACCAGGCAGGTCAAAAACAGAGAAAGAAAACTATAGACCAATCTCCCTAATGAATATAGATGCAAAAATTTTAAATAGGATACTAGCAAAAAGACTCCAGCAAGTGATCAGAAGGATCATTCACCATGATCAAGTAGGATTCATACCAGGGATGCAGGGCTGGTTCAACATTAGGAAAACCATCCACATAATTGACCACATCAACAAGCAAACTAGCAAGAACCACATGATTATCTCAATAGATGCAGAAAAAGCCTTTGATAAAATACAACACCCATTCCTATTAAAAACACTAGAAAGCATAGGAATAGAAGGGTCATTCCTAAAAATAATAAACAGTATATATCTAAAACCAACAGCTAATATCATCTGCAATGGGGATAAACTAGATGCATTCCCAATAAGATCAGGAGTGAAACAAGGATGCCCATTATCACCTCTACTATTTGACATTGTACTAGAAACACTAGCAGTAGCAATTAGAGAAGATAAAGAAATTGAAGGCATCAGAATAGGCAAGGAGGAGACCAAGTTATCACTCTTTGCGGATGACATGATGGTCTACTTAAAGAATCCTAGAGATTCAACCAAAAAGCTAATTGAAATAATCAACAACTTTAGCAAAGTTGCAGGATACAAAATAAACCCACATAAATCATCAGCTTTTCTATATATCTCCAACACAGCTCAGCAGCAAGAACTAGAAAGAGAAATCCCATTCAAAATCACCTTAGACAAAATAAAATACCTAGGAATCTATCTCCCAAGACAAACACAGGAACTATATGAACACAACTACAAAACACTCGCCACACAACTAAAACTAGACTTGAACAATTGGAAAAACATTAACTGCTCATGGATAGGACGAGCCAATATAATAAAAATGACCATCCTACCCAAACTTATTTATCTATTTAGTGCCATACCCATTGAACTACCAAAATACTTCTTCACTGATTTAGAAAAAACCATAACAAAGTTCATTTGGAAGAACAAAAGATCAAGGATATCCAGGGAAATAATGAAAAAAAACACATATGATGGGGGCCTTGCAGTCCCAGACCTCAAACTATATTACAAAGCAGCAGTCATCAAAACAATTTGGTACTGGCTAAGAAACAGAAAGGAAGATCAGTGGAATAGACTGGGGGAAAACGACCTCAGCAAGACAGTATACGATAAACCCAAAGATCCCAGCTTTTGGGACAAAAATCCACTATTCGATAAAAACTGCTGGGAAAATTGGAAGACAGTGTGGGAGAGACTAGGAATAGATCAACACCTCACACCCTACACCAAGATAAATTCAAAATGGGTGAGTGACTTAAACATAAAGAAGGAAACCATAAGTAAATTGGGTAAACACAGAATAGTATACATGTCAGACCTTTGGGAGGGGAAAGGCTTTAAAACCAAGCAAGATATAGAAAGAATCACAAAATGTAAAATAAATAATTTTGACTACATCAAACTAAAAAGCTTTTGTACAAACAAAACCAATATAACTAAAATCAGAAGGGAAACAACAAATTGGGAAAAAATCTTCATAGAAACCTCTGACAAAGGTTTAATTACTCATATTTATAATGAGCTAAATCAATTGTACAAAAAATCAAGCCATTCTCCAATTGATAAATGGGCAAGGGACATGGATAGGCAGTTCTCAGATAAAGAAATCAAAACTATTAACAAGCACATGAAGAAGTGTTCCACATCTCTGATTATAAAATCAGAGAGATGCAAATCAAAACAACTCTGAGGTATCACCTCACACCTAGCAGATTGGCTAACATAACAGCAGAGGAAAGTAATGAATGCTGGAGGGGATGTGGCAAAGTAGGGACATTAATTCATTGCTGGTGGAGTTGTGAACTGATCCAACCATTCTGGAGGGCAATTTGGAACTATGCCCAAAGGGCGACAAAAGAATATCTACCCTTTGACCCAGCCATAGCACTGCTGGGTCTGTACCCCAAAGAGATAATGGACACAAAGACTTGTACAAAAATATTCATAGCTGCGCTCTTTGTGGTGGCCCAAAACTGGAAAACGAGGGGATGCCCATCAATTGGGGAATGGCTGAACAAACTGTGGTATATGTTGGTGATGGAATACTATTGTGCTCAAAGGAATAATAAAGTGGAGAAGTTCCATGGAGACTGGAACAACCTCCAGGAAGTGATGCAGAGCGAGAGGAGCAGAACCAGGAGAACATTGTACACAGAGACTAATACACTGTGGTATAATCGAACGTAATGGACTTCTCCATTAGTGGCGGTGTAATGTCCCTGAACAACTTTCAGGGATCCAGGAGAAAAAAAAAAACACCATTCATAAGCAAAGGATAAACTATGGGAGTGGAAACACCGAGAAAAAGCAACTGCCTGAATACAGAGGTTGAGGGGACATGACAGAGGATAGACTTTAAATGAACACTCTAATGCAAATACTATCAACAAAGCAATGGGTTCAAATCAAGAAAACATCTAATGCCCAGTGGACTTACGCGTCGGCTATGGGGGGTGGGAGGGAGGAAAAGAAAATGATCTATGTCTTTAACGAATAATGCTTGGAAATGATCAAATAAAATATATTAAAAAAAAAAAACACTAGGAAATCCTCTGTTACAGTAAATGTCTATTTTTCCTCCTAAAGAATTATACTTTACTTTGATGGATTGGTTATCTTTGGTTGTAAACTTTTATGCCTTGCTTTTTGGAAGATCATATTCCAAGTTCTCTTGTTCTTTATAGTGATAGCTACTTGATCTTGTGTTATCCTTATTGTGACTCCTTGGCATTTTGACTTCTTTTAGGTTGCTTGAGGTATTTTTTTTAACCTAGAAATTCTGGATTTTGATTATATGATTTCTGGAAGTTTTTATTTTGGTCTTCCTGGAAATGGTCAATGGATTATTTCTATTTTTACCTTTTCCTCTGATTTTAGGAGTTCTTAGCAGCTTTCCATTGTAATTTCTTGAAATATGGTCTTGAGACTTTTATCTGATGATGTTTTTATATATAATAATTCTTAGACTACCTCTCTTTGAACTATTTTCCAGTTCAGACATTTTTGTCAGTATGTTTCTTATATTTTCTTATGATTTCCCAAATCTTTTAGTTGTATTTTAATTTTTTTGGTCTTATTGAGTTGTTTTCTGTCTGGACCATTCTAATTTTTAATCCATTCAGCTCTTGGGCAAGGTTTTCTACTCTAAAGTGTCACTTTTCTTGCCATTCCTAGATTTTTCATTCTATTTCTCTTATTTAATTTCTTCCAGTTACTTCTTCAATGCCTATGGGCAAACCATTTTCCCCTCAGAGGCTTTATCTGAATTTGTTGTGAGGTCACTCTTGTCTTCAAGGTTTATTCCTGTACTATCTCTCAAACCAAGGTATTTCCTCATGGTATGCCTTATTTTCCTTGGTTTGTTCATCCACTTCAGCACCTGAAAAGAGCCTTTGCTTGGGTCAGGCTCTGCAACTGAATGGTAGAGTGAAGCCTGCATGGGTATAATAGCTCTGAGTAAGCCCCAACTTTGAAGGTCTCTGGGGCTGTTCACAGGCCCTTCTGCATGGGAATTCCTTGCCACAAAACTCCAGGACCTTTCCCTAATTTAGTCTCTACCTGAGTTCCTTCCTTCCCACCATTGGACTCTGGGGCTTTTCTTCTGATAGCTTCAGGGATTGAACAGCATGCACTTCGCCTAAGGTCTTTCTCCCACTGCTGAGTTAGAGTCACTGGTATCTCCCAGGAGTTATCTGAAGTGCCCTAAGGCTGGGTTTTTTTTTGAGGGGGGGGTTCACTGAGCTCTAGGATCTATGCATTTCAGGGAAGGTTTAGGTTGGATTCTGGCACTTCTCTGGCAGGGAGCACTGGACCAGTCCAAAGTTCCCAGGGGGCTGTCATTGCAGCCTCAACCTTGACCCAGTTGGTTTGTCTAAAGCAGGGTCTCTGCAGGATTCTGGGGATCCCTCTGTAGATTCCTGGATTGCATAGAGGAGTACAAAAGTGATTCTTTCCTTTCTTTCCAGAGTGGCGCCTTTTTAAATCCCTCTGGATTATTTTTGGGATGTCTGGACTCCTCTGTATCCTAGCCATCTTCCCATAACTCCTTCTCTCGGTATCAAAGGTTGAGGGAGGAAGGGAATAGGTATTGGAATCCGTATGTGATGGTTTTATTTGTAATTTCATTGACATGGAAATAACTGTTACAAGTCATTTTGTTTCCCCTAGCAGAATATTTAATGAAAATAATTAATAATATCAAATAGGTTATGAGTTTAAAATTTTGTTGTTCAGTTGTTTTCCGTCATGTCCACTCATGAGCCCACTTAGGATTTCTTTGGCAAAGGTATGGAGTGGTTTACCATTTTCTTCTCCAGGTTGTTTGACAGAAGAAGAAAATGAGGCAAACAGGGTTACAGGACTTGCCCAGAGTCACACAGACAGTTGTAAAAATTAAATTAGATCTCTAAAAATAAAAATATTATATTTTATGAGGTTTATTAAGGATCATTCGACATCAAGAAAATAAGAAGATATAAAATTAAAAAACCACGTGCCCTTGACTGATTAGCCCATTTAAAATCCCCGTGCTTAGCTTACCACTATACTTGCAAAGTATATTTGCCACTTACCACTATATCATTGCAAAAAAAGAGAGCTTGGGAGGCATTACTGTCACTTAAATACCAATTGTGATCTCACCAATGTGGAGACTCAGGAGAGATTATAGGGAATTATGGGAAATAGCAAGGACTTCTGGGGATTGAAGTCTAGGGTTCAAAATCTCCATTTATACACAGTGTCCAAGTTCAGATTTGAACTCGGGAAGATGAGTCTTCTTGACTGATTCCTGGCACTGTGTACCACGTAGTGGCCCCTCAAATTTTGTAGAAAGGGGAAAAAAAGATTAAAGACCTATTTGTAAGCTAAATTGTAATTGGAGAAAAGGCTCCTTTTTGTTTTTAGACCTTCAGGTTTCCTGCTGCTCTCCTGAGATATCCCAGTTTCAGGTCTTAGAAGGTGATATTTTAGCAGGTTTCTTATGATACCACCAGAGGTAAGTTAATCTGAGGTGAAAATACAAGATGAACACTCAGAGGGTTTGAGGTTTTGTGCCAGACGTTTCAACCAAGATCTTCCAAGCCTTAAAAAAAACGTCCACTGGGGCACCTCATGTATATTTTTTGTAGCTTTGTAGCCAGGGCATTTGGAAGCAGGAGAGCAAATTCCTAAAAACAAGTTATCTTTTTCAGCACAATAGCAAGGACACAGTAAGAGAGACTCGTTTTCCTTTCTAGAGGAGCAGTTTCATCAGCATATGTATTTTTGTTTCCGGTATGGATTCCAGCCTTTACAACTCCATCTTAGTCCGTGTAATTAAAAAAAATATCTTCTGTCTTGGATTCAATACTAAGTATTGGAATGGTAAGGACAAGGCAAAGAGGGTTAAGTGACTTGCCCAGGGTCACCCAGCTAGGAAGTGTCTGAGGTCAGATTTGAACCCAGGTTTTCTGGACCCTAGATCTGGTGTCCTATCTCCTCTGCTACCTAGCTGCCTCTGTAATTTCTGTTTATATTTCAGCATTCAACATTCTAGGGACCAGCAGGATAACTAATGTTTTCATATTACTAAGCATACTAGGTGGCCTCCTGTTCTGATCATAAATATCTTCAAACAAATTCTAGAATCCAGATCTTCACTGCTGGGACACTGTAGCCTAGTCCTCGCCGCCATGAGCCTTTCCATTGCCTTGACACATAATTTTGAGTCTTCTGAAATTTTGGTATATCATGATACATTGTTAAACGGAATGACTAGGAAAATGTTGGTGTTAATAAAATGGAATTTTGCAACATCAAGTAATTTGTTATTGGTGAAAATACTGCCAGTCTCCCTTAATTCTATTGCCTTCACTCTGTTGATTATTCCCAATTTATCCTATATGTAGTGTTTGTGCATATCTGTTTGCATGTTGTCTCATCCCTCCCTTTTTTTAACTCTCACCTTTTGACTTGGAATCAATACTGTGAATTGGTTCCAAGGCAGAAGAATGGTAAGGACAAGGCAATGAGGGTTAAGGTTAAGTGCCTAGGGTCACACAGCTGGGAAGTGTCTGAGGCCAGATTTGAACCCAGGTACTCTGGACTCTAGATCTGGTGCTCTATCCACTGTCCTACCTAGCTGCCCCTCTAGTTTTTGTTATTCTGGTAAGGGCTAGGCAATGGGGGTTAAGTGACTTCCCCAGGGTCACACAGCTAGGAAATATCTGAAACCAAATTTGAACCCAGAACCTCCCATCTCAATCCACCAATCCACCCAGATTTCTCTTGTCTCCCCTTTTAAACTTTTAATTCCTTGAAGGTAGGGACTACCTTTTATCTGTCTTTGAATCCTCGGTGCTTTGCATAGTGCCAAATATCTAGTAGATGCTTAATAAATGTTTATGGACGGACTGACACTCTGTGATACAGACCAATCATTCTCCTTTGCTATGCCATCCTGCATCTATCTTATTGTTCATACTCATTTCTTGTTGCCTATCCAACTACCTGTCATAGCCTCAATAATGTACATTTTTTCATCCACTTTGATTTTACTGTATAGATGGATAGACAATTTATTTGACCATACAATGGATTTAAAACAACAGATTTTATAGTGTTTGGGGTCCTAATGCATTGTTACCTGTAAACAGGGACATTTGTTGAATTTCACCAAGAAAAAGGAATACTTTAAATGGACTTTTCAAAGGAAGACACTTTTATTTCACTTAATGGATTATGCACTCATAGACACCTCATTGTCAATATTGAGTGAATCATTAAAGTTACATAGTCTCATATAATGATAACATGTAACATGAGTTCGAGAGTTACAATCTTTTTTCCCACTTCAACTGGCCAAGGCAGCTATTACCAATACACTGAGGAATGAGGAATGTTTCTAAAGTTATAGTTCATAACTTTATAGTTCATAAGATTTACTAACTGTGTGACCCTGGACAAGTCATTTAATCCTATTTGCCTCAGTTTTATAATTTGTAAAATGAGAGGAGATAGAAAAGGCAAAACATTCCAGTATCTTTGCAAAGTAAATCTCCAAAGGGGAAGGGTGGGGGGGGGTCACAATGAATTGAGACAAGACTGAACAACAAAAGAGCGTTTTGACTGGGAGTGATGTGGTTGATCAATGAAGATTTGGGCCTTTTGAGACAGATAACAAGACAACCGTACAATTTTGGACCTCTGTTCTCTTTCCTTTGACATATCTCTAAGATGAATCCTTGAAAGCCCTAAAAACTCTGCTGTATGTGGCTGGACTTTTTTCTCTATGTATTCAATCAGATTCAGTACTCTCCTGACAGTGATGTTAAGTGGGGTGAGCACCTCCAATTTTTCATGATTAGAATGTGAATAGTTTGAATTTTAGAATTCTGTTTGGAAATTTGATTAGGGCAAGAAATATTGCATTGCATTTGGAAAACTGTGCCATAGTTGATCTGAAACATCTGCCTGACACAAATCTCTATCTCCGCTCCCACTTTTTTAACATCAATATTCTCCCACTTATGCCATCTGGCTCTAAGTCATAAAGCATCCTGGTCTCCAAAGAAGAGGATCATCACTTCATTGCTATAGGAAAGTCCTGGTAAGGAGATACTTTCTCCCAATGAAGATCTTCAAATGTTCTGGAATTTATAGCCTTAGAGAATTGTCTGAGTCACTGAACTGCTGTTACTTGCCCAAGCTTTTATTGGAAACAAGAACTGGCCTGGGGACTTCCTCAATGCAAAGCTGACTCTTCCTGAACTCTGCACATGACTTCTCATTTGATCTGATTGCTATTTGAAAAACAAACTGGTGTTGCTTTTTAAATTCCATTTCTATTTCCCAATGTATCTCTTCCCCTTCCTCTCCCAGAGAGTTATTCCTTATGTTAAAGAACAGAAAAGGGAAAAAGCAATTCAGCAAACTAACCAACACATCAAAGAAGTCTAAAGTTACATGCACTGTTCTACCCCACACAGCTGCAAAGAAAGGAGTGACATAGTTTCCCACAGATGTTATTTGTGTCCAACATCAATCATTCCACTTCAATTCCACTTTAATTGTTTTATTGTTCTGGTTTTTCATTATTATACTCATTATGCATATTGTTTTCCTAATTTCACTTATTTAATTCTATATCAGTTCATATAAGTCTTCTCAGGCTTTTCTTTTTTCCTTTTTTCTTCTTTAAATCTCTTACCTTCCATCTTGGAACTAATTGGTTCCAAGGCAGAAGAGCAGTAAGGGCTGGATAATTGGGATTAGGTAACTTGCCCAAGGTCACACTGGGAAGTATCTGAGGTCATATTTGAACCCAGGACCTCTCATCTCTACTCCTGATTCTTAATCCACTGAGCCACCTAGCTGCCCCTTCTCATGCTACTCTTAACTCATCATATTCATTACTTCTTAAATCAAAATAATATTTCACCATCTAACAATACTTGCTTAGCCATTCTTTTTTGTTTGTTTGTTTGTTAAATCCTTCTGTCTTAGAATCAATACTATATATTGGTTCTAAGGCAGAAGAGTGCTAAGGGCTAGGCAATGGGGGTCAAGTGACTTGCCCAGAGTCACACAGCTAGGAAGTATCTGAGGTCATATTTGAACCCAAGACCTCCCATCTCTGGACCTGGTTTTCAATCCACTGAGCCACCCAACTGCCTCCAGCCATTCTTTTGTTGATGGATATCTATCTTGTTTCCCATTCTTGTTACTAGAAAAAGTTCTGCTATAAATATTCCAGATGATGTTTTTATCATTATTTCTTAAAATTCTAAATTTATAATAAGAACAATAACAAAAACAACTGGTGATAGAATCAATGTGCTTACTTTTCATTTTTCAGAGTTGACAGCTTGTTTGAACAAGTCAAGGAGCAGTTATGATGAGAGGTAGTATGTTCTCATCTTTGTTCTTTTTTTTAAATTTGACATTGACTTTAACCTTTCCTCTAACTACTTGATGATATGACTATACACAGAACTGATTCTGAAATCACTGCCACATCAATAACTAGACATTTTTTTAAAACGCTTACCTTCTGTCTTGGAATCAATACTAGGTATTGGTTCCAAGGCAGAAGAGTGGTAAGGGCTAGGCAATGGGGGTTAAGTGACTTGCCCAGGGTCACACAGCTGGGAAGTGTCTGAGGCCAGATTTGAACCTAGGACCTCCCATCTCAGCCTGGCTCTCAATACACTGAGCCACCCAGCTGCCCCTAGGTATTTTCTGACTGTTGAGATAAAGTCAATTTTGTTTTTATGATGCCATTTGATGCTCCCAATGTCCAGTATTGATAGAGAGCAAATCTACCTACTTCCATGACCATTTTAGTTTTTTTCAAAACTTAGGACTGCCTGAACTCATCCCCACGCTTATGTACATTTCACCTAGCTTGAGCCTTCTCCTCCAGGGCAAGGAGAAAATGATATTGTCTTTTCAAGGAATTCTTTAGTCAATAGACAAAAAACAAGTTGAACATGTCTGCCCCACCCAGGAGACTTCATCTTAGCTATTCTATATCATTTGGTGAAGGCCATGCTACGTGTAAAATCCTGGGGCCAAAAAACCTTCCATCATCTGATGTCAAACCTGCAACTGAGTTAGATTGGTCCTCAGAGGACTTACACAAACTACCACCAGACTTGTCCTTAAAGCCCTTTCATTTTGATAGAATCCAGGTGAGCAAAGGGCACTGATTCTGGCATCAAATTCCACCTTTAATTCATATTGCCTCTGTTACCTTGGGCAAGTCATTTCTCCTTTCTGGCCTTATGAATCTTATATCAAGGAGGCTGGATGAGCTAATCTCTCTGTTTTCTTTAGGTCCAGATTTATGACACTATGATGATCTCTTTTTTGAGACATCAAAGAAGGACTCTTGTGAAGTCACAGGAGGGAAAAGCAAACCCTGCATTTCAAAAACTGACTGAATCAGGGCTGGGCTACTAGAAGATGCAAGTCATAACCCTCTGGGAGAGTTTCAAAGAAATTATTAAAAGAGTGTGCTGAAGAGCGAGGTGTCTGCTCTAAGAGAAGACGGTTCCAGAGGTTAAGGAGCTAAAAGACTCCAGCCTGGATTTGTTTTTCTGCCAAGACATTCACATTTGGATAGGTGGCCCAACATTGGCAAGCAAAGAGACACTTATTTCAACAAGAGAGTGATGAATCGGTTGTGAGTGAGGAGCAGTAACTGGAGAAGAATGTGTTGGCGCATCTGAGTACCATTTTCTATCATGACTTGTTCCATGTGTTGCTCGCCAAGTTCTTTGAGCTTCCATAGGGAGGAACTAGACTCAGAAGTCAATGTGAGGGCTAGAAGCCATCCACAAAGCATTATTCATTAACTAGAAAATGCTAGCATGAAGAATGAAAGCTCTGGCTGGCTTATTTCCTTCCAATGGAGACTGGATTCCAGGTCATAAAGTCACAACTGGTTGATTATTATAAAAAAAGGGCTATGGCTCAAGCAATCCGTTATTGTGATTCTCACCCTTAGAATCCTGTTAGAGGCAAAGGTCTCTTTTTGTGGTAACCTTGCTACCACACAGGACTGGTTCAATTCTTTGGGCCAAGTTGAATAAAAAATTGATGACCATGTGGTAGCTACTGGCTTAGTGGATTGAGAGCGAGGCTTATAGATTGAAGGTTTGGGGCTCAAATCTGACATCAGATACTTCCTAGCTGTGTGATTCTAGGTGAGTCATTCAACCTTCATTGACTAGCAGTGATAGTGAATCTTTTAGAGACAGAGTGTCAGGTCCCACCCTCACCCCAGACTGAGTGCCATGCCTGCCCCTACCCAGAGACCAAGTACCATGCCCTGCCTCCCCTCCCCTCACCCCCGGCCCCCTTCCTTACCCCAGACAGGGGAGGGAGAAAGCATTCCCATTGGGCTGCTGGGCAGAGGTACAGATGATGTGAAAAAATGTCATCAGGCATGGTGAAGAGGGAGAAGGGAACAGCTCTGCCTTTCTAGAAATGAACTCTGGGGGTTGGATGGGTGAGGGGACGGCAGCCATATGCCTACAGAGAGCACTCTGCTTGCCATCTTTGGCACCTGTGCCATAGGTTTGCCATCACTGGCCTAGACCTTACTGCTATTCTGCCTTGGAACTGATACCCAGAAAGGATTCTAAGATGGAAGGTAAGGATTTTTTTTAAATTGATAACCAGTCCTGAATAATACTGATGATAATTGACGCTTATACAATGTTTTAAAGTTTGGTTGATATTAGGTAATATGAGCTTTATAGCAATAGTATAAGAGAGTATCTTCAGGTATTATTATCTCCATTTTAGAGATGAGGAAACTGAGGAAAAAAGAGGTAATGTGCTCTGTACCTGATGACAAAGTTAATATGAGTCAGAGGTAGAATTTGAACCCAGTTTAGGATGACAACCACAATGCCTTGCTGCCTTTGGTGCCTCACATATCAGGTTAGCTCTCTTCTTTCCAATTCCCCTAGATTAAATTTAGTTATTGACTCACCCACCAGCAGATTGGGAGGGGGTGGACACTGGGGAAAGGGGCTCACTTGAAAACTTGAAAGGAAGTTGACTATCCCCTGATGTGTGTGTGTGTGTCAATGTTTTCAAAGGGCAGAAAAAGGAACACGGCTGTGTGTTCATACCTTCACCAAACATCAATGCCTACTTTTTACACAGCATTTTGCAAAAGGTCCTTTCTTCTCTTGAGCTTTCCGCCTTTCTGTTGTTTTTAATGACATGAATGAAGCCACTATGGCGAATTTGATCTCTGTAATCCAATGGGCTTTAAAACGGGAGAGGAAAAACTACCTAGTTAAGAGGACAAAACTGTCTCACCCCAGTAAGCTGCATAATAAATGAATTGGATCCTTCCATGGGTTTAGCAGTCATGCTGGGTGTGCTCAGACGCCATAAGCAAGTTTCTAATCTGCCTCAAGTTGAGTGCTTCTGCTCTGTACCATCTGTTTTGGGGATCCTTCTGTGTCCAGCATCCCCCAGTGTGTGTGGGGGGGGGGAGTTGGGGGAAAGTGTGGTGGTCAATATCGGGGAGAGGGGTACAGTGGGAGATGTGTTGCTCAACTCCACCAAGCCTCTGTGATAACCAGTGGTACAGAGTTTAAAGACTACCAGTTAAGACTCTTCTAGGAGGAACCCTTGGGGCTCAGTGATTGTGGCCACAAAGAGGGATGCAGAGGGGATCACTGGGATCAGACCGCAGTGGTGGAAAGATATAGCCTTCACAGGGAAAGATGATGTAACTCTGGTACTAGGCTTCCAATTTAAATCTGTATTGGTCAATCAGTGATGGCTACATAGAAACTCAAGATGCAAGTCTAGAAGCTCTCTGAGAACTTCAATGAATTTTTTGGCCTGCCTCTGGCTATCCACTACAGTGACTGCCACCATCTTTTTCTTCACCCTCCCCTCACTGTTGTACTGGATATTTGGAGGCAAACCAAGTGATCATGGCCAGAAGCAGGGTCCAAGACATTATCAGGAACTGGAAGGGCTGCTACTTCATCCCTCGGTATAAGTGACTTGATTAGATAAAGCTAAAAGAACTAGGATGAATTGAGAAGAAGATTTAATAGAACCATAGATTTAAAGCTGAAAGGTACCTCAGGGTTTCTCTAGTTCAAGCCCTTCATTTTGTAGAAATGTAAATGGAGGTACTTAAAAATAAACTGACTTACCCTAAATCATAGACATGATTAAGCAAAATTTGAACCTAGCTCTTGTGACTCCAAAGTCAGCTTTCTTGTCACTATACCACATTGCTACCAGTTAAATAGAAAAGGGTGTGTGGAGTGAATTGTCAGCTCTTTAAATGCTCCTGTGAGACCTTTGTGGGTTCTGTTGCATTCTTTCTCTAGAGTTAAATAAAGGTTGTCCTATATTCAATATATATGGTTAGACTGAGTACTTGCATAGAGAGGAGGGAACCAAACATCTTTTTTTTCCTGCAAAGATCTAAATATGAGCCAAGTTCTGAGGTTCTTGGGAGAAAAATTCTGATGTGGGAACATGAGCCAAAAAAGTAGTTTGAGAAAAGCACCTCTCTGTTCAGGGTTAGAAAGACATTCCAATCTGTGAAGTCCTGTTAACTTTGAGGGCTAATGAAGGAGGCTGTTGAGGCTTCTTTTTTTGAAGAGGGAAGACGAATTACCTTTTAGGAAACCCCTTAGTTTCTCAGTAATTAAGTTAGTTAAGTAAGGCCCTACCTAGAAGAAGGAACACTAGATGATGTCTTCATATGCCTTTTAGCTTTTTATTATTTCTAATCACATCTATTATCTACATAGTACATTCAGGTTTACAAAGGACTTTGAGCAAATTATTTTAGTTGATCCTCACAATAGCCCTGTGATTTATATAGTGCAAATATATTCTCCTTCTTTAACAGAACAGCTAGCTGAGGCTCATATAGGTTAAATAACTTGCTGAGCCTCTCGGCTAATATACAGAGAACCAGGATTTGATCCTAGGTCATCTAAGGACCTGTTTAGTACTTTCCCCTAGACCACATGCTTCTGTACTTCAAAATATCTTAGTTATTTCCAACTTATCACTGTATATACATATATATAGAAAGATAATAGATGGATAGATGGATAAATAGATGATAGAAAGATAGATGATAGAGGACAGATAGATAGATAGATAGATGGATGGATATATGGATAAATAGAAAGATGGATGATAGATGGATAGATAGATAAATGGATGGATGGATAGATACATATAAAGATAGATGATAGATAAATAAATAGAAAGATACATGATAGATGGATAGATAAAGGACAGATAGATAGATAGATGATAGATTTGGTAGATAGATAGATAGATAGATAGATAGATAGATAGATAGATAGATAATTTATTTCTAACTTATCACATTAGATAGATAGATGGATAAATAAAGAGATGATAGACGAATTGATTGATAAATAGATAGATGAATGGATAGATGGATAGATAGATAGATGATAGATAGATAGATAGATAGATAGATAGATAGTTGTTCAGTCATTTCAGTCATATGTGACTCTTTGTGACCCCATTAGGATTTTCTTGGCAAAGGTATTGGAGTGATTTGCCATTTCCTTCTCCAGTTCATTTCATAGATGAAGAAACTGAGGCAAGTAGGGTTAAATGACTTGCCCAGGGTCATATATATATATATATATTATCTTATATATATATATGTATATCATATATATATCTTAGACACATATAGTGTCTAAGACCAGACTTGGGAAGATGAATCTTTCTATCCCCAGATCCTTCACTCTATCCACTGTGCCATCATGTTGCCCTACATATGATATACCATATCTATGTATATATATATATATATATATGTATTACATATTCTATTTGTACAGTGATGTTTGCATATTGTCTCTCCTATTAGACTGGGAGTTCCTTGAGAGAGAGAACAATGTTGTCTTCCTTTGAATCTCCAGTGCTTAGCACAGTGCCTAACATGCAGTAGGTACTTTACAAATTCTTGTTGATCTGACAACTCGTACAATGTGAAGGCTGGAATAAATTTTTCTTCAAGATGAGTCAATCCACCCCCCTTACTTCATAAACAAGTAAACTGAAGTCCTTAAGCCATAGATGTGTCACAAAAATTGAGAATTAATATCATAAGTGTCCTGGTCCATAATCCTTTGGTCTCCCTTAAATCAGTCTTCCTTGAGTAGAAAAAAAATAAATTTCTTCAAACAAAAAGCTCTTCTTGAAAACCACAGGTGAAGGCAAAGCAGTCTCAGGAGGGAAGAGTTAACAGAATAAGATACATACACATACTAAATGGAGCTCCACTATATTAGGAGTAAATGGTCTTTAGTTCATTCAACAAATATTTATCGAGTGTCTGCTGTGTGCAAGGGATGGATTGTTTTGTGGAGATGAAATATCTCTTGTAAAGGGAAGGCAGAGATCTTCCAGAGAAAAATATCAGTTGAAAAGATGTCTTGAATATTCACAGTATGTTCCCAGCAACTGCTTCATCATGCCTGGGCTGCTTATTATGGGAGTGGTCATAATAATAGTTGATTTCTATATAGAACTTCAGTGTTTGCAAAGCATAAATCTCTCGACAATCTTATGGACCTAAGGATTTTTTGTTTGTTTCTGAAATTATTATTTTACTGGTGCTATTAAGGAAACTATTGGCAATGTAGATCAGCAACTATTCTGCAATTTATAATCTTATGGAGTAGCCTACGGTACTAGAAGATTAAGGGACTTGTCCAGGGTCTCTCAGACAGTATGTGTGAGAAGTGCAACTTGAACACAAGTGTTCTGGATTCTGAGACTGGTTCCCTATGCCATGTTGCCTCTTAGAAGGTAGGCACTATGCAAAGACACATGTAAAACACAGTGGAATTGTGCATCGGATATGGGGGGGGTTGGAGGGAGGGGAGGGAAAAAACATGATTTTTGTAATCCTGGAAAAATGCTCTAAATTAATCAGTTAAATAAAATTTAAAAAAAATAAAAACAGAAAAAAAAGAAGGTAGGTTCTATGGATATTATTATCCCCATTTCACAGATGAGAAAATAGCCTCATAGTGGTTAAATGAATTGCCCATGGTCACATAAGTATAAGGTATTGAAGGGCAGGGTTCTAGTCCAGATCTTCTTCATTCAAAGTTCTTCAATTTATGTTCTTGCAGAAATAATACAAACAAAGATACTTCCTATCTTCAGTCACTCTCAGAGAATGCAATCTTTGATCTTGAGAAGTGCAAGACACTCTAGCAAAGTTCTTCATTCCTCAACAGAGATTAGCTCTGGGGTGAAGATAGGATAGTGACAAACATTTTGGCTTTCTTACAAAGGAAAATTATGGGGGAGCAAATGCAGATCCAATGCTTGATTGTTGTCTTGTATCCCCTGGGGAGCTGTCATTTCTGCCACCCTCTTACTTGTCAATCCACATCCTACTGAAGTTTGGAGTCCTCTGCATAATGACAGCAAGTCCCTGAGTGATCATCTGGTCAATCCCACACAGCCTGATGGCCTCACAGCAGTCCACTGGGAAATTCAAGTTCAAGGGTGAATTCCATTGGTCTGTGGTTTCCAACACACACACACACACACACACACACACACACACACACACACACACACACACACAAAGCATCTTGTCTTCTCTCCAGATCCTTGAATAAAACACTCACAAAGAATATCTGAATTGGAAGGGGAGGAGAAGATGGCAAAGACTTTGTTAGATCTGAATCTCAGACTATCTTTTTAAATATTCTTGCAGTACGATTTCCCCATGGAGATTAGCAAGGAGAAAAGAAAATGCTTGCTACAGATCAAGCAGATAACATGCAGAGAAATACCTTGAAAAGCAGGTATGTGTGGTGTGCGCACACATACATGTGTGTTAGAACATTTGCAAACTGCTGCAAAAGATCAAAACCTGTTCTGTTGTTGCCTTCTCTGTTGACATGAAAGGCATTAGCCCACCTGTTCCAAAGCTTATGCTCCAAGGGAAAAAATTGAGTGCAGTTCCTATGTCTTCTGGGCCGGCTGATTTTGCATTTGCTCTAGTTTTGCACCCCATGTGAGTTATGCTACTATATTCTGAACTACTGGTTTCTTGAATTTATTTGAGAAATCTTCTCTTTGTCCTGTAACTGCTGTTAAGGACTGGGCTAGTGATCTTAAACAAGTCCATTAATCCCTCTCAGGCTTAATTTCTTCACCTGAAAAATGGAGAAATTCTTGTACTGCTATAGGGTTGTTCTGGGGAGGAATCATTACAAGAAATAGACTAGGGACAGCTAGGTTGCACAGTGGATCAAATCTGTCCTTATACAATTCCTACCTGTATGAACTGGGCAAGTCACTTAACCCCAATTGCCTATCCGAGACTACTTCATCTTAGAATAAATTCTAAAATGGAAGGTAAGAGTTTAAAAAGGGGGTGAAGGGGAAATAGACAAAAGCAAACTACCCAGGAGCAAGGAAAAGCAGAAATGATGAAAGGATACAATTCATTTGGTCAACCAGGACCTCAAATGTGCAGGTCTTTAGACCAGGCCAGCAGAAGGAGCAAGGCATTGATCTTATTTTTTTTCAATTTTATTTAATTAATTAATTTAGAATATTTTTCCATGGTTACAAGAGTCATGTTCTTTCCCTCCCCTCATCCCACCTCCTTCCCATAGCCAATGCCCAATTCCACTGGGTTTTACATGTGTCACTGATCAAGACTTATTTCCATATTATGAAAATTGCACTAGGGTGATCATTTAGAGTCTACATCCCCAATCATATCCCCATTGACCCATGTGATCAAGCAGTTATTTTTCTTCTTTGTTTCTACTCCCACAGTTTTTCCTCTGAATGTGGATCATGTTCTTTCTCATAAGTCCCTCAGAATTGTTCTGGATTATTGCATTACTGCTAGTAGAGAAATCCATTACATTCGATTGTACCACAGTGTTATCAGTCTCTGTGTACAATGTTCTCCTGGTTCTGCTCCTTTCACTCTGCATCACTTCCTGGAGGTTGTTCAAATCTCCATGGAATTCCTCCACTTTATTATTCCTTTAAGCACAATAGTATTCCATCACCAACAGATACCACAATTTGTTCAGCCATTCCCCAGTTGAAGGGCATCCCCTCATTTTCCAAATTTTTGCCACCACAAAGAGCGCAGCTACAAATAGTCTTGTACAAGTCTTTTTCCTTAATATCTCTTTGGGGTACAAACCCAGCAGTGGTATGACTGGATCAAAGGGCAGACAGTCTTTTAGGACCCTTTGGGCATAGTTCCAAATTGCCATCCGGAATGGTTGGAAGATTGATCTTATTCTTTCAGAGAGGCAGCATGCCCATGCTCCCTTAAGCCCTCTACTGATTCCTCCTAGTGTATTAAAATAGATAAAATAGTCCCATCTGGGGTGCCAATTATATTAAAATAGATATCTTGGAGCTATTTCTAGTTGTAATAACTGAGATACTTTGGCTTGCTTAGAGAGATACTAGGGGAAACTTCAGGGTGCCTAGTTGTAATAGAGAAATATTACTACTAGGGGAAACCTCAAGGTGCCTAGTTATAATAGAGATACTACTACCAGGGATATTATCAATGGGTGCCTATTGATCACTACTGATGGCTAATAGATCAAGATATTTCCTACCCCCCACCCTTCCCCTCCCAGGTTTCCACCCACTCCCTCCTGCCTCCTTTCCCCTCCACCCTGTTAGTCAGCCACCTTTCTATGTAACTCAAAGGTGAACTGTGAGGTTTAGAGAAGATACTCTTGTTCTATTTCTCAACTAAGGAGGTTTATTGGGGAAGATAGGACAGGATGGAAGATGAGGTGAGAGGGATAGGGTTGTCCCTAGGGTTGTCTATAAGGAGGATTAGGAGGATTTGGGGAAATGTCAGTCATGTCACAACTGTGACACAAAAGTCTGTCAGGGAGATATGAAGGACAATTGATTTTCTTCTGCCTTCTTCTAATTAGTCCAGTATATAATGATCAATCACAAACATCAGTCACACCAAAGCCTAAGTCTAGGTCAGAAAAAAAACCAGTCTCTCCCTTGTTCAGAAACCAAGGAATTCTCCCCTTGGTCAGAAGCCAAGGAAGTCTTTCAGTTCATCTGGCAAGGCTCCAGCTGACTCTCCTGGGAACATTCTATTTGGAATGGTCACCTTGACTGGTAGATGATGTCCCCAGATTTCTGTCTAGCATGCCTCTTCCACACTAGCAATCATTTCCATGGTATAGCATTTGAAAAGGCAATGGAATGCAAAGGAAGGCCAATGTCAAATGAAAGAAATACTAGTGTTGTCTAAAATAAATATATTGGTCCAACCAAAGTTAGAGTACAAGACTAGAATAGCAATCAATGTAATAGTATTTTAATTAAACCCTTACGATGTGCTGAGTACATAATGACAAAGGCAAAATAGTCCTTACCCTCAAGGAAGTTATGTTGTAGCAGGGCAGAATAAATATACACATACACATGATCAAAATGTGGTCATTGGAAGGGATAAGAGGAAGAGAAGACACTAGAATCTGGCAGATTTTAGACAATGACAGAGAAGAGTCCAGAGTAGAGGCAGCCTTCTGACAATGGAACTTAGAGAAACCCAGAGGGTGTAACTCTCTCAGGCTTATCATGGCCACACCATTAGTAAATATCTGCTCAGGATCTGAACTCAAGTCTCCTGGCTGTAAGTCCTCTTGTCTTTCCACTGTATCCTAGTGAACACTACTTGCCCCTTTGAGGTTGTGCAGGTATACTTGCCATTCTCTTCCCTGTTAAAATTAAATGGGTTCTCTCTCTCTCTCTCTCTCTCTCTCTCTCTCTCTCTCTCTCTCTCTCTCTCTCTCTCTCTCTCTCTCTCTCTCTCTCCAGAAGGAAAATATCTTTATTATTCATTCACCCATCTTGCTGAGGTTCTATAAAGATTAATAAAAGCATCCTATCTGAATGACCCTAGATAAATCACTTAACCCAGATTGTCTAGCCCTTGCTGCTCTTCTGTGTTAGAATTAATAATCAGAAAGTAAAGGGAGGAGAGGAGAGGAGAGGAAAGGAGAGGAGAGGAGAGGAGAGGAGAGGAGAGGAGAGGAGAGGAGAGGAGAGGAGAGGAGAGGAGAGGAGAGGAGAGGAGAGGAGAGGAGAGGAGAGGAAAAAGCAAAAGGAAAGTAAAGGAAAAAAGAGGAAAAAAGAAAAGGAAAGGAAAGAGCTTCCTATAGAAAACTGGTAATTTAGTTAGGGCTTAAAGGAAGTCAAGGAAACCAGGAGGCATTTAGAAATCATTTTGAGTCTTTTGAATCACATACGTAGCAGCTAAAACTCACAAGAGAACTGATTCTTCCATTAGGGAAGAAACATTAGCAGTTCATGAATTTTCTCAAGTAGAATCAATCAATCAAAATGTATTCATTAAATATTTGCTATGTCTCAAGTTCGGTATTAAACAGCAGGGATAGAAGAAGCAGAAATCATCCCTATCTTCAAGAAGCTTATGTTCTAATGGGAAAGACAATCATGAAAATAACTCAGAATAGCTAAAACATATATGGAGTAAAGAGGAGTGATAGTAATCTCAGAATGGGATGCTGGGACAGTGGTGGTCGAGACCTCTTGCAAAAGGTGGAGTTTGAACTGAGACTTATGAAGGTGAGATGGAGACCCAAAGGCACAGGGAGAGGAAATGGAGTATCAAGGTTAAAGAGCAATTCCTTAAAAGTGAGGACTATTTTTTCCTTTGTATTCCAGTGCCTAGAATAGCAACTGGTGTGTAGAATGTACTAATAAATGTTTGTTGAATTAAGTCAATTTTATTTTCAAAAGCCACCTGCCTATCTATGAGATTCCTGTCAATGTTGTTGCCAGATCAAGAGTGATAATAGGATTTGTAGAATATGAACCAGCCCATGAAGCAGAACTCAAGGACTTGTGGTTCAGGGGGAAAGGGGCTATATTTAAACTCAAGAGTCCTGAATTAAAATCCTGGTGTTGTTATTTACTTACTGTATGACTTTTGATAGGTCTCAATTTCTCTGGGACCTGAGTTTTCTCAACTCAAAAACCAAGGGGTTGGACTACATGACCTTGAAGGTCTCTTTCAACACTAAACAGATATCCCTTGGTGGTCTGCTAACCACCTCCACACATGGACAAATGGGGAGGCTAAGGAAGATCCCCAAGCTTCAAAAGAAGCAAAAATGAGCAACATCCTTTGAAAAGTAGAATTCCAGTTAGTAGTCAGAGCCAACTTAATAAACCTAAATCTTGGTGATAAAACCTTTCCATCTGACTTCACTCAATGCAACATCTCTTCTAGGGAGCTCTCCAGGGTACTGACATTCTGAACACAATGTGTCACAATCTTCTGTCTTTACTCTTTACCTTCCTTGCCATTCTGCCTGCCTACTTGTTCCCATTTTATGTCTGTCAGGTGCCCAACTAACCTGTATTCTGCACCTACCTTTAACAGAGGCAGAATTTTTCTTTTGATTTGGTGCTGGATGTGGAGTCAGAAAGACTTGAGTTAAATCTCACTTCTGGCATTTACTAGCTATGACCCTGGACAAGTTACTGAACTGCTGTGAAACCGTTTTCTCCTCTATAAAATGAGAAAGTTGGTTTAGATGGCTTCTAAATTCTCTTACAGGGACCTTAAATAAATCTATTATCCTATTATCATTGACCATCTAGACTTCAACTACTGCCCATACTTACAGCCTCAACAACCAAATGCTCCAGACATTTCCCAGCATTTATGTCTTGATACAGGCCAATAATCAAGGAGACTGCATTGTGATTTCCATAAATATGCTTGGAATTCACACTTTTACACTTCACACAGGAAGCCAATCTCAGCTAGCACTTGCGTTTGCTACCTCTTTTGAGAAAGACAGAATATTTTACCTGAACAATTAATTTTCAGAATTTAAGGTTAAGGATAATTTATGAGTTGAATAATTATTCTTTTCCTGCTACAGATGTTTGGTCTTTGACAATTACATACATCTTTACATAAACTTCTAATTATAAAGTAATATTATATTCATAGTGTCTTCCATTAAAGAGAGTTAACAAAAGGAAATATTTAAAATTTTAGAATGAATCTCAATGATGGCATTAATTGGAGTGTGCCTGTAAATAGCATAATAGTTTTATTCCAGGCAACAATGACATTTTGGGGCTTGTTAAGCTAAGTATTTTCTTTATGTGTGCTGCAATTCTTTTAAATTCATTTCAAATATATCTTAAAATTTAGGACCCGAGACTAGCCTAGAATAAACTACAGAGATTATCTAGGCCAGACTCATTAAAAATAAATTTACTTGAAGCTTATTGTTTTTATATCACATTCATTTTCAATATTTACCCCCAACTCCATGCTACACATAGAACCCCTATGTTACAGCAACAAAAAATGTCAATAAAGCAAAAAATACTGACATGATGTCTGCATTTAATAGGATATATTCTTGCACTCTATTCTTGTAATGCCCTACCTTTCTGCCAAGAGGTGATTACAGTTACTCACAGTTTAGTTTCTTTCTAGACTTCTTTTTATATCCATTTTTATAGCTACTATATAAATTGTTCTCTTGTTTCTGCTTATTTTACTTTCTACCAGTTCATGTAAAACTTCCCACATTTCTCCAAATTCCTCCTATTCATCATTTCTTAAGGCCCAATTCTATGCCATTATATTCACATGCCACTGTTTGTTCAGTGAAAACTTGATGAATTGATGTGAACTGAATTTGGCCATTTTCCACTTGATGGGCACCCACGTTAGTCCAGTTCTTGGCTACCATAAAGAAAAGACTGCTGTGAATGTCTTGGTGTATGTGGGTCCTAGTTGTTTTTTACTTCATCAGAATATACTTACTATTTGGTCAACAAGTATCTACTAAACTCCTACTCTGTATCAGAAAGCAGGGATATAAGAACAAAGAAGGAAGCAATCCTTAAACATAAGGAGCTTCTGTTCTAACAGAGGAAATAAGGGCATATGTAAATATATGCTCAGTAGTAGAACCTCTGGGTTAAGGGATGTAAATTCTAAAATAATTTTTTAAAGATAAAATAAATAATTACCAAATCAAAGTGTATCACTCTCTTTGCATAGCCCCTCCAAAATTGGTTATTTCTGTCTTTTACCTTTGACGGTTTCCTGGACCTGAGGGGAAACCTCTGAATGGCTTAAATTTTTCATTTCTCTTTTACTAGAAAAATAATTTAATTTGGAGGATTTTTCATATGGTTGTTGATTACTTGTCTTTCTTCTTCTGAAAACTATTTACAAACTCTGACCACTCACACTCATTCATTAGGTAATGTCTTCGACATGGATATCGATACCCTATATATCTTGGATTTCAGCTGTATTTGATGCAAAGATTTTTCCTGTTAAAAGTTTCATTTCTCATCCTAGCTGCATTGTCTTTCTAGCTGAAGTGACTTACCTACAGTCATACAGGTACCAAGTAGCAGACTTATAATTCAAGCCTGGATTATTACTCCAAATCCAGTCCTCTTTCCAATTATTGCCTATCCCCTTATTGCTCACAAAAACCAAGATAAGCTTTGAAAATAGCATGAAAACTAAGTAGTGGGGAGAAGGATGAATTCTGGCCACCACTCTCCTTTTTCCATGCACAACTGACTGCCCCTTTCATTTCAGTCCTGTTGCTGATTTTGGTGATTAACATGTGCCCAAGCACCAAAGGATCCAGAAAGAAGGCAGTAGTTAGAACAAACAGACAAGCACAGCCTTAAATATTTTCTCCTTCTGCACTATGGCTAAAAATAGAAAGAGCTCTGACCAACTAACTTCCCCCTTTCTTAAGAATGCATTGCTCTTACTGCTCTTTAATAAAGATCCAACCCAAAGGGACTTGTCTTGTTTGGATCTATTCAGACTGTCTTCCTGTGGCCCCAGAGAGCAGTATATTCATTAAGATGAGTTTTGTCAAAGCTATAGTCAGTTCTGTCAAAGATACAGTCAGTGTTCATTGACCAGAGTCTAGTCAACGAAAGTCATGGCAACAGGACTGAAAGGCTGCTTAACTTGACATCTTTTTCATGGACTGGCTAAGAGGGGTTTTTATTTGCACTTGCCTAGGCTATCTTGTATTTGCTTTCAGTGTTTAGATTACACACCTTTCCTCTTTGCTTATTCATATCTTTAGATAAGTATTAGTCACAGCACACAAATAATGCAACAGTCCTAAAGGTATGCCAAGGAACAAACAAAGGGCAGGGAATGTGAGGGAATGGCTTTGAGAAGTACCAAATTCAAAGTATCATTTAGAAGTATATCTAGTTTAGGAGCAAAGAAAAACCATCCAGAATTGGGCTTTTATCTAAATTGAGTAACCTATTATAATACCATATTCATCCATATAATCTTTCATCTCTCTTCAGATTCGATAGACTGGTACAATTGCCTTATGGGCAATCTTGTCCAATTCTTATATTTTGTACTTGAGGAAAACTGAGGCCCCTCTATAACATATTACTTGAGGGAATGAACTGTCTATTTTTGTCTTTGTTTCCCCAGCACCTAGCACCCAGCAGACACTTAAATGGTTTTTTTAATTGATTTTAAAAGATAAAATTTTATTCTCAAGAAATTTATATAGATAATAAATAAATAACTAAATCAGACCTAGAATCCAGGTCTTTTGATTCCAAGCCCAGTGTTCTTTTTACCATACACTAGTGACCTATTATTTCTTCTGTAGATAGTTTCACTTAGAAAAGGAGGTGCCCTGTTCTAATACTTCTATTAATTTTTGAGATTTTCATGCCCACATACCCAGTAGGCTCTCATCCAGTGATAGGCAAGCTTAGTTAGAGCCCTAATCATTTCATTCCTCCTTCAACAATTCCTCTTGTTCTTGAAAAAAATATGACTACCATTGAGAAAGGGACTATCCTTCATGTATTCATGATGACAGCAACAAAAATTAATAAAAGTAGATAGACTGAGGGTCAGAATTCCCAAGCTTTATCAGTTTAGCAACAGAACCCATGAATATGTTAACAAAGCGGGTCAACATGGCTGTTCAGTCAAATGACAGTGAGAGCTGTAAAAATTAAAATTAATTATAATAATAAAAATGTTATATTTTAGGAGATTTATTAATGATCATTAGAAATTGAGGAATAAAGAGGATACAAAAATAAAAGACCACATGCCCATGGCTAATTAGCCATTTCAAAATCCCCATGCTTAGCTTACCACCGCCACCATGATGGCTACCAGTCCAAGAAAAAGAGCCAGGAGGACTGCCCACTTGATAATATCCTCTGTCTATAGGAAGTATGTAATGACAGCAAGTCAGTGGGCTCCTGGGAAATGTAGTTCTTTTTTAGGGTATCAGATTTTCAATTATACAGAGCTCAATGGTTTTAAAAACTTTTTTATATTTTTTTCATTGATCAAGGCTTATTTCCATATTATTGATATTTGCACTAGGGTGATCTTAATAGAGCTTAGAGTCTACATCACCAATCATATCCCCATCTAATTATGTGATCAAGCAGTTGTTTTTCTTCAGTGTTTCTACTCCCACAGTTCTTTCTCTGGATGTGGATAGCCTTCTCAGAATTGTTCTGGATCATTGCATTGCTGCTAGTAGAGAAGTCCATTACATTCAATTGTGCCACAGTGTATCAGTCTCTGTGTATAATGTTCTTCTGGTTCTGCTCCTTTCACTCTGCATCACTTCCTGGAGGTCATTCCAGTTCACATGGAATTCCTCCAGTTCATTATTTCTTTGAGCACAATAGTATTCCATCATGAAGAGATACCACAATTTGTTCAGCCATTCCCCAATTGGAAGGCATCCCCTTATTTTCCAATTTTTTTTGCCACCACAAAGAGTGTGGCTATAAATTCAATGGGTTTTTTAAACCTGAGTGCGTCTTCTTTCTGACTAGCTTGACAGTACATCATTTGGGTCTCATCTGGCAACTGGTAGACATTTTATTGAAGAGATGAGATGAGAATTATTTCAGTTCCTTCCCATTCAGCATAAGGGCTGACATCAGAAAAAAGGTTTAGAATACAATGGGAGTAGTCTGAAGGAGCTTTGGTTGAATCATCTAGAATTTGGGTTGAGTGGGTGATGAGTAAAGTTACAAAAGTGGGCAACACTAGGGTGGAGATACAAATTAAAATAATATAACTGAGATTCAAATGATCAGAGGTTACTTGAGTAAAGAGTGAAAAGCCATATTGTCTTTAATTTCAAAGAGAACCAATGACATCACAGGCTGATGTCTTGACTTGCCTTTAAGTGAGAAAGAGTTGTACAATGTCATCAACTTTGTTCTCTCTTCTGGTTATCAAAGTGTAGTAGCAAGGCAAAAGCCAGGATGACTGCTTAAAGCCTGGGAAATAGTGGACCACCTTAGGATCTTTGATGTCTTACCAAATTCTAAGCATCCACACCAGCTACTTCAGCCACCTTCACGGCTTATTGGAATAAGTTGTCCTCATCTACCCATTCTACCATGGGAAGTCTTCAGTGTTCTTGGGGTAGATATCCTGATAACTCACCAATGGAGTCAAGGCCTCCAAACTACCCTCAACCTAGTCTGACCAGTCTGCCAAGCCAATTTTACTGGGTTATGGCTGGTAAGCATACAGCTTCTTGGAGACCCTGGTGGGAGTTGGGTGAGAGGTGTACACCAAAAGAGAATAATCGGCCTTGAAAAGGGCTTGATACCAAAAGTGTTAGTCTTCCCTGAGCATTCCATACACCCTGGTACACACTAGGCATGGAATAAATGGCTTATTTCCTTCTTTCTTTTTCTGGGCCAGGCAACTAGATCAGCTTTTAATTGAAACTTTGTACATCCTTGGAAAGAGAGTATCTTTCCCTTAATGAACATCTTCTTGTAGCAACCAAAAGCAGAATAACTCAGTGAACCAATTGAAATTATGAGAAGAAAATATTTTCTTGATTTTATTTTCAAACTGATGTGGAAAGGAAATTGAAAGAAAGTATGGCACATTGAATATTGATCTAGGAAGATATTAAAATTCAAGAATTCCATTAAAATGTATGGATTTAGAATGTGGGGAAAAGCTACAGAGCAATAAGATTACATTTTTGACAGTTCTTAAAATAATTTGAATGAATGAAGGTCCCAAACCTCCAAATCTTTGTCATTTTGAAGGAGTTGATCTGTTTTAATGAATAACAGTTTACTTAAGGCATAAATCTTTTCTAACAAAAAAGTGTTAAAGAGTGATACCTAACAAGAATAAATGAAAAAGCATGAAGAGAAGTATCAGTGAAATTAAACTTAATATTCAACCTCATTAGCAACATGGGAAACTATATCTGTATCCTGTACTCATCAGGAATTGATCATTTCCCTTAGTTCCAGTCTTTTTGAACTTAAAATTCTAGAAACATTTCCCTTATTTATTTCCTGTCCTTGTCCATGTTTGGGTAAATTCCATTAAAAGAGTAAAACTTATTAGTGGTTAGCAATTTGGTAGACTATTTAAGTAATTCTTCAGCTTCCAGTCTTATTATGTATTTAACTGATGACTCCTATCTTTATTAAGGGAACTGAGAACATCATGATGGTGTTTATTGATCCTAAAAAGATTTTTTGACATTGTCTGTGACATGTAGCATTGTGGTGAACAGAGCCCTGAACTCAGAAACAGAAAATGTGGGTTTGGATCCTTTCCTAGTAGTGTGACCTTGCACAAACCGTTTGCCATCTCAGAATTTCAGTTTCTTCTTTGGTAAAATGGAAACAACAATGCCTCTTCTGTCCATACCACAAGGATTTGGCAACGATCAAATGAGGAGAGTACAAGTAATCCACAATCTTATTGAGACAAGGAGGATTCTGTCTCATGGTACTGATAATTACCTGATCACATCTTCCCTTGTCTGTTTGTGCAATCCTTGTTCATGCCCTCCAAAGATATTTCACAAAGTTTCTGTGTGCCAAAAGTCCATCAGAAAACAAATTTTTATGAGGTACTGTGAAGAAATTATTACTACAACAGAAAGACTTGTAAGCAAGTACAAGGAATGGAAGCTTGAAGATCTGTAAACCAGGAAGATTCCAAAAGAGAATGTGGCCATGAGGGAGGCAGTTGGAATAAGCTGGCACAAACTGTTTTTACTCATCTCCTTCCTTGGACCCTGAGGAAGGAGCTATCAGAGAGATTTACTCTACCTTTCTGGTTATTGGCTTCTTCTCGAAAGACTTGTGGCACAGCTCTAAAGATCTTTTCAAGTTACTAACAATATCCCTTAAAAACTATTCAACCTTACTTACTCATATTGAATTTATAATAGATTAGGGAAACCAAAAATTCCCTCTCTCCTATCCCCACTCCTTTACCCTTCTTCCTTAAAATAAATCTCTGTTTTCAGTATTATAGAGTGAGATTAGTCTGTTAAAAGCTGCAATCAACTTACCAACTCTGATGCATTGTTGAAACCAACAGAAAGAAGCAGGAAGGTGGGTGGGGGGAGAAGTGAGATCTCAAGCTCTCCTATAACCATATTTCCCTGTGTGGCTGTTCCAGCCTTTATCCTTACCTGTGCTGGGTATTTTTGATACAAATGAAGATAAAAGACAGTCTCTGCCCTCAAGGAGCTCACAGTCTAATGGAGGAGATAATAGGCAAACAACTAGAGGCAAAAGTATTGAGAGAATAAATGGAAAATAATCCAAAGAAGGAGCTTGAGATAGGATTCTCTAAGGTTTTAGATGCTTTTATGAGTACCAGTCTAGCAATCTAGTTATTCATTTTTATGTCTTGCTCTTGTTAGTTCACCTTTTCTAATCTTACATTTCCTGCATTATATCTTTTCTACTGGTTCTCAAGAAGAATCACTGAATCCCAGCGTTAGAATCAATTAGTGGACCACTCAACAGGCACTTACTGAATGCCTACTATGGGCCAGGCTCTGTGCTAAGTACTAGAGGTGCCCTAGACAGTCTCTGACCTCAAAGAGTTTATATTCTAATAGAAACAATACATACAGGGAGAAGTAGTGGAGGAAGAGTTTTTCTCTAGATAGTCACAAAGATTGGGCAGAGAACAATAGGGCACTAAATTTCGAGCTGCAACGGTAGGTACTGGTTTAATAATTGTTCCCGGATCAAGAAGAAGAGTATAGGTATAGGCAGATACATAATGGGTAGGTCCACTGGAGGAGCATGCACTCAGTGCAGTAGAGTCAGAAAAACTCATCTTTCTGACTAAGATACTGACTGACTGAGTGACTCTGGGCAAATCATTCAACTTCTGTTTCTTCATCTGTAAAATGAGCTGGAGACGGAAATGGCAAACCATTTCAATAGCTTTGCCAATGTCATGACCCCAAATGGAGGCATAAAGAGTTGGACATCATTGAAAAATGACTGAACAGTGAGGCCCATGCCACTACCAGTGAAGATTTGCATAGAAACTTTTATTGAAAACTCATACAAATGGAAAAGGAAAGGAGCAATTAGAGGGTGAAAGCAAAGGATAAACGATGGATAGCCTAAGTGTTCCCTTGAAAGGCAAGTTTTTGTAAGATCAAGAGATCTAAAGGAAGTCTCTTAGCACGTGAGCTTTGACTTTCTAGAGAGAATTTACAGTAGGACATGGGCAAGAGTCACATAGGATTATAAGGAATGGCTGGATTGTGATCTGCACCATTGGAAGAGGCATCCACATCACTGAGAGCGCAATGGCACCAATTTATCAAAGTTCAGAGGAGAGACCAATTCCCTTGGTGCTGGTAAAGATGGGTTTTTCCATTCTCCTGTTCTATCATAGATCTGACCTGTCACTGTGTAGTCCTTCCCTAACTCGGGTCTCTCTTCATAAGGCATGAATATCCAGGCATCATAATGTGGATGAATGATATCAAAAGTCATTTCAGCTCAGGAAATGTATGTATCATTTGAGCCACCAAGGACATTTATTTATTCAACAAACATAGTAATTATATATTTATCTAAATCAGGCTTATGGTGTTACCAGTATAGGAAGTCTCCTCCTGCCAAAGTTTATTAACATGTATTTAGTAACTTTTAGTGTTAGATCATTACCTGGGGTCCTGAGAGGATACACATGACTTGTTCACAGTCACAGCCCATGTCAAAGGCAAGACTTGAACCCAGATCTCTGACTCCAAGACCATCCATTCTGCTAAGACTGCCTTTAAACATTGTTTTTTTATTAAATGTTTTTTGCTAGAGACTGAATTAAGTATTGGGACTACAAAGACCCTAAATGCCACTATTTATACCTCCAGGAAGAACTGGAGAGGTAGTGGATATATCATGAATATAATTCAAAGTGAGATACAATAGAAGCATATGTAGAGGGGAAAAAAAGACTTCTTGTTTTCCCTTCAGGCACTTCCAGTGAGTGAGTTAAGTTGCCTTTAAAGTCTTTAAATGTAATATTGATTCTTTAATGTAAAAGTAAAAATATTGAGAGTATTTCAAGACAGGACCACTTCTAAAAGTAACCCCCTAACATATATCACATTGAAAATCTGGCTGCTTCTCATCTCTACCCTCTAGTCCCTGCATTCATCCCTTACATGTGCAGGGAGGACCAGCACCTAAGGAATGAGGACTTGCCAAGCCTTTTTCATCGCTGTTTATTCACCTTTGGAACCCACCTTTCACCCAACCCTCCCCTCCAAGAACCTTTTTCAGTGATGGTAAACCTTTTAGAGGGGCAGGTGATGTGAGAAATGTCCTCAGGTGCCAGTGGAAAGGGGGAGAGGAGCAGTTTGATCCCATATCCCTGTAATTTTCTAGTAATAAACTCTGGCGAACTCTGTGCTGGGGTGATGGTATATGTGCCCACAGAGAGGGTTCTGAGAGCTCCCTCTGGCATGCGTACCATAGGTTTGTCACCATGGATTTGAGGTATATACAACAGCCACAATCCCAGTAAAACTGTGCAAACAAACTAAACCAGGTTGAGGGTAATTGAGTCTCAAACCAATTGATGAGTTGGAGGGGAGGGATCCTACCCCAAGCATGAGAAGTCTTCCACTTGTGGAATGGGCAGATGAGAACAAGTTATTTCAATAATCCTGAAGGCAGCTGAAGCAGACACTGTAGAGTGCATAGAGTCTGGTCAGACATTGAAAATGCCCTGTCATCTCCCAGTGTACTGAACCATTATCAGTCATCTCTCTTTTGTCTTGACACTGGATGTTGATTACTGTGGAAGAGAGAATGAGGCTGACCCCTTTGTTTAACTCTGTCTCATTTAAATCTAATTTACATGTAAGTCAAGACATCATCCTGTGATGTCATTTGTCCTCTGAAAATGCAGGATGAAAAAAACAAATACCTCTCAAGCTACTTGCATATGACCTCTGATTATACCCCTTCAATGAAAGGCTGGTGGTTATTTATGACAAGTCATTGTTGAAATTCCTGGGCAAAGAGCAGTTAAGGCTCCCTCCAGCTACAACAGTCATTGGCTACCTGGTAGTTTGCTAGGTGTTCTATACCCCACACTGAAATATTGCTATTTTTCACTTCCCGGATCTCTGTTAGGCATTGTTGTGGAAGGCTTTCTGTGGGGCTAAGTAGAGAGTCTCCAAGGCATAATAATGCAAAGCTCACACTGAGCTGAAATGAGCAGTGTTCTCCCAGGGAACCCTTTCAACAAGGCTAGGAAACTTACTTAATGTCCTGCTTATTTTACAGTGTTCTAGCTGTGTTCCAGAAACAACCATTCTGGGCTTCTTCAAGCTGGCTTTGCTATACTGGGAAAATAGCCAAGTGATCCTTCCCCCTCACCTCCTCCTGCTGTCTCACTATTCATTGGTTCTGAGCTCCATTCTGGGTTTACAGCCAATTTAGCCATCCTTGATCAGGCCAAGAAGCTTTAATTGACTCAGTCCTGGAGATTGAATGAATTGTTGGAACATTTCATTAGAGGAGAACTGATTCCCAAGGCAGGGTGAGCAGAGACTGAAGTGGAGCTCTCTCTCTATACAACCTGAACTTGGACTTGTTTGGGACCAAATGAAGCGGATTTCCCAGCAGCCTTAGCCTCAGTCATACTATTTTTACTCAATAACATAATTTTTAAAAATCCATAAATAGGGTAAGGCTGAAATTGGCTTTGATAACTTAGTAGTCCTGAACCATAGTATTATGTAACTGATATCCTAACCCCTTCTCTCCTCTCCCTTCAGTCTGCCTTCCTAGCAGCCTTCCTTTTTTCTTTAAAAGAAATTAAGAATGACCTCCAGATTTGATTGGATCATGAATCTTAGGGCTTCCCTAGCAGTTGATATGACTTCTGGGTGGCCACAAGAGCTTCAATCAGTCTCCGAGGTTTGGCTGAGGGACTACAATGAACAACTCAGAGGCAAGTGAGCCTTTCTTAGCTGAAACATCTCACATTGTACTTATTGCCTCGCCTTGTTCTCCTACATAAATCTCCTTTTGTTTACAGTTGAATGACCCACGAGAGTCTCATTTTATTCCACTATCCAACTACCAGAGAACTAGCCTCAGTTAGGCTTTTTCCAGAATACATAGGGAAGTCTGAGCCCCGGTTTCCCCATTTCTAAGAAAGGGATAATACCATCTGTCTTCTCCTCCTTCCAACTCACTGGGTTACTGTGAGAATCATATGATCATAGCCGTAGAGATAGAAGAGACCATTAAGGCCATCTAAATGAACACCAACATTTTATGGATGATGAAAGAGACCCAGGGAAGTTAGGGTATTTGCCCAAGGTCACACATGATAAAAAGCATCAAAGGTAGGATATACCTTGTCCATTTTATTTATTTAAAAAAAATGTTTTAAGTTAAAACCCTTACCTTCCATCTTGGAATCAATACTCTGCATTGGTTCCAAGGCAGAAGAGTGGTAAAGGTTAGGCGATGGGGGTTAAGTGACTTGCCCAGGGTCACACAGCTGGGAAATGTCTGAGGCCAGATTTGAACCTAGGACCTCCCATCTCTAGGCCTGGCTCTCTATCTACTAAGCCACCCAGCTACCCCCTGCCTTGTCCATTTTAAAGCACCATAAAAATGTGAGCCCTGATATTGCTCATACAAATGATATCTGTGTGACCTTTGGCAGATTATAAAACTTTTCTGAACCTTGTGTTTCTCAGCCGAAAGGTGTCCTCTCTAGATAGTCACGAGGTTGTTATGAAGGAAAATGCTTTGGAACCAGGAAATTCCTATGTAAATATGAGTTATAATAATGGTGTAAGCATGTTAATACCTATAACACAGTAGCTAGGAAGGTGGACAAAATCCCCCAGACTGCCAATGTCAGAGGATGGAAGTATAGACTGACAGATAACAGATCCAATAAATATTTATTCCTTGATTGGTTGATTTGATCCATTCTTTTTGATCCCAGAAGGTAAAACCAGAGATCATGAGCAAAAGTTGGAAAGGGACAAATTCAGACTTGATATAAAAAAGAAAAAAACCTTCTTAACATTTATAGCTGTCTAAAAGTGAAATAGGCTATTTCTGGAGGCAACGAGTTTCTCCTCATTGTAGGTCTTCAAGCTGAGGCTAGATGGTCATTTGATAAGAATATTTTAATGAGAATTCCTTTTTTGCGCATTAATTGGGATAAATGGACACTGTGGTCCCCTCTAGCTCTTAAATTTTGTAATGCTTTGATTCTATGACTTCACTGCAATTTTACAACATAGGAAAGAGTCTACATACTTCAGTTTCTCCATTTGGAATAGACGTATTTGTCGCCTTTTACTGTAGAGCTAACCAAGCAAAACTCTTCCTCATCAAGACCCTTGCCTCTCCCTTTATGTTGACCTTCTGATTAGCCAAGATCTCCCCATCACCATGCTGCTCCAAGCCACTGCCTAACTCAGGTCTACCCTTCTTAGCAGTGTCCCATAGTCTGGACCTTTATCTTTTTCCTTCTCTCAGTGGAAACTTTCCCCTCTTCAATATCATTTCCAAACTGACTCCCAACAAAATGGCCTTTGAAAAAGCAATTCAAAGTAATAATCTACATTAAGATATCAGTGACTGATAGAGTCTTACCTTGGCCTATATGCAGTCTCTGTATTTTGAGGACACAAATATTTTGTCACAAAGGAACTAATTCATCCATAAATATTTCTATGTTTCCCATTTAAGTCCCATTCTTTCTTTTTTTTTAAACCCTTATCATCTGTCTTAGAATCAATATTAAGCATTGGTTCCATAGCAGAAAAATTGTAAGGGCTAAGCAATTGGAATTAAATGACTTGCCCAGGGTCACACAGCTAGGAGTGTCCAAGGCCAGATTTGAACCCAGGATTCCCATCTCCAGACTTTGTTCTCTATTTACTGAACCACCTCTCATTTATTCTTACAGATTTGTGAAGAACTTCTCTTTTCAATATGGTGGAATTAAACTGAGCACATTAGATTTGAAGCTTGAAATCCTGAGTTCCAAATCCCAGCTCTTCTATTGACTCAGATAACTTTGAGGAAGCCATTTATCCTTTCTGGCTTTCAATTTCCTATCTATAAATTCATGATTTTGGACTGGATAATTTCTAAGATCTTTTGCAAACTACAACTTAGCAGATATGTCTCATGCAGGTTATAAGTGTCAAGGAGGTGATCTGACTCCAGGTCTAAGTACAAACCAAACATGTAAGCCGTATTCAGCTGCCTGTCATATCACAATATTCGGAATTTGGGGATCTTGGTCACATAGCCAATTAAGGAGCTATTTGGAGGCTAAAGAGGCAATTTTAGAGCCCCTGGAATCATACCTGGTAAGCTTCTACTGCCTCTGCCCATAGAGGAATGTATCCTTGATTTTACACAAGCCTAGAGGAATAACTAACATTGGTATAATGCCTCGAATCTTTGGGCAAAAAAATGCTGTATGCTCACCTTCGATATCAGTGATTATATCTCATAGACTGACTCATCAAAAATTTGAAAGGCTAGCTTGCCAAATAATTTTTTAAGGAAACTTTTAAGGAAATGACTTGGCAGCAACCTTAGACTATCACATTAGGAGCACACCATCAAGCCCAATAGAAGCTTATGCTGGGAAAGACAAGCAATGATCATGCTAACTGGCACATTGGATCCAGCCAAAGGGTGCCTTCCCCTGACTTGCTCTTATTCCAGGTTAACCGTGGTGCTGGACACAGAATGTTTGCATTCTTTTTAACTATTACTTTCTCTCCTAGTAACAACTTAAGACAGAAAGGTAAGGACTAGGCAACAAGGTTAAGTTACTTGCCCAGGCTTTTAAGTGTCTGAGATCAGATTTGAACCTAGATTCTCCCAACTCCAATCCTGACACAATCCATGTGCTTCTTAGCTGCTCCTCCCATATATATTTTGGCAATCTTCTATTTTGTCAGCATGACATTTTGGGAAATCTCAGACTTTTTGTATGACAGAATAACTTCAAGAGTGACAATGCTTTTTGTTGTTGTTGTTTTTTAATCCTTACCTTCTGTCTTAGAAGCAATTCTGTGAATTGGTTCCTAGGCAGAAGAGTGGTAAGGCTAGGCAATGAGGTGTTAAGTGACTTGCCCAGGGTCACACAGCTAGGAAGTGTATGAGTTCAGATTTGAACCCAGATACTGGTAGCATATGACCTAAGACAAGTTACTTAGCCTCTGTCTTCCTCAATTTTCTCATCAGTTAAATGGAGTAGTTAAATAGCACTTTCCTGTAAGATTTAATTAATATCCAAAACTCCAAGTATTATATTTGTAAAGTTTATTAATGATCACTTAAAGTGGAAGGAAAATAAAAATCTAATTATCTATCAAGAATAAGATCTTGTGAGTAAATTCTCTTGCCTGGCCCAAACTCACTACTGCCAATCACAGGAAGAGAGAGCGAGAGGCAGGGCTGCACAAAACTTATATCCTCCTATGCTAGAGAAAGAACATTTTGCAGCAAACTGAGTGGTGCATACATCAGAGTGAGTGATTGACAGGAGCATGTGACTAAGAGTCACAAGGGAGCCTAAGGCTGGAGATCTGGGGAGAGGTTCTAATGACCCAATTGACAGACTTCTCTCCAAAAAGGACCTTGGTTGAAGACTTGGGGGGAAAAACAGGTTTCTGGTTTTCTCCTAATAACAACTGAAGAAAGAAATCTTTGAATATGGATGCTGGCAGCTTGAGTAGAGAAGATTGAAAACTCATTTCACCTCTGGACCTGTTTGGACACTAATCAACTAAAGATCCTGGCCCATTTGATTGGACTCCTTGTGTGAGATTTGGCTACTGGGGAAAATTACTCCTCAGCTTAATAAGATAGTTTTAGATAGTTTATAGACATTAGATTGTAAGATAACCTGTAGATTTTCTCCTAAACCCCTGTTCCTTCCTCCCTTCCCAACCAATAAATCTGAATGTTTATATGTTCCCTTTTGTTCATTCCTCACCAAATTCCTGTCATAACACTCCCTATGTCACCACATAATGTGAGAAGGAAAGTGGGATGCTGGGAATTGAAGTCCTGGGAAGCCAATTCTAATCACACATTCCCCACCTCCAGGATTGTTGCAAATATCAAATGAAATAATAGTTGTGTGGCAGTTAACACACTGCCTGGTACATAGTATCAAGGTAAAAAATCTTTGTTCTGCTACCCTCTTCCCCTCCTCTTCATCTGAGCAGTGACCTCTTGGTGGGACTAAAAAGATTCAGAATTCAAGGAACTAAAATAGCAAATGATTTCCCTTTTCCTCAGTCTAAGAATTAAACAGAAGACGTTATAAAAAGAAGGCTCCGAAAGAGAGGGATGACAAAGAATAGGCTCAAAACTGTCAGTACTTTCTAGAACATATAGAGAAAAGGACTAGATCTATACACTCATTAGTATAGGTTATTTCTAATTAAGGAAACCTCTTCCCCCAATGCAGCTCGGTACCTTCTCAACAGTCTATATGGCCTTGGAAGAATTACCTAGAACCCTGAGAGTTTAAATGACATAGCCAGGATGTGCCAGAAGGGAGTTCCTTGAACTCAGATCTTCCAGTTTAAAAGGCCAGCTCTCAATCCACTCTACCACACTATCTTGCAATGTAAGAAATCAAAATAAAAAACTTCAGCAAAATTAAGCTTCTAGGGGGCAGCTGGGTAGCTCAGTGGATTGAGAGCTAGCCCTAGAGACGGGAGGTCCTAGGTTCAAATCTGGCCTCAGCCACTTCCCAGCTCTGTGACCCTGGGCAAGTCACTTGACCCCCATTGCCTAGCCCTTACCACTCTTCTACCTTGGAGCCAATACACAGTATTGACTCCAAGATGGAAGGTAAGGGTTTAAAAAAAAAATTAAGCTTCTAATCACAGTATCCCATTTTCTAAAAACTCAAAAATGGACTCCATTGAAGAGTTACAAATGTAAATCACCCTTTAGTCAAACAAGACCAAATTGTCAATTTCAATTTTTCATCATGATCCAACTAATTAATGGATTTTGGATATGACTTGATATTAAAATCTATGATGCTTAAAAAAAACTTTTAGAATTAAACTGAACATAATCCAATAAAATATTTAGTATGCATTATACTGCCACTCATTCTGACAAGGACAATTGAGAAATATTAATTTTAAGATACATAGTTCAGAGATGCAGGATCATCTTTATTCATGAAATTATGTTCCCAGAAACAGTCTAGATTTAATTTACACAAATTGTGTCACCCTGAATTCGTCTCCAGCAATTATATCTCCTGTCTCTTGTCTTCAATGTTCCATAGCAAATACCTAGCAATATATTGCATGGAGATTGTGTTTTATATTTATGTATGTATTTGCACATATAAACATTTATGTGCACTTACATTTTTACTCTGTGTGTTGTATGTGTAAGGGTGGAATTGAGGCCACCCTATCTTAGTCCTAATACCTCAACTAGATGAAAACATATCTCTATCAGTCAATCAAAAGACTTTAGCCTAAGGGTGAAAAGTCTTTTAAGACAATTAGATGAAATGCAATAATTGTAGTCAAGAAGTCTTTTGTAATGGGCTAGAAAACTTGGTCATACGTCTAAATTATTAATAAAGTCGGGGGGGTGATTTTTCAGAAATTGGAGTGTATGACTCTATAACACAGCATTGGCAAGGTCTTATTTACCTACTACCCCCCTTAACCAGAGAAGGACTTTACTACTTCAAGGAGTCTAGAGAATATTGACTCTTCCCATCTTCCCACTGATGTGCTAGCATCTTACCCTAGGACAGCTGTGACTCCTATCTTCTCCTCAGTGTCCCTGGGTGTCCCTAAGTTACTTAACAGCATATAGGCATCATCAGAGCCAAAACCAGACTGTACTCAAGGCTCTATTAAGAGCCTAACAAAAAGATTACATCATATCTAAGGGTGACTTCTTGAGCATCCTATGAATGAGAGAAAAAGATTTCTATCAGCCAGCATCTGTGAGTTACCCCTTTACCACTGGAGTTCTCTTAACTTGAGTCCATTTACTTCTAGACTCTACATGTCCTATGGGGAAAATATTTTGTACCAACCATGCTTACTGTATTACTTTATTTAACTCTCCCTTCTAGAAGCTACTTAAAGGAAGCTGAGGACTAGATGACCCTTAATTGATCATTTTAAGGTAATGCACAGTGATAAGGGCTTGAAACAATGGCATAAGAGAATGACTTCTCACCCATCAAAGGAAATCCTGGAACTCTGGATAGGAAGTAGTAGCCATCCTAGGTCAGGAAACTCCTGTAGTCAGTAAGAGTAGGAGTTATTATAATAGGGATGCTCAGGGAATATATGGTACATACCATGCATATATTTATTTATGCATACACAAACATATGCATATATTCTGAAATCAAGTTTAGAAGAAACTAGATAAGTCAAATTGAAAGAAAATCTATTTCAAACAAAGCTAGAATGTTGGCCATATTTATACATATTCAGTTTTGTGTGATGTCTGAACAAAAATAATCATTAATTAGTCCATAAGAATCTAATAAACTAATTAAAAACAGATTAAACCCTATTTAGTGGCAATAAAAATCATATTCAATGAAGATTATTTAAAGAATTTAGACTTAAATGGAGATTAATAAAATTCTAAAGAATGTATGGATTGGCGACAATAAATAATTTTATTGAATAAAATTATAATAGCATTCAAACTTTTGGATAAAGCTAAAGCAGTCTTTAAAGGACCATTTAAATTTCAAAATATTTTCATTAACAATTGAAACTGAGGTTAAGAAGGCTTAGGTGACTTGCCCAGGGCATATAGTAAGTGTCTGAATTGAGAACCCAGGTCTTCTATTTCTAAAACTAATACTCTATATACTGTACCATGATGGATAAAATAATGTTCAATGACAAGGATGATATAGAGTTTATATCCTTTATAAAAAAAATCAAAAAGTCAAATATCAAACTCTTTAAAATTTTCACTAATTCATCAAAGGTCTTTTATATCCAACTTTTCTATAATTCCATTCAGGTCCTTAATTTTCTTGTTCATCTTTTTGTTAGATTTTTCTAAGGCTGAAAGGAGCAAATTAAAGTCTTCAGTGACTGTTGCTTTGAGTTTTATTTAGATCTATATAAGAATTTAATGGGCTACTTAGAGAGATGGTGGGTTAGTGGGGAGGGGCTCCCTCTTTGGAAACCTTCAAGCAGAGGCTAGTTTTCACTTGTCTGTCTATTATATTGGTGATCCCTTTTGGACCAGAAGGACAATGAGGAACTTTCCAAAACTCAAAATCAGTGGTTCTGTGAATACAGAGAGAGAAAAGTCCAGCAAAACCAATTCATGTATCACAAAAAATGGGTTACTTTATGTGATATTTCCCATCCATAGTCCCCCATCTTTAGATAAAGCATAGGTAAAATCTGTGGAAAAAATAGAAGATACAAACTTATTGTTTCAAGTCCTTCATAGTCTGAATCAAAACTATTTTTCCTGGTTTATTTTACATGATTTCCTTTCATGCATTCCAAATTCTAACCAAAATGGCCCACATGTGGTCCCCCAAACACAGCATTGCCTCTCCCACTGCTGTGCCTTTGGGAAAATTATCCCCTATACCCCAGATGCCCTCCTTCCTCCCTTCTGCCTCCTAGAATCCTTTCAAGGCTCAACTCAGGGTGGACAACTTATTCTGATACCCCCAGAGTCTAGTGATCTCTTACTCCAAATTGTCATATATGTGTTGCTCTTTTTAGTCATTGTATTCTCCCAGTGGAATGTGAACTTCTTGAGGGCAGGGCCATTTTCATTTTGACTTTGTAACTCTAGAACATAGCACATAGCAAGTAATCAATAAAAATTTGTGTACTACATTCACTATAAGCACCTTAAGACAGGAGCCATGCCTAGTTGTAGTACTAGTGCTAATAGTAGTACTATTAGCAATAGTTAGAATTCCTATAGCACATTGGGATTTATAAAACACTTGGCAAATATTTCATTTGATCATCACAACCACCCTCAAAATGGCTGTTACTGTTTTTCCCATTTTATAGAGGAGAAAATTGAGGCCGAGAGTGGTAAAGTGACTTGTTCAGGGGCTCATAGCTTGTAAGTATCTGAGGCAGGATTTGAATTCAGAATTTCCTAGCTCTCCAGTCCTATGTTCTAGTCACTGTACCATTTATCTGCATATGTATGTATGTTTAATCATGTGAATATTATATTTATATATGAGAAGAACATACACACATTTAAGTATGTGCATATATATTCTTTTCATATCCTTTACAATGAATAACAGTATCAGGCATACAGTAGCTGTTTAGTAAATACTTGCTAAATTGAATTGAATCTAGACCTTAGGTGGCAGAGATGCTGGAAGGGGAAGAGAAAAGAAGAGAAGAGAAAAGAAAGAAGAGAAGAGAAGAGAAGAGAAGAGAAGAGAAGAGAAGAGAAGAGAAGAGAAGAGAAGAGAAGAGAAGAGAAGAGAAGAGAAGAGAAGAGAAGAGAAGAGAAGAGAAGAGAAGAGAAGAGAAGAGAAGAGAAGAGAAGAGAAGAGAAGAGAACGAAGAATGGGAAGCAAGATCTAATGAAATCCCTGATCATTTCCTAATGAAATATGGCTGCAGTGTGATGAAGACGTGTTTGATATGAAACGTCAATTCAAGGTGACAAGTTCATCCCTTCTGCTCTCTGAATATTTCAGTAAGTACATTTTCAATTATTAACCTTTTCCATTTTCCATAAGACGGGTTTGATTTGTAGCCATTCACATCAGAGGACAGTGATCCTGATGGATGGCCATTCTTGGAAGCGTGTTTTTTCACCTTGGACTGTGCACCTGAGGCTTAGCATTCGTCAGTTTCAACCAAAGAGCTGTCCAGACCTTGTTGCTTAAGTAAATTGGGTATTTACCTCACAAGGCTCAATCTGAGAACACTTACCAGGAGGAGAAGGAGTTTAAAATGACAAACAAAACATATCGTCTAAACTGGAGATCCATTTCATTGGAGGTGTAAAAAAGAAGATAATAAATCTTGAGAAAACTCTGACAAGTCATGGGAATGCTGGCTAGTTTCCTCCTTGATGGATGTTGTTCTATGATGACTCCTGGCCTGGTCCCTCTGACTCATTCAAGCTTTTATTTAAAGAATACTTCCTGAGTCACAAAGGCCTTATAGGTATGCTTATGGTGGATCCTGAAACCAACCCTCTAAGGTAGACAGAGCAAATCTTGATTGTTCCCATTTTATTGATGAGGTCATTGAGGCTTGGAGACCTAAATGATTTAGCTACTGAAATGGTCAGTACAACATGATACAGAGGAAAGAACTAGACACAGAATTCGATGACCTAAGCCCACATCTTGGTTCTGACACTGGGTAAGTCCCATGAGCCTATGGATCTTCAATTTGCTCCAATGTAAAATAATAGTTTTGGACAGATAGAGTGCCCAGCCTAGATTCATGTTCCTGAGTTCAAATCCAGGCTCAGACACTTAATAGCTGTTGTAAATCTTGAAATTTCTTAGACTTGTGAATGTTGGAAATTTCACCATTGGAAAGTTTCATACTTGGAAAAAATTTCCTACTGATAGTAAGAACTCTATTGAAATGTGAACCCCCTTGGCATGGGAGGATCCTTCTCCTCCCTACTTGGGACTGCTTTAGGACAGAAACCTTTTGCTGAACAATGGAAAGGGCTTTGACCTATGCTTAAGCATAGAACAAGAAGTTCTTTGAGTCATGATTGATTTTAGAATTGATACAATAGAGATACTTGGAATGACAGAACCAGGTCTTGAAACTACAATCTCCACCCTACTCAGAGTAAAAGGATTTAGGAAGGGCTACAGCAAGGATCAAGATTTAATTATTTGAGAATATGACCTTCAACAGACATGTGCAAAGGGGCAGTCCTCTGGGCGGTCCTGGGTTAAGCTAGAGCCACCATTGGCACAGGGAAGACATGGACAGTGATTGGTAGATGTGAGAACTGAGGGGAGGGAACTTGGATGGTTTCCTTAAATATAGCGGGGTCTGAGGACTGGGGGAGTTTGAGGAGATTGCTCTGAGAGGAGGGCTTGCTTTGAAGGAGGCTGGAGGTGGAGGCCCCTGAGACTGTTTCTCCATTTTGGTCACATGAGTGATAGGGACTGATCTCTTTTCTTTGCCTCAGCTATCTAAGGGCTTGGGCCTTTTGGCCCAGCCTAAACAGAGAGGGTATTTAAGCCCTATTCCCTTCTCTCCTCTCCTCTCTCTCTCTCTCTCTCTCTCTCTCTCATACCTTTCTTCCTCCTGTTTGTAATTAAAAACTCCATAAAAGGTTGACTGCTGACTTGAGTTTTCATTTAGGAATTACATAGCTGAATTCCTTGGCGACTTTAAATTAATATATATCAGTCTTTTAAAGTGATTTCCTTGTCACACTGTGTAACCCTGAGTAAGTCACTTCACCCCGTTAGCCTCAATTTTCTCATCTGTAAAATGAGTTGGAGAAGAAGATAGCAACACTCTGGTATTTTTAACATCCCAAATGGGGTCACAGATTGTTGGACATGACTGAAATGTCTGAATGACAATAACAACAATATAGTACTTTAATATTCACTAAGCAGTTTTTCAAATGATATCTCATTTGATCTTCACAATAAGCCTGGAATTTAGGCAATATTATCATCCAGTTTTACAGATGAGAAAACCGAGGCTGAGAAAGGTTATATGATTTGCCCAGGGTCACACAGTTGATGAGTCTGAGGTAGGGAATGGGAATTTATAATCAACCCTTAAATAAATACTTGTTGAGTTTGTTAAATTGAGTCAATCTTCCGGGGAGGGGGGGAGGGAAGGTCTGGTAAAGCATTCCCTTCCCACTAATTTCTCTATTTCTATACACAGTTCATAGTTTTCCGGTCAGTCTCAATATTATTATTATCATTTTTAAAACCCTTACCTTCTGTCTTAAAAATCAATACTGTGCATTGGTTCTAAAGTAGAAGAGCAGTAAGGGGGTAAGCAATGGCGGTTAAATGACTTGCCCAGGGTCACACAGGTAGGAAGTGTCTGAGGATAATATGTAGTGTTGTTTGCTTCCCCCACCTTTTATAAACTTAAAAAATTAATTTTTTTATTTAGAATATTTTTCCATAGTTATATGATTCATGATCCCTTCTCCCCCTCTCCATTCTTTCCTCCCTCCTCCCAAAGCTGACAAGCAGTTCCATTGGGTTGTACATTCATCATTGTTCAAAACCCATTTCCATGTTATTTATATTTACAGTAGAGTGATCTTTTAACATCAAAACCCTAATCATATCCCTAACTGAATCATGTGATCAATCATATGTTTTTCTTCTTCATTTCTGCTCCCACAGTTCTTCCTCTGGATGTGGATAGTGTTCTTTCTCAAAAGTTCTTCTGGATTGTCCTGGGTCATTGCATTGCTGCTAGTAGAAAAATCTATTACATTCGATTGTATACTATAAAGAAGTAGTCATAAAACATTATGGTACTGACTAAGAGACAGAAGGGTATATCAATGGAATAGACTAAGGGTAAATGACCTCAGCAGTCTAGTGGTTGATAAACCCAAAGATCCCAGCTTTTAGGATAAGAACTCACTATTTGACAAAAACTGCTGGGAAAATGGAAAAACAGTATGAGATAAATTAGGTTTAGATCAACACCCTATACCAAGATAAATTCAAAATGGGCAAATGACTTAAATATGAAGAGTGAAATCATGAATAAATTAGGTGAACATAGAATAATAGTATACCTGTCAGATCTGTAGGGAAAGAAGGGATTTAAGACCAAGCAAGAGATAGAGAACATTACAAAATGTAAAATAAATAACTTTGATTATATCAAATTAAAAGGTTTTGTACAAACAGAACCAATGCAACCAAAATTAGAAGGAAAGCAAAAAAAATGGGAGAATATATTTATAACAAAACTGACAGAAGTTTAATTTCCCAAATATATAAGGAGCTAAGCCAAATTTACAAAAAATTCAAGCCATTCCCCAATTGACAAAAGATCAAGGGACATGAATAGGCAGTTTTCACGCAATGAAATCAAAACTAACAATAAGCACATGAAAAAGTATTCTAAATTCCTCCTGATTAGAGAAATGCAAATTAAAATAACTCTGAGGTACCACCCACACCTAGCAGACTGGCCAATGTGACAGCAAAGGAAAGTGATAAGTGTTGGAGGGGGTGTGGCAAAAATGGGACACTAATACACTGCTGGTGGAGTTGTGAATTTGTCAGATCATTCTAGAGGGCAATTTGCATCTATGCTCAAAGGGCTTTAAAAGACTGCTTGCCTTTTGATCCAGCCATAGGGCTGCTGGGTTTGTACCCCAAAGAGATAATAAGGAAAAAGACTTGTACAAGAATATTCATAGCTGAGCTTTTTATGGTGGCAAAAAATTGGAAAATGAGGAGATGCCCTTCAATTGGGGAATGGCTGAACAAATTGTGGTATATGTTGGTGATGGAATACTATTGTGCTCAAAGGAATAATAAAGTGGAGGATTTCCATGTGAACTGGAAGAACCTCCAGGAACTGATGCAGAGTGAAAGGAGAAGATGCAGAGCGAAAGGAGCAGAAACAGGAGAACATTGTACACAGAGATGGATATATTATGGCACAATCAAAAAAATTTTTTAATTATGCATAGACACAAATTTTGACAATTGTTTTCTGACATTTTGCAATTAAAATTCTCTCTCCCTTCCCCTTCTTTCCCCCTCTGCAATAAATTGTCCGATATAAGTTATAACATGCTTTCATTAAATACATTTCTGTATTCTTCATGCCATGACAGAAAATCTACATCACACTTATAATTTAAAAAAAAAAACTCATAAAAGAAGTGAAAGATATCAGTCTTGGCATCAACTTAACATTCTCTTTGATTTCTTTTTCCTCCTCCCAATCCAAAAAGTCATACATCCTGTCTTTATCTCTCCATTCGGTCCTTCCCACTGCTAATGTCACAGCTCTAATTCAATCGCTAATTACTGCTCACCTGGCCTATTGCAATGGCCTCCTAACTGACCTCCCAGTTCCTAGTCTCTCCTCTTCCTCCAATACATTTTACATATTGACTTCAGATTCATCTTCCCAATGCACAGTTTCAGTCACATCATTACCCTCCACAGAAACTATGGCTCCCTACTGTCTGCTGGATAAAGTACAAATTCCTTGAACTGTCCTTCAATGATCCCCCACAGTCTAAATCTGTCCTAACTTTTCAGCCCCATCCCTCACTATTCCCCTTTATGCACTCTGTGTGCCAGCCAAACTGGACTCCTGGCCATTCTCTAACCTTTTTCTACCCCCTCCTTTTTCTGTGTGTTTCTTGCTTTTGTATACCAACCTAAAATGGTCTCACTTCACCATCTCTGCCAACTAGAATTCTCTCTTTCCTTCAGTGCCCTGCACAGGTGCTATATCTTCCATGAAGCCTTCCCTTTCCCAGACAGCAGTGATCTCTCTCACCAAAAATATCCATTCATTCATCATTCATTCAACAGGCAAGCATTTATGAAGTGCTTATCATGCCCCATGGACTTTGTCTGGCACTGGAGATACAAAAACAAAAAATGAAATTTTCCCCCTCCCCAGGGAGCTTATCTTCTACTGAGGAAAAGCAACATGTCCCAGATAAGTAAATACGAAGTATGTGCAGAGTCAGGGTGAGGGGAAAAGGTTGGGAGAGATGCACCAATAATGGAAGGTGAACAGAAAAGATCATTTGTAGAAGGTAGCACTTGAGCTGAGCCTTGAATAGGTATCCCAAGAGGCAGAGGTGAAGGACATTCCAGGCCCGGGGACAAACAACCTGTACCAAGGCACCCATCACAAGCCTCTCATTCTGGGTGATCTTTGTCTGGGCCCTCCACAAAGAATCCATCCAATGTCCTAGAGTCCTTGTTGGAGTATCCCATGGGGACCAGTCAGGCTCTGACTGCCCTCTCTGTGATCTCTACTCTTCCTTATTTGGCCAATTCATCTCCTTTTTCAGTCTTCTATGACACTGTTTCTCATTCTCACACCCTTTGTATGAGCAGGGGGAAAAGGCTACTTCTCATCCAAGGCAGCTGGACTGGGAACTGTCTTTTCTCCACCAGGGCTCTAGAGTTCCAAGGAGATTAAGAAACTGCCAAGCCATGAATTATTCTGGAAACCACCTTATGGCTATTGTAGTTTACTGATAGTAGTTCACAAAATAAGCTAGTATACTCCCTACTCTGCTATCTGCAGCAAATGGAAAGATCCATTACTCCAGCCAAGCCACACACCTGCCCATTGCCCATTAAAACCCTTGAAGCCCAATTGGGTCAAAAGGTTCTGTTTCCTGTTAGCCTCCTGCTGCAGCTCCATCCAGTCTCAGACCACACCATCTCAGGGGCATTTGAGCCAATGGGTGGAGAGCAGTTTTTTCTCTGTGTCGTCAAGGCTCCATCCCAGCCTGCAGCATTGTAATTAAACCTTGGGACCACACATCTCATGCATAAGTTCATGGGCTGGCACATTTCAGAAGCCAGGAGGATTGTGCAATGGGCACCTGGGATTTCATTAGGTTTGCAGAGTGGCGATGGGTTTACTGGACTCATTGTGTGGCTGACTGGGAGTGAGTACACTGACTGCACTGACAATGATGAATGAACTAGAGAGGAATTGGGAAAACTCCTTAGCGGCTTGTTTACTCCTAAAAATCCTCCCCTCAAGATGTCACTTTACCTCTTAGCAAAACAAACACATCCACCCTAAAGAATACAGCACAGCGTTCATTGCTTGGTGCTGGAAATGAAAAACTATCTTTCTGGAATTCCTAATGTTTTATTGTTTCCATGGATCTGTGATCTCACCGATGTGAGTGCTCAGGGCTACTGATGGTACAGGCTGCAGTCCATCCTTTAGTGCCTCTACAATTCCTGTCCTATTATCCTCCCATTAATCTTGCACAGACACAACCTGAGTGACATAGTGGAAAGAATGCTGAGTCTGGAGTCAGGAAGACCTGAGTTCAATTCCAGTTTATTAGCTGTGTGACCCTGGACAAGTCACCACAGCTCTCTCTCTCTCTCTCTCTCTCTCTCTCTCTCTCTCTCTCTCTCTCTCTCTCTCTCTCTCTCTCTCTCTCTCAGTTTTGCAACTGAAAAAGGAGGATAATAAAAACACCTACCTCATAGAATTGTTGTGGGGATCAAATACCTTTTTGAAGTCCTAGCATATAGTAGGTGCTATATAAATACATATTCTGACCCCTTCCCTTGAGATCTTCCCTAATGATAATAATAATACTTGACAAGTATACAGGGCATTCCAAAAGTCTTGGTGCTATTTTAATTTATTTTTTTAAGTACCAAAGTGTTAATACTATACTAAGTCTTTTAGGATATTTTGCAGAATACTCTAAGGTTTATAAAACTCATGTACTACCTCATTTGATCCTCATAGCAACCTGTAAGATATGTATCATTTTTATCTCCATTTTATAAATGATGAAACAGCTCAGGTCTTTCTTCTTCTTCTTCTTCTTCTTTTTCTTCTTCTTCTTCTTCTTCTTCTTCTTCTTCTTCTTCTTCTTCTTCTTCTTCTTCTTCTTCTTCTTCTTCTTCTTCTTCTTCTTCTTCTTCTTCTTCTTCTTCTTCTTCTTCTTCTTCTTCTTCTTCTTCTTCTTCTTCTTCTTCTTCTTCTTCTTCTTCTTCTTCTTCTTCTTTTCTTCTTCTTCTTCGTCCCTTACCTTCCATCTTAGAATCAATACTGTGTATTGGTTCCAAGGCACAGAAGAGCAATAAGGACTGGGCAATGGGGGTTAAGTGACTTGCCCAGGGTCACCCAGTTGGGAAGAGTCTGAGACCAGTTTTAAACCCAGGACCTCCCGCCTCTGGATGTGGCTCTCAATCCACTGAGAACCAGCTACCCTTCAGGTCTTCTTGACTCCCACTTTAGGTATACCTCTCCACCATGCCATCTCACTGCCTTTGTACTTATATAAAATGTTATTTATTTACAGGTATAATTGTTGTTTCTCTCCATTAGAATGTAAGCTTCTTGATGGCAGGGATGCTTTTATTTTTGTCTTTGGCTCCTAGCACTTACACTTTGCCTGGCAAATAGCAGGTCCTGGTTGATATCTTGATGAGTTCCAGTGTAGCATCTGGACTGTCCCTCAGTTATCCCTCTCTCCTGCTACAGGATTCATCCACCTCCTTTTCTGGGGATACAGATCTCTAAGATTATTCTATATGCTGTTTCTTCTGCAAAAATTTTTATAGCTAGTATGTTGTAACCTACTTATAGACTCCTCTGCTCCCCTCTTCCCCACACCAAGATTTCCATTGCACTTGGAGTAATGTTCAGTTTCTAGGTGCTGGTATTATGCAATGACTCATACTCATATAACTTCTCAAGGAGCATATTGGTGCTAAAAATATGGGTCATATGAAGGATTCCTTTTTTTTAAAGGTTCTTTTTTTGGCAAGATTGGGGGGTGGGTTATTGTAGACCTATAATTTCATTAGTAGAGGGAACTCTCAATAGGAAATTCCCCCTACTGATGCTAAACCCATTTTCCAGGCAGGGTAACTGAGATCCCAAGAAACTACCTCTAATCAAACGAATGCCAGAGGTGGTAATTGAATTCAAGTCTTTTGATAACAGGCTTGATGTTCTTGCTTCCATGGCATAATTTTATGGGGCACTATTTGCTATCAATCTGACTCAGGACACTAATCAATCAACTAAAAATTAAACTTCCCATCCAATAAATATATTCAGTTTTGGCATAGACAAATGAAGGAATTTCTGTGGAGAAACATAGGAAGGTTTAGGTCTAACTGGACTGAGATGAGAATTCAGACTGCAGGAAACCCGCCATCTATGGCTCTGATGCCAACCAAGCCTGATCAGAAAAATGTGACTAGGTAAGATAGTGGAGAGAGTATTAGACTTGGAGAGAGAAAAATCTGACTGCAAATCCAGTCTCAGACACTTACTAGTTGTATGATCATGGATATGGTGCTTAACCTCTATTTGCCTTGCTTTTCTCATCTGAAAATGGGAACAATAAAAACACCTACCCCCTAGGGTTGTTGTGAGGATTAAATGAGATGACATAAAATATTTTGAGGACCTAAAAGTACCATATAAATACTATTATTATTATTACCACCTTCCATGTTTCCCATTTCCTTTTTTTTTAGTTTTTAAACATTATTTTATTTAGTCATTTTCATACATTATTCATTGGAAACAGAGATCATTTTCTTTTCCTCCCCCCCTCCCCCCACCTCTCCCCTAGCCAACACCCGATTCCACTGGGTATCACGTGTGTCCTTGTTCTGAACCCATTTCCTTGTTGTTGGTATTTGCATTAGGGTGCTCATTTAGCATCTCTCCTCAATCATATCCCCTCAACCCCTGTAGTCAAGCAGTTGCCTTTCCTTGGTGTTTTTACTCCCACAGTTTGTCCTCTGCTCATGGATAGTGTTTTTCTCCTAGATCCCTGAAGATTGTTCAGGGACATTGTATTGACACTAATTGAGAAGTCCATTACGTTCGATTGTTCCACAGTGTATTAGTCTCTGTATACAATGTTCTCCTGGTTCTGCTCCTCTCGCTCTGCATCACTTCCTGGAGGTTGTTCCAGTCCCCATGGAATTCCTCTACTTTATTATTCCTTTTAGCACAATAGTATTCCATCACCAACATATACCACAATGTGTTCAGCCATTCCCCAATTGATGGGCATCCCCTCATTTTCCAATTTTTGGCCACCACAAAGAGAGCAGCTATGAATATTCTTGTGCAAGTCTTTTTCCTTATTATCTCTTTGGGGTACAAACCCAGCAGTGCTATGGCTGGATCAAAGGGTAGACAGTCTTTTATCGCCCTTTGGCCATAGTTCCAAATTGCCCTCCAGAATGGTTGGATCAATTCACAACTCCAACAGCAATGCATTAATGTCCCAACTTTGCCACATCCCCTCCAGCATTCATTACTTTCCTTTGCTGTCATGTTAGCCAATCTGCTAGGTGTGAGATGATACCTCAGAGTTGTTTTGATTTGCATCTCTTTGATTATAAGAGATTTAGAGCACTTTTTCATGTGCTTATTAATAGTTTTGATTTCTTTGGCTGAAAACTGTCTGTTCATGTCCCTTGCCCATTTATCAATTGGAGAATGGCTTGATTTTTTTGTTCAATTGATTTAGCTCTTTGTAAATTTGAGTAATTAGCCCTTTGTCAGGGGTTTTTGTTATGAAGATTGTTTCCCAATTTTTTGCTTCCCTTCTAATTTTAGTTACATTGGTTTTTTTTTTTTGTACAAAACCTTTTTAATTTGATGTAGTCAAAATTATTTATTTTACATTTTGTGGCTCTTTCTAAGTCTTGCTTGGTTTTAAAATCTTTCCCTTCCCAAAGATCTAACATGTATACTATTCTGTGTTCACCTAATTTACTCATAGTTTCCTTCAAGAAATTCACCCATTCTGAGTCTATCTTGGTGTAGGGTATGAGGTGTTAGTCCAAACAATCTCTCCCACCCTGTCTTCCAATTTTCCCAGCAGTTTTTATCAAATAGTGGATTTTTGTCCCAAAAGGTGGGGTGTTTGGGTTTGTCATAGACTCTCTTGATGAGGTCATCTACCCCAAGTCTATTCTACTGATCCTCCTTTCTGTCTCTTAGCCAGTACCAAATTGTTTTGATGACTGCTGCTTTGTAATATAGTTTGAGATCTGGGACTGCAAGGCCACCTTCCTTTGTATTTTTTTTCATTATTTCCCTGGATATCTGTGATCCTTTGTTCTTCCAAATGAACTTTGTTATGGTTTTCTCTAATTCAGTAAAAAAAGTTTTTTGGAAGTTCAATGGGTATGGCACTAAATAGATAGATAAGTTTGGGTAGGATGGTCATTATTATTATGTTAGCTCATCCCACCCATGAGTAATCAATGTTTTTCCAATTGTTTAGATCTAGTTTTAATTGTGTGGAGAGTGTTTTGTAGTTGTGTTCATATAGTTCCTGTGTTTGTCTCGGCAGATAGATTCCAAAGTATTTTATATTGTCTTGGGTGACTTTAAATGGAATTTCTCTTTCTAATTCTTGCTGCTGAACTGGATTGGAGATATATAGAAATGTTGATGACTTATGTGGGTTTATTTTGTATCCTACAACTTTGCTAAAGTTGTTGATTATTTCGACTAGCTTTTTGGTTGATTCTATAGGATTCTTTAAGTAAATCATCATATCATCCACAAAGAGTGACAGCTTGGTCTCCTCATTGCCAATTTTAATACCTTCAATTTCTTTTTCTTCTCTGATTGCTACTGCTAGTGTTTCTAGTGCAATATTAAATAATAAAGGTGATAATGGGCATCCTTGTTTAACTCCTGATCTTATTAGGAAGACTTCAAGTTTCTCCCCATTGCAGATGATGTTTGCTGATGGTTTTAGATATATACTGTTTATTATTTTTAGGAAAGGCCCTTCTATTCCTATACTTTCTAGTGTTTTCAATAGGAATGGGTTTTATATTTTATCAAAGGCTTTTTCTACATCTATTGAGATAATCATGTGATTTTTGTCGGTTTGCTTGTTAATATGGTCAATTATGTGGATGGTTTTCCTAATATTGAGCCATCCTTGCATTCCTGGTATGAATCCTACCTGATCATAGTGGATAACCCTTGTGATGACTTGCTGGAGTCTTTTTGCTAGTATCCTATTTAAGATTTTTGCATCTATATTCATTAGGGAGATTGGCCTATAGTTTTCTTTCTCTGTTTTTAATCTGCCTGGCTTTGGGATCAATACCATGTTTGTGTCATAAAAAGAATTTGGTAGAACCCCTTCTTGGCTTATTCTGTCAAATAGTTTCTATAATATTGGGATTAGTTGTTCTTTGAATGTTTGATAGAATTTATTTGTGAATCCATCTGGACCTGGGGATTTTTTCTTAGGGAGTTCTTTGATGGCTTGTGCAATTTCTTTTTCTGATATGGGGTTGTTTAGGTAATTTATTTCTTCTTCTTTTAGTCTAGTCAATTTATATTTTTGTAAGTATTCATCCATATCACCTAGATTGCCATATTTGTTGCCATATAATTGGGCATAGTAGTTTTTAATGATTGCCTTAATTTCCTCTTCATTAGAGGTGAGGTCTCCCTTTTCATCTTGGATACTGTCAATTTGGTTTTTTCTTTCCTTTTTTTTAATTAGACTGACTAATACTTTGTCTATTTTATTTGTTTTTTCAAAGTACCAGCTTTTAGTCTTATTTATTAAATCAATAGTTCTTTGACTTTCAATTTATTGATTTCTCCTTTGATTTTTAGGATCCCTAATTTAGTCTTCATCTGAGGATTTTTAATTTGTTTACTTTCTAGTTTTTTTTTTAATTTGCATGCCCAATTCATTGACCTCTGCCCCTCTTAATTTGTTTATATATGAACTCAAGGATATAAATTTCCCCCTGAGTACTGCTTTGGCTGCATCCCATAGGTTTTGAAAGGATGTCTCACCATTGTCATTTTCTTCAATAAAGTTATTAATTGTTTCTATGATTTGTTCTTTAACTAGCCGGTTTGGAGAATCATATTGTTTAATTTCCAATTAATTTTTGATTTATCTCTCCATGTACCCTTACTAATTATTATTTTCATTGCATTGTGGTCTGAGAAAGTTGCATTTATTATTTCTGCCCTTTTGCACTTGTTTGCAATGTTTTTGTACCCTAATACATGGTCAATTTTTGTTACCATGTACTGCTGAAAAGAAGTTGTATTCCTTTTTTGTACCTATTTATTTTTCTCCACATGTCTACTAACTCTAATTTTGCTAAGATTTCACTTGCTTCTCTCACCTCTTTCTTATTTATTTTTTGGTTTGATTTATCTAGTTCAGATAGAGGAAGGTTCAGATCTCCCACTAGTATAGTTTTTCTATCTATTTCATCCTTGAGCTCCTCTAGTTTCTTCTTTAGAAATTTGGATGCTATGCCATTTTGGTGCATACATATTGAGTACAGATATTTCCTTGTTGTCTATACTGCCTTTTATCAGTATGTAATTACCTTCCCTATCTCTTTTAACTAGATTTATTTTTACTTTGGCTTTGTCAGATATCATGATTGTGACTCCTGTCTTCTTTTTATCAGTTGATGCCCAATAGATTTGGCTCCATCCTCTTACTTTTACCCTATGCGTATCCATCTTACTCATGTATGTTTCTTGCAGACAGCACATGGTAGGGTTTTGGATTCTAATCCACTCTGCTATTTGCTTGCATTTTAAGGGTGAGTTCATTCCATTCACAGAAGAAAAATAACTGCTTGATCACATGGGTCAATGGGGATAGGATTGGGGATGTAGACTCTAAACGATCACCCTAATGTAAATATTAATAATATGGAAATAGATCTTGATCAATGACATATATAAAACCAGTGGAATTACACATTGGCTATGGGAGGGGGAAAGGAGGAAGAGAGGGAAAGAACATGAATCATGTAACCATGAAAAAATATTCTTTTTTTTTTTTTATTTAAAACCCTTACCTTCCATCTTGAAGTCAATACTGTGTATTGGCTCCAAGGCAGAAGAGTGGTAAGGGCTAGGCAATGGGGGTTAAGTGACTTGCCCAGGGTCACACAGCTGGGAAGTGTCTGAGGCCCGATTTGAACCTACGACCTCCCGTCTCTAGGCCTGGCTTTCAATCCACTGAGCTACCCAGCTGCCCCCATGAAAAAATATGCTTAGTTAATCAATTAAATAAAAATTTTTAAAAAGAATGACTGTGAGGATATTGCTCTTTGGATGCCAGTTTCAGTAATCTTTAAATTGCTTTCTGAGTCACCAAATAAATGTGAGATTATGTTCAATATTATTTATTGTTACACATGTCTTGTTGTATCCTAGTTCTTTGAAAACTACTGATCCCTGTGTGGAATGGGAAGGGGATGGACATTGGGATGATGGCACATTTTCCAAAGCCCAAAGTAAGGCATATCTCTAACAAAGGAGGAGCTGTAACCAAGCTGTGCTCAGGGGGCTGAAATTTAGAAAGGCATACTTCCATTCTTCCTAATACTTTGCATTCCTAACACATGTTGTAATTTTTTCTGCATCCTGGGACCAACAGGGCAACCACACCAGACCAATGACTGCTGTCTTCTAAGCTCAGATTTTGAGTTATCGGCTGAGCTGCAAGAATATGGGCCAGGTGATCTCAGGGGACAGGTGATCCTTTATTTGAGTTAACTATACCAGACTAGGAGTGATTCACAAAATGGACATGAAGCTGGTGTGCCCCGAGGTCCAGATCTCTCTGCCCTCCCAAGTGGCCTCCATGGACTTTTTGCCAAATGCCTCATGGTCTCTCCCAGCCTCCAACTCTTCCCCACCCCAATATTTGCCCTGAGCTTCAGAATTCCTAGGAATAGCTCTAGATAAAGGATGTTTGTTTTCACAAAGTCCTATTAAAATATGCATTCTTTTCTTAAATTCAACAAAAGAAAGCATAGTTGGAATCAGAGGACTTTAGTTCAAATATTACCTCTGTTATTATTTATGTGACTTTAGGGATGTCACTTGACCTCAGCAGGACTCATTTTCCTCATGTGACCAGTGAAGGGTCTGGACTAGATGACCCTGAAGGTCTCTTCAAGCCCTAAATCTGCAATCTGTGATTGACAATGATCCAAGACCACCCTGGAAAATCTGGAATGTGGGGTCACTGAAGGCACACATGATAACATGGAGTACAACAATATAGCCTGCTAGCTAGGACATTCCATCCCCCAGTCCTTTGGGGTAAGGGAAGTCTCCTGGGCTATTTCAAAGTCTTGTTCATAACCCTGGACCTCATCACAGTGACAGTCTATGTAAAGAGTTCTCAAACCACCAACTACTTTGAGGAATCCCTGTTTAAAAAAAATCAGACAATTCGATATTTTAAAAGTCAACCAAAATACTTTGTTTTGTCTAAACAAGATTCCTGGGTTTGGAATTTTCCATTGAAAATAGATCCTGAGTTCACCTATGTATTGCAATCCCAAGGAGAGAAAAGATGTTTCCTTCAGCTCTAGCATAAATGTCAAGGAGGAAAAGAATCAGGAGGTCAGGGTGAAAAAACTGTAAAACAACCGAAATATTGATTGAAGAATGACTTGTGTATGTCCAACTGATAAATAGAAACAACCAAGACTTAGTCTTATATATACATTTATCTTTTTGTCAAATGATGCTTCTTTAGTGCAGGGAAGCCTGGGAGGGTAGGAGATACCTTGGAATTTTAATAAAACAAACAAATAAATAAATATGTGTCCTTTAAAAAAAAAAAAGAAAAATCCAAGACTCTAGAAAGCTTGAATGCTATGTTAAAGAGTCTGAAATTTACTTGAGAGATAATAGGGAACCCTTGATTATTATAGTTAAGAAATAACCTGACCAAATCTATGCATAAGAAAGATGATTATTTTAGAAGGGATCTGTATTCAGGTGGTGAAAGTGGGACTCCAGAGAAGGAGACAGATATGAGATCCCAGAGGTAAACTCTATGAGACTTAGTAGCTGATTAGATGTGCAAGGAGAGGGAGAGTCAGTGATAAAACTAAAGTGTCAAATGTAAGAGACTGGGTTCATAGTGGACCACCCATTTTAGTGAAGCCAAAATGGTGGTCTGTTTAGGGAGAATGATGACAGACTCGCTGATTAATATATTAAGTAGGAGATTATATAACTGTAAACAAAGAGGTGGGAGAGACCTTAGCGGTCAGCACATTCAAATTTCTCATCTTACAGATACTGAGGCACAGGGAGGTTAAGAGACTTGCCCAGGATCACACAGCTAGTGTGGCTCCAAGGCCAGTGGCTTATCCACTGCACCATCCTGCCTTTGTGATTCTGGTAGGACATTCAGGTAAATGCATGCAGGAGGCAATAGGAGATATGGGTCTGAAGAATGAAAGTGTTGTAGCTGGAGAAGAAGTCATATGCACAGATGTGGAAGCATCATGGCACAATGAAAAGGCATCAGGACTTGGAATCAGAAGAACCTGGTTCAAATCTTGCCTTTGCTATTTACTGTCTATGTAATCTTGGTCAATCACTTCACTATTCCAGATTCTCCAGGTCTCAGGACTTCAGCTGTAAAATAAAGCGGGGGGTGGGGGGTGGGAGTGGGCGCTAAGCAGCCTTTAAATTTCCTTCTTACTCTAAATCCTGTTAATTGTGGAAGTGAATGAGATGCCATCAAGAGGAGGAGAAGTGATGGGATAACAGGTAGATGAAGCTTTTTTTAGGCTTGGGGAGATATGAGTATATTGGTAGGAAAAAAGAAGAATTGAAGAGGGAAATATTGCAGATACTAGAGGAGGGGGAGGTAGTGATTCCTACAGGAGTCGTAGAAGATTCATGCAAGGCAACAAGAATCTATCATGTTATATGCTAGGCACTATGGGAGGATAATTGGGATAGAATGATGCAGATAAAATTGCTTTTGTTAGGAATAGGAATACCTTTTCCTTTGCTCAATAATGTCCAGTGGCTCCCTATTACCTCAACCCAAATGCCTGTCTTTGACATAAAAAAAAAATCATCATTTTCTGTCTCAAAATCTACACTAGGTAATAGTTCCAAGGGAGAAGAGCTGTAAGGGCTAGGCAATTGGTGTTACATGATGATTGCTCGGTCAAAGAGTATGCATAGCTTTATGGCTCTTGGAATCTGATTTTCACATTGCTCTCCAGAATGGTTGTATCAATTCCATCAATAATGTATTAGTGTTCCAATTTTCCCACATCCCCCCAAACATGTTAGTCAATCTAATACATGTGAAGTGGTATCTCAGAGTTGTTTTAATTTGTATTCTAATCAATAGTGATGTAGAGCATTTTTTCCTATGACTGTGGATAGTTTTAATTTTGTCCTTTGAAAACTTCCTGTCGATATCCTTTGATCATTCCTCTCTCATGCATTTAAAAAAAAATATTCTTTGGAGGACTGAAGAAGCAGGACTACAGCTTCACTACATTCATTCATCCATTCATTCATTCATGGTAGTACTTAAAAGGAAATGTGACCCAGTCCCCAATAATTTAAGTAAGGGGAAGGCTAGATCTTAGAACAAGGGAAAATTAAAGGGATTTGTCCTAAAATACTTTTCTAAACAAAGCAAAACAGGAAAAAAATCACTTTGAACTTTTAAATGCTCTATGCATGCTGAGAAATCAGTCTTATTGGGTATTTCCTGAAATTACTAGTTACATTTGGTTGGATAAATGTCCCCAAATATAATTAAAATGTTAAGAATATAAAGTATGTGAACTTCATCGGATGAACGAAGGAAAATATTCATTATCTTGTCTCTTAGGAGACACCACAATGCAGCTTGCGTATTTTAGAAGAGTTTACAATTGTATACTATTTGTGGTGACAAACCCAGGCAAACAGAAGCACGTTTCTGCTGCCTACATAGTATATTCCCTTTCCCTCCCACCACAACCTTTGTCATCTTGTCTATGCCTCCATCGTCAAATTCAGAAGTCATTTTCCTAGACAATGAGGCAGAGTGGAAAGAGGCCAGGCTTTAGAGTCAAAGGACATGACCAGGTTCCAGTACTGTCTCTCATACTTCTGAGGTCCGATTTGGGCCACTCATGACAGAAAGTGACTTGGATAGGAGGATAGGGGAGAACCGATGGATGAACGATTACTATAGATGGACAATGACTCCGAATACAAGGTTCCATCCTGACCCTGACTTTGGAAGAAGACTAACAGAGAGAAGTAAGAGGTTGTTGCAAGTTGACATATTAAAGAGAATGTCATTGCGAGCTGGTAGACACTTGAGAATGGCCATCGGGAAGCCATGAGAACTTGCCAGGAGGAGGAGGAAGAATCCATATTGCAGACAGTGGGATTAGGATTCATCTTGTACTTCAACCAGGTGCCAGTGAGAAGAGCAGAGACAGGGACCTACTGCCTACTGGCCCTGGGGCAATGTAAGAGAGAGAGAGAGAGAGAGAGAGAGAGAGAGAGAGAGAGAGAGAGAGAGAGAGAGAGAGAGAGAGAGAGAGAGAGAGAGAGAGAGAGAGAGAGAGAGAGAGAGAGAATGTTAAAGGCATCTGGCTATTTATTCTTTTCTTTTCTTTTTTTAAACCCTTACCTCCTGTCTTAGAATCAGTCTATGTATTGGTTCTAAGGCAAAAGAGTGGCAAGGGCTAGGCAACACAGGGTAAAGTGGCTTGCCCAAGGCCACCCAGCTAGTAAGTGTCTGAAGTCAATTTTGAACCCAGGACCTCCTGTCTCTAGGTCTGACTCTCAATCCATTGAGCCAACTAGTTACCTCCTACCTATTTTTATCATCTTTATTCCCAAGTAGACCTCCTGAGAGCTGGAATAACTTCCATCTATCAGAGAAAGCCATTTATGCCTTTTCTTACAGTATTTAGTATGTATATAATCAAATTGTTTATTAATTACCTGTTACTTTCAATTTAATATTTTTTATTTAGCTTTCACAAAATACGTGGGAGGTGATTCTGACCCTGTTTATTATGTCTAACCCAGAAAGGATAGAGATCTCAATTAGTGAGGTTTTGTAAACTCAATTTGGAATTTGCCCATGCAATCTGGCTGGGGGATCAGTGCTACACATTTAAAAAGAGATTAGAGTTTATTAGAGTCTTTTAATGAATGCCCTAAAGAGCCAGCTAACCCTTGGAAGGTATCTTCTGGTAAAAGTAGGCTAGTACAGTCCTGGTGGGTAGAGGAAGGGGAAGAGAAGATGAAAGTTACTATTTCTCTTTCCTTGCTGTCCTTATTCATGTCCTGCTGTTGTTCAGTTGTGTCCAACTCTTTGTGACCCCATTTAGGGTTTTCTTGGCAAAGATACTGGAGTGGTTTGCCATGTCCTTCTCTAGCTCCTTTTACAGATGAGGAAACTGAGGAAGACAAAGTTAAGTGACTTACCCAGGGTCACATAGCTAGTATCTGATGCCAGATTGGAACTGATTCCAGACCAGACCTTCATTCCATTGCACCACCTAGCTACCCTATTCATTTCATCCCTTCCTAACTTTTTTTTTGTCTTTTTTCCCAATTAAATGTAATAAATTTCTATGTACATTTTCCAAAATTATAAGATCCAAATTGCCTTCCTCTCTTCCTTCCCCTTTCCTGATTTGGTAAATAATTTGACTTGGGCACATGCATGTTCATGTATGAATATATAAATCATTATTTCTATATTGGTCATTGTTGTGAAAGAATACTCTTATAAAACACAAATATCCAAATACAAACACAAGTAAATAAATAAATGCTTTGATCTGCATTCAGATCTCCAACAATTCTCTCTTTGGAGATAAATGGCATTCTTTGTCCTCCAGAATTATCCTGGATCATTGAATTCCTGAGAGTAGCTAAGTCTTTCACAATTGATGATCACCTTTATTGTTATTACTGTACACAATGTTGTCCTGGTTCTGCTTATTTCATTCTGTATCAGTTCATGTAGCTCTTTCCAGCTTTTTCTGAATTCATACTGCTCATCATTTCTTAGAGCACAATAGTACTCCATCTCCATCTTGTATCACAATTTGTTTAGCCAACCCCCAAATTCCAATTCTTTGCCACCACAAAAAGAGTTGCTTGAAATATTGTTGTACAAAAAGCCCCCCCCCCCATTTTTAATCTCTTTGGGACACACCTGATTTTTCTCTTAACAATGACTTTTAAATTGCCCTCAAGTTGAAGCTGATGAAATTTTGCTTTGGTTCTGGGATCAAAAGATATTTTAATATTTATTTTCATTCCTTCAACAATATTCACTGAAGAGAATGATCTGTATATAAGGTATTTTGAAGAAATTGTTTATTTTTAAAGATTCAAATTATCAGTGTTAGAAGAAAACTTAACTAAAATGTCATCTAATATAAGCTCCTTATTTTATAGATGGTGAAACTGAGACTCTTAAACATGAAGCAATTTGGGGTAGCTGGGTAGTACATGAATGTCAGGTCTGGGTTCAGGACCTGGGTTCAAATCTGGTGTCAGATACTTATTAGCTATATGACCCTGGGCAAGCCACCTAATACCAATTGCCAAGCCCTTGCTGCTCTTCTGTCTTAGAACTGATACTAGGACAGAAGGTAAGGATTTTTTAATGGAGTGATTTGCTTAAGGTTTCACAGTTTAGGAAATAGTAAAGATGGGAATTGGAATCAGGTGGCCCATTCTCTATCCACTATCCCAATGATGTAGTTACCTATGCTTTTTTAAATAGGAGTCTCAAAACATAATAATAATTATAATAACTGACATTTTATAGCATTTTAAGGTTTGTAAAATGTTTTACATACATGATTGTAACCCTAGTCAAATCACTTAGTCTCTGTTTGCCTCAGTTTCCTCATCTATAAAATGAGCATACTAATAGCACCTACTTCCTAAGGTTATTGTAAGGAACAAATGAAACAAGCACAGTGAATGGTCTGAGCCTTATTCCCATGAACCAGTTAAATATAAAATTCCACAAAGATTTCCCACTTAGTTACTGAGGTTTCTGATCTTTGATATCTACAGTCTGACCAATACCAAAACTACGTTTAGCTAAATCATTATGGTGCCCTCACTGAACATCCTTGTTGAGTATCATTCTCATGCTATGGAGAAGTAAACTTCCTTTTGAATTCAACATATGTCAAATTTTGTTCCACCACTGAAGCATAAACTACCAGGAGATAAGCCTGAGTTGGGCTTCTTATGGAGCAAATGGTGAGAGTTGAGCATGATGGGAATAAGATGATTTCACTGAAGTGAGATTTCTGTGCTGCTGGTGAAGCCTCTGCTGGAGTCTCTGGTGTTTAAGGCTTCTTGATGTTAAGCATCATCCTGCCTCTGGGAAATTAGAGAATAAACTCTTAGGGGCCATTCAGCAACTGAAGATAGATGTGAATATGCTGTCTTTAAGAATTGTGTGTGCCATCGAAAGTAAAGGGCTTCTCTACTAGCAGCAAGGCAACAATCCAGGACAATTCTGAGGGGCTAATGAGAAAGATGCTCTCCACATCCAGAGGAAGAACCGTGGGAGCAGAAACACAGAAGAAAAACAACTGCTTGATCACATGGGTGGAGGGGCATATGACTGGGGATGTAGACTCTAAATGATCACCCTAGTGCAATTATCAACAATGTGGAAATAGGTCTTGATGGATGATACATGTAAAACCTGTGGAACTGTGTGTCAGCTATGGGAGGGGGTGGGAGGAAGGGAGAGAAAGAACATGAATCATGTAACCATGGAAAAATATTCAAAATTAATTAATTAAATAAATATTAAAAAAAAGAATTGTGTGTGCCCTAAAGATAACTGAAGTAAACTGATGTTTGTTGATTTGGTCCCCTGACCTGAGAGACCTGGGCTCTCATCACTACCCTAAACTTCATGTTAGCCTGGGATAGTCTGTAAAGACTGTTGAAAGACCTGTTGGGGGATGGGGTTAATGTGATATTTGGAAGACATTAGGAGCTCTATCGTATGGATTTGGGGGACATTCTGGCTCATTTCACTGGGAGAAGCACTTGAAAAGTCATTTCTGATCCTCCCCAGAAGTTCAAAGACCTTTCAGGAATTGGTGATATGAACAATTGCTCCTATTTATGGATGGAATTACATCAGTTTGAAAAAGACAGACAGTTTCTACTCTCTGGAACTATATGTACTGTCAACTTTAAGTGTCTTATTCTCTCTCTCTCTCTCTCTCTTTCTCTACCTCTCACTTCTTCTCTTTCTCTTTCTCTCACCACCCCTGTTTCTCTATTCTTCTCACCATATATGCCCTTCCTCCTTCTATCTGTTTTCCTCTCTTTCTCTTTCTCTCACCCTCCCTTTCTGCCTCTCCATGTTTCTCTCTCTCTCTCTCTCTTGTGCCCTCTCTCCCTTTCTCTTTCTCTCTCTTCCTGTTTTCCTCTTTTCTTCTCTCTATTTCTCTCTCCTTCTCTCTCCCTCTTTCTTGCCCTTCCTCTTCTCTCTTTCTCCCTCTCCTTTCCCCCTTCCCTCCATTCCTCCCTTCTTCCCTCTCTCCCATTTTTTCTTTATTTCTCTTTCTCTCCTCTTTCCCTTTCCCTTTCCTTCCATCTCTCCTCCTACACTCCTGAACTTGTTGTGCCCAATAAGGAGCTTGGGCACCAGCAGTGGTAATACCCAAATAATGATGTATTGACAGTACCCATGGCAACACTCCTGCCCTGGTCCATGGGAGGAAGTGCACCAGCCCTCAGTCCCCTAAATAGTGAAGGGCAGAGGCAGGCTCTGGTATCAGGAGGAGAAACATGGTAGTTGCATAAGAAGGCATAGTCAAACCCCAGGATGGGAAGTTGGGGCGGGGTCTTGCCCTAGTGGTAGCAGTGCTCCTTCTCTGACACTGGAGGGGGAGGGCAGTGTTAGCACTTGACCCCAGCAGAAGCAGAAGCAGAAGCAGAAGCAAGGCAGTTCTCAAGAGCGGACAGCAGAGTGAGTCCTAGTAGCAGTAGACAGAAGGGGAGGCTCTAGCATCAACGGCAACAGACTGGGTATTGATATAGCCCCTAGCAGAGAGGGCACTGACCTAGCAGAGTCAAACTCAAGCCCACTCATAGCCCTTCACTAACTGTAATCTTGAACTGAATAGTTGGACAGCTCCTGCCAAGGAGGGCTTGGGGGGGGGGGCACATTTGGAGATGATGGTTCTCTTTCTGAGGCCATTAGTGTATCTATCCAGCTCCCTCAGAAGGAGGGAAGTTCTTCAGAATCTTCTAAAGGAGCAAAGCTGTGGTATTTTCTCCCTCCCCCTCTTAAGACTCCCAGGGAAAGAAGGTCCTGGGAACACTAAGCTAGTGGCCATCCAGAACATTCTTTTTATTGACCCTGAACTGGGTCAGGCTGCAGGCAAGAGAGCAAGGATCTTTTAGCTACCTCATTCTAGGACTGGAATCTGTGAAAGAAGTGTTGTCATCTTTACTGTAGTCCTGATATTTCTGGTGCTATGCCCTTCATGATCACCTCTTTGCCACAAGAGATCCACTGTGAGCTACAAAGCCTTGGCATCACCAACCACATCATTTAGATTGAGAACTTGGTCCTTTGGAAGGGTGGAGGTAAAGCCTGGGATCTCTTTCTGTCTTCTCCTTTATTAGGTCATTTAGTCAAGAGGTTTTTACAGTTTTGCCTTATTTTTGTGATCTTTCTAATTTATTTTTTCTTGTCCTCATTCCATGATGGGCAACTAGATGACACAGGGAATAAAATGCAGGGCCTGGAGTCAGGAAGACCTGAGCTCAAATCCAGCCTCAGATTCTTATTAGATGTGTGATCCTGAGCAATGTTTGCCTCAATTTCCTTATTTGTAAAATGATCTGGAGGAGTAATTGGCAAACCACTCCAGTATATTTGCAAAGAAAACCCCAAATGGGGCCACAAAGAGTCAGATATGACTGAACAATGACACAAGTCAAGTTTAATAAGGTTGACTCTAGTAGGTGAAATTTACTTTGTGCATTATTTGAATGAGGTATAACATAACATAAAGAACTCAGTTTAGAATCAGGAAAACTGATGTGGATAGTGGGCTGGGAATCAGAAAGACCTGCCTGCATTCAGATCCCTTTTCTTTACTAGTTGGATGACCCTGGGTAAGTCATTTAATGTTTGCCTCAGTTTCCTCATCTATAAAATAAGTTGGAAATGGCAAATCACTCCAGTATCTTTGCCAAGAAAGCCTTTAATGGGGTATAAATATTTGGGCGTGAACAAAACAACTGAACAACGTTCATATATGATGTCGAATACTGTAGTCTTGATGTTCAAGAAGACAAATGACCCAAAGATTTGAAAGTCTAGAGGAGAAATGAACCAAAATGATGGAGGCAAGTGCAAGGAAGGAGTTAAGGGGCAAGTTAAACTTATGCTAAAATGAATACAGTAATAAGGTTGGAAGATATTTCACCTTTGAAATCATCTCATCCAACTCATACCTGAAAAGGACCAAGGTCATGGTCTCTAATTTAAAGACCTCCCATGATGGAGAATTCACAATATTTAGACTTCTTGTATCATCAAAGTCAAACTTGTATGATAATATTCTTAAAGCTATTGAAGAAGTGGAAAGACCTTTAGAAGACCTTTATGACCTTATCAGCAATGGGTGGAATATAGTCAAACCAATATCCTAAGGCCTCAGCTCCTTTTTCCCTGGAAGGTATTAAATTTATCCTGGAGCCTTAAATGGTTCAGGAGATGAAAGTTCAGGAAATTGCTACAACTTCCTGGTCACCTGAGTACAAAAGATGTCTACTTTGCTCACCAGGGCTTCAGTGTCTGGACCAAGTGTATGACCAGCCATCACAATGCTTCAATCAGTTGGATTAACATGTGTCTGCTGAATATCCTTGTAGAATTTCCATCCCCTACTGCAGAAAAGCAAATCTCTCTCCCTCTTTTTTAAAAAAACTATTGGATATTCTATGAATCTCAATCCATTCCAATATGGAATCTAAACCACCAAGGGACTGTCCTGAATAAGACTTTTCCTACAATAGCATCCCTTATAACCCCTGCTTCAGGGCCTCAGTCCTAAATCTGAGAAATTCTACTTTTAGAACAAAAGTGTCTGTTTTTAAACCTGGAGTTCAGAAAATATTTTCTCTGAGAAAATACTTGCTTCTTTTCAGACTCTTAGATAACCTCATGTTTTGCTTTGCTCCTATGATGTCTTGATGTTTGGCTCTAAGCAGGCTAAAATATAAACAAATCCAGACACTTCCTAACTGTGTGACCCTGGACAAGTCACTTAAACCCCATTACCTATGTCTTACTGCTCCTCTGCCTTGGAAACAATACACAATATTGATTCTAAGATAGAAGGAACAGATGTTTTTTTAAATAAAATATAAGCAATTCTATCAATCCTTAACAATATACATGTGTGTGTGTATATAAAGTAAATATATACTATAAGTTCCAAGAAGGCAAAGCATCTGACTTTATAACCCAAAAAAGTGTGCTTCCCTTCTTTCCCTACACCTCTCTCAGAATGATCTCTGTGAAGATTGGATTTAGCTATCTCATAATTGTAACAATGAAGGCACTTAGCTCTTCCTTTATAGTGAAGCTAGAATTGTAATCCACAATCTAGTTTTAGATTTTAATCTACAAAAAGGTGATAACTCCATATTTTAAGTACACCTACCCATTTCAACCACAAAAAGGTGTTAAGTAACTACAAAAGGTGAACTTACCAAAAAAGGTGTTAAGTAACCCCAAAAGTCATAATCTAACCAAAGAAGGTGAGAACTAAAGAGTGGGCAGTCCTGGAGAAAATCATCTGCTGTGATTGGTAGATATGAAATTTAGGGGAGGTGACACAAGAGAAAAAGATTCTTTAAAAAGAGGACGAAAGGCCAGAAGAAGATATACTCAATTTGAGTTTCAAGTTGGATGAAGGATCTCTGACTCAGAGTTGGACTCAGAGGAGAGACTGGAGACAGACACTTGAGGAGTGACTGGAAGACAGACACCCAGACTTCTTTTTCATTTAGATAGTCATTGTTGGTGAGTGAAACACTGACTTAGTGACCCTGCCTTTCTGAAGGCATGAAGCCTCCAGGAAAGGCCCATCATCTTGAGACTCTCTTCCCCTGGCTGGGGCTTTGAAATTTCTAACTGGCTCAGAGGAAGCCAGAGTTCGTTCTCTCTCTCTCTCTCTCTCTCTCTCTCTCTCTCTCTCTCTCTCTCTCTCTCTCTCTCTCTCTCTCTCTCTCTCTCTCTGTCTCTCTCTCTCTCTCTCTCTCTCTCTCTGTCTCTCTCTCTCTCTCTCTCTCTCTCTGTCTCTCTCTCTCTGTGTCTCTCTCTCTCTCTGTCTCTCTCTCTGTCTCTCTCTCTCTGTCTCTCTCTCTCTCTCTCTCTCTCTCTCTCTCCTTAATATCTTCCCTCTATCGTAAATAAGCTACCATAAATTCATTTTACTTTAGTAATTCATTTGGGATTTAGAAATTTAATCCCTGGCGACCACATATTATATATTCAGAGTCCAACCACAAATAAATTTAACATCTCAAAGCATATAGGTAGGACAAGGTATAGTATATTTCTGTAAATGGGTGAAAGCTTCAGATTTGCCTCTGTCAAAAACTTTGGCACCATTATCTGTAAACTGTTGTCAAAAAAAAGTCACACACCTAAGGGTAAAAATCAGCTCCAGGGTCAAGGAGCAAATCAATTTCTCTCCATATCATTATTTACAGTGGTTCAAAGTAGACAGTTTGCCTTTAACACAAACTTTTTCATTTAAAAAAATAAATTTTCTGGCTAATTTTTGGTTTTCAATCACCCAAATGTCCCCTCTATATATCCCCCCCTTCCCCTCTCCCACAGAGCCATCCTTTGTAACAAAAACTCTTAAGATAGTGAAACAGTGAAAGAAACCAATCAATATAAAAAAATACAAATCTGACAGTAGATGTAGCAATGTCCCCCACCCATGGATCCCCAACCTCTGCAAAGGAGTAGAGAGAGGGAAGTTTTCTCAGATCTCTTCTTTAGAACCCAAGCCTCGTCTTTGTAATGCAAACCCCTGACATTTAAAAGTATTTGAAGGTTTGCTTTGGTTTGGCAGTTGGCAAATCCTACCAAGAAATTCAATTTTCTTGGCTAGAAATAGGATTGGAAAAACATGACACTCCCAGGAATGTGTTTGCCATTTCACCAAGAAATATCACTCATTTTGAAAAGCAAGTGGTTTCCCAGGCTTTCATGTTGTAGATCTGTTTCCATGGGAAGACACCCATGAGTACCAGTGTGGAGTCTGTCTGACTCATGGCAGGGTTCTCTCTGGGTCTTTCCAACTGGCTTCAAGGTTTCTTTTGTGAACTAGAAGAAAAGGCGTTTCTGTCCAGAATGCATTATGACCTAGAATATTGTTGGTGCTCTTCAAAGATTAGACAACATTTGACAGAGGTCCGAAGACCACCCCCATCTGTGAAGTAGTGAGAAATGATGCCTTGGGAGAGCCAGTGACCCAGGGGAACTGAGATGGCAATGTGCCTAGGAGTTGTGGGTAGGAAAGATATGCCAACCTCAAGCATGTGGACTGTTGTCTATTTTCATGATTAAATTTAGCTTTAATTGTGCCAGGCACTGGACCAAGCCTATTAAAAGGCACACCGTCTGCTCCCAAGGAGCTAACATCCTGACTCAAGACAGATGCACAGAGGAGGGAGTGATGTTCCTTGTTCTTAACCTTTTTTTAGGGGTGAGGAAGTACTTGAGTTTTCATCTCACGCTGACTTCAGATACAGAGCTTTGCCACATTTTTCCTTTAGCAAGTACAGCAAAAACAAGTGTTCCTTCCACATGGGCAGGGATCTGACCACTGAATTCTCCAACCATTTCTCATCTCTGAGCTTTGCTGAGACATCTCCAAGGTGGTGGTACCCTAAGTGATAGGCAGAATAATCAGAGGCAGCAGGATAGAGAAGAAAAAAGCACTAATCCCGGCTCTGCCAATGACTTGCCAACTGCTCAGCTTCAGTCTTCTTATCTATGAACTGGGGGCAGCAATATACTTTCTGAGAGACAATGGCACGGTGGATAGAAGGATGCCTTTGGAGTCAGGAAAACCAAAGTTCAAATACTGCTTCCAACGAATGACATTCAAATTCTCCAGGACTCAAGCAATCTTCTTAAACCTATAAGACGCTAAAGAGTTGCACATCTGCATCAGTAGAGAGATTTCCCATGCTGGGATTTCATCACACAAATGAGATCACAGAATTAGACCAAAATAATCAAAATCATAATAACTAAGGAAATTATCTACTTCATAAGGTTATTTTACTAAAAGTGGTTTATAAATCTGAAATCCAGTATAAAAGAGAATTATTATGGATAAGCAGCAGATTCAGTCAGGTGACATCTCAAGACTTTGTTAGCTATTTATCTTTCATTTTCCCTTCTAAAGAGAAGGAATTGAGGTTTAAAGCACTGAATGGCTTGGTTTCAAATCCTACCATATGTACTTAAGCTATGTGATCTTGGGCAAGTCACTTAAATTTTCTTTGCCTCAGTTTCCCCACCTATAAAAGGTTCTTTCCAATTTTAAGTCTGTGATCTCATGTTTATTTGGAACTGGAATATGATATGCTTGGAATTCTTATTGGCTATCCCCGACCTGCCACTACTACCTCCACAGACCCTACCATTTACTTTTCTAACATCTATCCTTTGTTCAAAGCCTAACAAGTGTCACCTTTTCTAAGAAAGTCTGCTCAAGGAGGCAGCTGGGTGGCTCAGAGGATTGAGAGTCAGGCCCAGAGATGGGGGGTTCTGGGTTCAAATTTGGCCTCATACACTTCCCAGCTGTGTGATCCTGAGAAAGTCACTTAACCCCCATTGGCTAGCCCTTACCACTCTTCTGCCTTGGAACCAATACCCAGTATTGATTCTAAGACAGAAGGTAAGGATTTAAAAGAAGAAAAAAAAAAGAAAGTCTCCTCAATTGCTCCAAGCCTTAGTGGTCACTTTCTCTTTATTTAGGAAAATAAGTATTTATTGATAATTTCTGTGTGTTTTTTTTAATCATAATAGTTATTCCCATAATCTTCCCTCTTTCTCTTCCTCCCAGAGAGCCTTCTCATGTAATAAATTGTATTTTGGGAGAGGAAAAAAGCACAACTAATCAATACATTGAAAAAACCTGAAAATCTGGGCAATGTGTAACACCTGTGGACCTCCCACTTCCACAAAGGGGTGAGTTTGAGTTGTCATCTTATATTTTTTTCATTTGAGTCCACTTCGTCTTTATAATTTTCTTACATTTACTTTTGATTTTTTGTTTCCATTTATATTATTATAATTATGAGGCATATTGTTTTCTTGGTCCTGCGTACATCATATCATAAAGATCTTTCTATCTTCTCTGTGTTCATCACATTCGTCATTTCTTACAATACAGTAATATTCTGTTACATTCATGTATCACAATTTGTTTAGCCATTTCTTAATTGTAGCACACTGACTTTATAATTTCTTGCTATCATTTAAAAAATGTTGCTATAAATACTTTGGAATATAAGGAAACTTTGTTTTGATGGCTGCCTTAGGGTGGGTATAAACCCAGTAGTGAAAACTCTGGTTCAAAAGATAGAGACATTCTAGTCTTTTTATATACATAATTCTAATTTTTCCAAAATGGTCAAAGTATACTACAGCTCCACCAACAATGCATTAGTGTGCCTACCATTCCATTGATCCTCTAACATTGGCTATTGCCATTTTTTGTCTTTTTTTGTCAATTTATTTAATTCCTTCCTCTTATTACTCTTACTAGCATTTCTAGAACTATATAAATAATAGTAGGAAGAGTGGACATCCTTTTTTTTTTTGCTTCTGTATTCACTGGAAAAGGGCAGCTAGGTGACACAGTGCATGGAATTTTGGTCCTAGATTCAAGAAAAATGATCTTTTAAGGTCAAATTTAGTCTCAGAGATTTACTAGCTGCGTGACTCTGGGCAAGTCACTTAACTCTGCCTCAGTTTCTTTATCTGTAAAATGAGCTGGAGAAGGAAATGGCAAACCACTTCAGTATCTTTACCAAGAAAATCCCAAATGGAGTCATGAAGATTTAGACACAACTGTTCAAGATCTATTGGAAAAGGTTCTAATATATCCCCATTGCATAAGTTGCTTGCTTTAGGTTGTAGATAGCTGCTTTTATTATATATATTTTAAAGATCCTACTATGCCTAGACTTCGTAGAATTTTTAGCAAAAAAGAATTATGTACCTTGTCAAAGTCATTTTCTGCATCAGCTGAGAATGTCATGTGGTTTTAAAAAATATGATTAATTATGTTCCTTTATTTTCCTAATATTGAACTACCCTTGCATTCATGGTATAAATACCACTTAGTCATAATGAATGATTTCTTGGATAAACCACTATACTCTGCTTGACAGGATTTTGTTGAAAACTTTTGAGTCACTCTTAGATGATGAGAACTATTTTTTCTTTCTCATATTTCCAGCATTTTGTACAATTTTTTTTCAGATAATAAGGATATAATGAGTACTTGCTGATTAGCCAATTGATTCCAGCATAAGTCCTGCATTTTAGTTATATTAACTATTCAGTAAGCAATTATTGGTCAATCAATCAAGCATTCAATTTCCAAGCATTTGTTAAGCACCTACTATGTGCTAGGGGCTGTGTGGAGCACTAGACATTCAAATATTAAAGTGAGATAATCCCAGTCCTCAAAGTGCTTCTTTACGTGTATTTATATTACTTATATGTGCTAGCATTATCACCTTTGATAGGATAGGAGATCCCTGACAGAAGAAATTGTTTTACTTCTGTCTTTGTAACCTCAATACTGTGAAGATGGGATTAACTCTTCCCTTCCCATTTTTAGATTTAATCACCAAAATTATACACATCCCACTTAATCCTTAAGTGGGGGAGGTCTGTGACCCATGTGTGCAATATTGGGTGATAAATCGGAACCCACTGACTGCCCCCAGGCAGTTCTAAGCAAAGCTTTAGCTGTAATTGGTACATGTACAAGTGTAGGAGGACACAGGAAGTGATGCAAAAGAAGCATCTTTAAAAAGGAGTTACAACTTCCTGTGGAGAGTTCTTCATTCTTTGGAGTTCTGAGTTTGAGTTGGAGGCTGGTGAAGAATCTGCTGACTGGACCTGAGACCTTGGACTTGGTGAGACTGTTCTTAAATCTCTCCCTTTGAACTAGCACGTGGGTGAGTGAAAAAGACTGACTCCTTTCCTGGATTTTCTGCAGGGACTAGCCTCAGGAGAGGCCTCCCCTCTTTAGAGAAGCTTCGTGATGGAAGCCCATGTTTTATTCATCCCTGGGTCCTCAGCTCAAGGCTGAGGCCCCTCCAGCTGAAGACTAATTATCCCTACCTGGTTGAGCCAGGGGCTGGAGTGAAGTACTTAATATGCTAGGTTAGATATCTTACCCAATCCTCTCACTGGTTTTCTTACTTTCACTCTTTCTATATTTTATAAATAGCTAAAATATTATTTGGAATTGATTACATTCCTGGCGACCATACTTTTAAATAATCTAGTCCAACCCTTTTATTTTTCCCCCTTACAATACCTATAGCACAATGTCTGACATCTGATGGGCATTTAATACTTATGGATTGCTCAATAGCATTTTGAAAAAAGAAAGAAAGAAAGAAAGAAAGAAAGAAAGAAAGAAAGAAAGAAAGAAAGAAAGAAAGAAAGAAAGAAAGAAAGAAAGAAAGAAAGAAAGAAAGAAAGAAAGAAAGAAAGAAAGAAAGAAAGAAAGAAAGAAAGAAAGAAAGAGGGAGGAAAAAAGAAAGAGAGAAAGAGGGAGGAAAAAAGAAAGAGAGAAAGAGAGAGGAAAAAAGAAAGAAAGAAAGAGGGAGGAAAAAAGAAAGAGAGAAAGAGAGAGGAAAAAAGAAAGAGAAAGAGAGAGGAAAAAAGAAAGAGAAAGAGAGAGGAAAAAAGAAAGAGAGAAAGAGAGAGGAAAAAGTGAAGGAAGGAAGGAAGGAAGGGAAAAGAAAAAATAGAAGAGAGAGAAAGAGAAAAAAGAATGAGAGATAGAAACAGATAGAAATGCCTCTTGAATGTGGTACTTCTATTAAGCCTTGAGGTGAGCTCAGATTTCTAAGAGGCTAAGACAAAGAGAAAGAACCTAGCACTCAGGCACTGGCATATATCCCATGTGCCAGGTATTGTGTTAAGCTTTGGGAATACAAAGAGATAGAAATAGTTCCTGCCCTCAAAGAGCTTACATACTCATTTACAGATATTATTAATGCCTGCCTTTTATTACAGTACCTTGATTTCCAAAACAGACAAGCTCTAAGGAGAAGGGAATGGTTTCAGAAGTATCTTTGGCACTTAATTTATTAAGATCTAGCTCCTCATCAGTATTTTAACATCACCTCCTTGCCCATTGTGGCAGGTCAGAAAGGGGGAGAAATATTAGGGAATTCTCCCTGGCATTCCCATCTCTGCAGTTATGCCTCACTTTCCCCACAGTGTTAACATTACTTGTATCTTCCTCAGGGCCCTTCTCTTCCATGCCCACCTTTCCTTCCTTCCAGGTAGAATTGGGGCAGCCAGAGTCTCTTATTTCATCCTTGATGACCCTGGATCTCTGGTCCAAGAGGTATTGATGTCCTGCCCTCCTGCCTGTCACCACAGTGAGTCATGCTATGCCACTCATGCCCTGTTCTATAAACGTTTCTCTTGGCTAGTCAAGGCAGGCATTGTGTATGGGCAAAGCTCCTGGTGTGCCTGTGATTCATGGCTTTGGTTGCTCAAACACCATTTCCCCAATCTGTGCCTCAGATATTTGCCCAGCGCCTTGTTGGACTAATTAGGGGACTACTTCTTCCCCTTGTTCTCCCTCTCTGATTCCTTTCCAGGGAGAGTTCCTGGAAGAGCTCAATGCTGTCCACTCCAGAAATGGCTTCAACTTCCCTCATACGCTGAGGACCTGCCAACGAACGTTCTTTGCATGCTTCTGAACCATTTCTTCATTGGGCTTCTCAAACTGAAGCCAAGAGCTAAATTTAAAGAAAATTTCCAGTCTGACCATCAATAATTTGTTAGTGTCTCGGTTTCCTCATTTGTAAAATGGGGATAATAGTGCCTGACTTCCAAGATTGCTGCTGTGAGGCATGCAAAAAGCGTTCCTCAGATTTCAAAGCACCGTGTACATATTCGCTATTTTTATTTATCTTCTGCTGTTCAACATTTTTATCAGTGATTTCAGTGAAAACATAAAGGACGCACTTTTCAGGTTTACAGATGACCCCAAGCTGGGGGAACTGCTCGCACACTGGATAACAGAGCTAAGATCTAAAAGGGTTTCAACAGGTTAGATTCAAGGCTGTGTCTAAAAGGAGAACATATAGAAGGGACAAATCAAAAGTTCTGCATTGGGGCTCAAAAATCAGCTTCCCAAGAACAAGATAGAAGATGCTTAGCTAGGCAGCCATTCCTGTAAAAAATATCAGGTAGGATAGTGGGGTTAGAGGACTCCAAACTCAATATGAAATCAGAAATCAGCAAAGCTGCCAAGAGAATTAATGCTATTTTGTTGTTCAGTCATTTTCAGTTGTACCCAGCTCTCTGTGGCTCTATTTAGGGTTTTCTTGGCAAAGATGCTGGAATGGTCTTCTATTTCCTTCTCCAGCTCATTTTTACAGATGAGGAAACTGAGAAAAACAGGGGTAAGTGACTTGCCCAGAGTCACACAGTTAGGAAATATCTGAGACAGATTTCAACTCAGAAAGATGAGTCTTCCCTATTCCAGCATGTGCTCAATGCTATCTTGGGTTCTGATAAGACAAGCATATTGTCCAGAACGTGACGAGATAGGTGCACTACAATCTGACTGGATCAGAACTTAGATTGTGTTCAGTTCGGGTTGCCACATTTTAGGAGGGACATTGGAAAAAATGGAGCACTTCCAGGGGAGACCAATTTGGTAAACATTCTTGACGTGATACCACATTAAAAAACCTCAGGAACCGGAGATGGTTAGCCTGAGAAGAGGCATTTTGGAAGGATAAGGAGAGTAGAAAACAGAGATGGGGAAATATGACTACGGTATTCAAGCATTTAAAGGCAGCTCATGTGGAAAATGGTGTCAAATTGTTCTATTTGGCCCCAGAGGGCAGAACTGGGAGAAATTTGCAGAGAGTTAGATTTAACCTGATCAGAAAGGAAAATTTCTCAAGAATTAAAGCTCTCTAAAAGTGGAATAGATTGCTTAGGTAGTAATTGGGTCCTCCATCAGAGGTATCTTAAAGAAGAGGCCCTTTGGTTTTTTGTTTGTTTGTTTGTTTTTTTAAACCCTTACCTTCCATCTTGGAATCAATACTGTGTATTGGTTGCAAAGCAGAAGAATGGTAAGGGCTAGGCAATGGGGGTCAAGTGACTTGCCCAGGGTCACACAGCTGGGAAGTGTCTGAGGCCAGATTTGAACCTAGGACCTCCCATCTCTAGGTCTGGCTCTCAATCCACTGAGCTACCCAGCTGCCCTTGGCCCTTTGGTTTTTGAAGGGCTCTGGTTCATATAGGTTGAATTAGCTAGTCTCTGATGACCCTTCAAAAGCACTCTGAGAATCTGTGATTTACCGATGTTTGTTTCCAAGATCACCAGGCTGGAGAGATTCCTCACTTATCAGGCTTCTTGACAAACTCCTTCACGTTCTAGTACCTTTATTCATGTTGTTCCACATCTATGGAATAACCTTCCCAGTTCTCTATACTAATCCACTTATAAATTTCTTCCAAGATCCAGAGCAACTCCAACCTCCTCCATGACATTTTTCCATGCGCAATTTGTATTTAAGGTCCCAGAGACAAGTCACTGGAGTATTTTGCAAACCTTAATGTTCAATATAAGTGAAAGTTCTATAATATAATTATTAGGAATAAGCACATGCCTCCTGTTCCCAGAAAGACAGAAGCAGCCCATAAATCAAGAGCTGAAGATCATTTTTCAAATGAGGAAACTGAGACCTGAAGAGATTAAGTGGCTTGACAAAAGTCACACAGTGGTCAAGATTTGAATTCAGGTCCTATGACTTTTCCCCTGTATTAACCTGAGGTTAATAATAAAATTAGGCCACAGGATAATATTGGTATGGTGTCAAGTAGTGCCACAGTGCTGGAGGAATGAGTTGATTTGTTGGAATGTTTGCTTAATACTGCTGCATCAGCAGAGAGAACTTTGTCCCTGGCTCTATCTGATTCCCCGCCCCTTTCCACATTATCCTTCGGCTTTCCTCTTCTCCAATTTAATATTTCGAATTGCATCTCACAGGACCAGACTGCATCCCTCAGCTCATTTCCCACACGCCCCGGGAACAGTCTTAATTTAAGTGAAAACAGCCAACCATGACCTCACTAGGCAGGTGCTCCAGTGGAGGCAAAGCTAAGCCCTAGAATCCCCATAAAAATGAGGCTTCTTAATCAGCTGCCTTTCTTCCAAATTCACTATTGGGGAAATTCCACCTCCCCTAAAGGAGCCAGGCTAGAAGGACTGGCAAATTAAGACAATTGGAAAGTTACTTTTCTGCTTTACGGTTGCCAATACCCAGTTATAAGGGAAGGAAGAGAAAAACAAATAGGATGTAATCACCAAGCCTTTCTGCGCAAATGATTTAATAGCAAATAGGAGGAAGTGAATGAATGAGTCCTTGATGGAATGTCCTCTGGTTCAGACCCTCCTGCCCTCCCCAAGAGCTCAGTGATTGCCATATCTCTTGGAAAACCTTAAAAAAAAAAACCAACATTTTATTTTTTAAAACATCCTTCTGACAACACAAGGAAAACCAAAGCTGAAGAACTTGTTTCTCCTCCTGGTGCACTGCTGTTTTAATTGCTAGAAAAAGAAAACCCAGAGGTGAAGAAGGGGGAAAAAGAGAAGCCCATGGAACTAGGAAGCAGCCAAGTTTGCTTTGTTATGCAAATGCCCTCATGATCATTTTTTTAAAAAGGAAAATTGCAAGGAAATCTACACAATATTAGCAGAACTGTCTCCAAATTAGCAATGATTCTTTTTCCCGTTTCCCCCAAGGAATCAATGGAGTTTTAAATATTCTGTCAAATTAATTTCTCTAACAATTCCTGTGAAAGAATCTTCATTGCCTGCTCTGTCTAGGGAAGACATTGTCCTTGATCATGCTCAGTTTTCCTTTGGAGGTCCGGTAGGCTATAGAGAACCTTCAAAAGGCCTTCTTCTAGCTACACAGGTCTTATTGTTGAGGGGTTCTACTGTGGAATAACTGGGGCATTTCCTTTATTGGCTAATGACTCAGTGGAGGTATAAAAGGGAGTGGTTGTCCCCTTCCCTCTCTTGGCTATCACTCCTCCTTGTGTACATTAGACTCCTAGAAAGAGATAGGTTGATTCTTAAACTCACCTGTAATGTCCATGCGCTCTGTGAACAGACTGCTTTTTGTTGTTTTGTGCTTCCTTTCCTGGGTAGGCTTCCAAATATGGTTCTTGAAATGGAAGGTCGCCATCTTGAAAGTATGAAATGAAAAGAATATTAAGTACATTGGATTTGCTCAAACTTCCATTCTTTCCTAGAGTTTCTGATCCTGTGGAACCTTGACATAACAATAATGCTTTGCAACTATAAGCTGTCAACATGGAATCTAGAAACCCCAAACTTGTAGCCTAGTAAGATCTGATGAACCCCAAGTTTTAGGACTAGACTCTAAGTTAGAAACCCCAAAGCTTGTACTGGTTTGCTGTTCCTGGGAGAATCCATCTGGAAGGGAATCTCAGGCTAGTAGTTTCACACTGAATAATGGACCCCAAGGTAAAGACAATCCACTTGAGGTGGAGGCTAAGGTCAAGCCAAGTGACTCTTTAGTGCAGTAGGCAGTACGTCAGTCATGTAAGCTGAGGCTTCTGGAGATAAGAAGAGTCATTCAGCTTGGGCTTAGCCTCTACCTCAAGTGGATTGTCTTTACCTTGGGGTCCATTATTCAGTCTGAAACTACTAACCTGAGATTCCCTTCAAGATGAATTCTCATGGGAACAGGGAACAAGTACAAGTTTTGGGGTCTCCAACTTACAGTCTAGTCCTAAAACTTGGGGTTCATCAGATCTTACAAGGTTACAGGTTTGGGGTTTCTAGATTCCATGTTGACAAAGCCAAGCTTGAGAAACTCACCAACTGAATCCTTCCTGGACTGTTCTAACTGAACTTGGACCCAAAGCAGTCTTAAGGACTTTTCCAGATAAAGCAATTGTTATCTCAACCTGGCACAATCTCAGGGATCCTCCAGATATACAACTGTTATCAGCCTGTTTCTCAGGACTGCAGGCCCATTCCAGGAATTTATTGCCATACCCTCCCCCCTGAACCATGGTGGTTTTGAAGCAATAAAAAGTGAACTGACCCTGTCACTGAGGGGCTCCTTTTCTTAGGAAAGGAATTCCTACATGGCTGTAGTTCTGCTGAGAAGAATATAATGATCATAATCCATCTATGATTCTCCCTTTGGTTCTTGACTCCAGCTCATGGGGCCATATGGTTGACAAAGGCAACCTCATAAGTGAGAATGGTGGGATCCAAGGAAAGGAGCCAATGGTCATGCCAGAGGCAGGAGTGGTTGACCTTAGAAGATGCCTGAGATAAAGAGATTTGCATTTGGAGTTGAATGATAGTAGAAAATTAAGATGAAATGTAAAATGTCTAATCAGTAATCCCACAAACTTTTTGAAGTACTGATGGAGATGGAAACATCATCCTTCTAGCAGGTTGAACCAGTAGTTTTAAATTAAATTACTGAATTCTCTCCTGCTCATTCAGGCTTTAAGAGCCTTTTATAGTTAACGTTTGTGTGTGTGTGTGTGTGTGTGTGTGTGTGTGTGTGTGTGTGTGTGTAATAAATTACTTACCCCTTACCTGATTCATGCTGTACATTGAGTTCCTTTTTAATCCTCCCTCCCTCCCTCCTTCACTCCCTCCTTCTATTGAGGGGGAGATTCTAGATGTGAGCCACAAAGTAAAACCCATCCAGGAGAGCCAGCATGGGAAATCTTTAGAGTCAAAGAAAGAAAAAAGAAAGCTTAACTCTGCCCCATTACACACCAGGCTTCCAGGACCAAGCTAGCCTGCCTAGAGGGAGAGTAATGCTGTACCCCAAGCCCTGGGGCCAATCCCCATTTTCTCAAGATTAGACTGGGAAGTGAATGCTCCAAATTGTCTACAGTTGAAATTTGATTCTCACAGCTAGAGTTTTCCTTTCAATCCTACCCACTCCTTTTCATTAACAGTCTTTCTGTAACCCAGGAATGTGTGGTATTCAATTAAGTAAGCTTTCATTTGAAGAGATCTTTTTCAGCTCAGTCCTTTTTTTCAGATGTGTTAGACTCTTTGTGACCTCATTTGGGATTTTCTTGGCAATGATTCTGGAATGGTTTCCTTCTCCAGCTCATTTTACAGATGAGAAAACAGAAGCAAATAGAGTTGAGTGACTCGACCAGGATCACCCAGCTAGTAAGTGTCTGAGGCCAGATTTGAACTCAGGAAAATGAGTCTTCTTAACTCTAGGCCTGACACTCTATCCACTGTGCCACCTAACTAATCTTAGGAAATTATTCAAATAAGAGCTTAAAAAAAGGTAACAATCAAAATTGGAAACTCAAGGTATTTTTTTAATATCAGTTAATAAATGTACAACTTTTTTGTATTCAGCACCATATTAGGAAGAAAAAAGAAAGTATAGACTCCCTCTGCCCTTAGGAAACTTAGTCAATTTGGGGAGAACATACAAATGCATATAAAACATACAAAGGATAAAAATAGATAATTTTAATTATCTGTCCTTGAAAATACACAAACAAACAATGCAAATAGAATAAAAAGTAAAGAGCTTGAATGGGAAATTTTTAATCAAATTTTTCAGATAAAGGTTTGGTATCCAAGATATACAGACAGCACACACACACACACACACACACACATGCACCTGTACACACACACACACATATATATACACACATATATGTATACTATATGTATAAAAGACCCCAAACCATCACTGAATAGATAAGCAATCAAAGGATGTGAAAAGGAGTTTTCAAAAGATATACAAAATACTAATAATCAGATGAAAGAAAGCTCCAAATCACTAATAAGAGAAATACAAATCAAAACAACATTGAGGTTTTACCTCTTACTCTAGAAATGGACAAAAGTGATAAAAGATGGGAATAGTCAATGTTAGGGGTTGTAGAAAGAAAGGTGTACTCGTGTACTGTCAGTGGACTATGAATTAGTATAAACATTCTATAAAGCAATTTGGAATTATGCAATTAAACATTACTAAACTGCCCATACCCTTTGACCCAGAGACATATTCGACATATACCTAAAGAAGGTAATTGATGAGAAGAAAGTCTTTATATACACCAAAATATTTGTAGCTGCATTGTTTGTGATAACAAAGAATTGGAAATAAATATGCTTATCCATTGAGGAATGACTAAACAAATTGTGGTACATGAATATAATCGATGGAATATTAGTATGCCATAAAAATATGAATATGAGGAATAGAGAGAAACATAGAAAGATCTCCAGGAACCAAGGCAAAGGAAAGTAAGCAGAGCCAAGAAAGTATAGGCACAAGGACTGTAACGATGACAATGGAAAGAACAATGACTCTAGAACAACCAAAAGTAATCCCAAATTCCCAAAGAGCAAGCAGATTCCCAAAGGAGAAATAGGAGAAGCCATTTTTTTTTTGGCAGAAATAGGGCAGACTATAATAGGGTGGACTGTTACATATGTTTTTAAATTTCTTTGATATATTCATTGGTTTTGTCCATTTATTTTTCCATTTTCTTTCTCTGAAAAATACTCTTTGATACATGGGTTAACTCTTGGGGAGGGGGAAAGGAAGGAGGAGAGAGAGGAATATAGGGAGAAGTTTAAGTGACATTAAAAAATAAATATACGTAAAGTATATTTTTTTTGAAAATCCTCTGTTTTAATGAAAAAAGGATCAGCATGGTATTAATAGTAAACTCACTGTATTTGGAGTGAAGAGGAACATGGATTCAAATTCCAGCTCTGGCATTTATAAGGAATGTGACTTTGGACAATCATTTAATCTCTAATCGTAGGGAAAGAACAGGATTCTTGTAACCAAGGGAAAATATTCTAAATTGACTAATTAAATAACATTTTCAAAAGAACAATTAAAAAAATAAATTAAAATAATTTTAAATTTCTAATCCTCGATTTCTTAATTTTAAAAGAGAGACAGAGAATGACAGAAAGACACACACAGAGAAAGATGATAGTAATTGTGCTATTTAACTCACATTATGAGAAAAGCCCTCTGTAAATCTCAAAGTTCTAAAGAAATAGGAGAGAGTATGTAATATAGTAAATAGAGCTCTGGACTAAGAGTTATCTGGATCTTAGTTCAAATACTCCCTCAGACATTTACTAGCTACATGACTTTGAGCAACTCAACAACGCAACCTCAGTGGTCTAATCTGTGAAATGGGGATAATAAGAAAATCTAAGTGGTATGACTCTTATAAGACACAATTAAGATTCAGTATGTATATAATATCTTGCAAACATTAGGTGTATTTTTATAATTATTATTGTAGAAATGTGAGTTACATGTAACATTTTCAGAAAATAAAAATAATTGTCAAACTGATGATACTGGTTACAATGAACACAATAGGAGTTCAGAGAAAAGAGAGGTGTCTGGGAGTTAGCATAATTGGGGAAGACACTATAGTGAAAATGAAAATTGAACTGGGACTCAAAAGATGGATAGATTTTGAATATCAGGCATTGCAGGTGGTGTCAACAGCTCCACAAAGGCATAGAGACAAGAATCAGAAAGATGTAACTTAAAGAAGAGTGACAAGAATGGACAGACAGCAGCAGATACTCAGTGCTAGGGTGTAGTGGGAGTTACCACTAGGTGAGAAGAGGTCGCATTTCGAAGGGGTGGTAGTAGGAGCTTGGAATTGTAAAGGAGTCTCAGAGGTGAGTCACCTCCTCATTTTACAGAGAAGATAACGGAAGCCCACAGAAGTTACATGACTTAGCCAAAGTCATGTAGGTAGCAAGCAACATGAATTGACTCAATGCCCCAATCTGTAGGTAATCACTATACATTATTCATCTCAAGAGTACTGAATGAAATGAATGTTTCAGGAAGATTCCTCTGAATGGGTATGTAGGATGGATTGGAGGATAAAGATACTAAAATCCAGAAAATGGGTAGAAGGCTAATGAAATAATCCAATTGTGGATTGATTGGGAGTCAGATTATGGGGAAACTATTTTAAAATCAAATTTCACAGATTAAAAAAAATTTTTAAGGAGAATATATATGAATGCTCATTCCTTGTTTGGTTTTGACCAAAATGCACATTCTTTTTTATTGTTTTTGTTTAAGCAATACTTCAAGAACAAGAAAACGCCATGAAAATTGGTAATAATGCTTTTGAAGCCCCAGTACTTTGATGGATCAAACCTCACCGATGCAGGCACCCTCTTCAGGGCTGCAGATCGCCACACATCTTGACCCTCCTGTATGACTTGTCCATGTCTCCTGAAAACCCACCAATGAGAGACCACACAACATGCTTTCTCTAGGTCCTCAAGATATTGCATGAATGCCAGTGGAGCACATACGATACCCAGGGGAAATCTGTGCACTCGTTATCCCCAGTGCATGCTGCAAGAACAGCCCATCTTCCATCACTGTCCTCGTCAAAGGAATGGCATCTCCAATGAGATCTCCTTATGCTACTTCTGCATAACTCTCTATTACATACAGTTATGGATCCCTAATAGCTCCTCCCCCAAATCCTCTGCAAGCAGAGAGGGCAACAGTGGCATTTTTAGTAAATGACCAATTTACCATACGGTACTCTTATGGCAAAGTTGGCTTTGTGGTTCTCACTTCTGTTGGGATAGATGGATGACCTTTTTATATTAAGACAGTAAATGAGGACTCAAAGAAGGTTTGCAAAGAACAATTAGATACTGATGGAAGGAGGGGGAAGAGAGACACCAAGATATCTGAGGCCATGATTCTTTTGAGTTATAGTAAAAATAATAACAATCACCATATTTTTATATCATAGAGCTGAGAACTAAGGAACAAAGCAAATCTCCTCCACCCCTTTTCCCCCCTGAAGATGCTGTCACATTTGGTAACAGGTGTGGGGTTCTGCTCAGCAGTATGTAATGCATGCCTCATGCCAGGTTCTTTTAGAAGCACTGCTATTCATCACAGTTGCCATGTTCCCTTCACAGAGATCCCACTGGAAGGAAAAAGGCATCCTGGGAATTTATATACAAAAGAAACCCACATTTGGCTTTGAAAATTCACTGGGAAAACCATATGCAGCCTGCAAGTTATTCATGGGCATGCTCTGGTTTCTGGGGGAAGCAGCATGGTTTCATTTTGTTATCCCCACAGAAAATTAGAAAAGAAGTGGAGGAAAATGTGAGGACTCACTGCCTGCAGATCTCGCCTCGCTGCCAAGCCATGGTGTTTATGAGTTTTCACGGCTCGGTTGTCCTGATTATTACTAAAATTAGCCACAAGCCAAACCTCCTCGCGTTGGGCCAAGAGGATCTGGAGCCTGGTTTTGTCGTTCTTGACCCCACCAGCTTTCCTGGGAGAAAGCCAACTGATGGGTCACATCCCTATAAAAAAAAAGAATGGCCCCAGTGTGGATCATCCAATGTTGCACGGCGCGGACACCTTGAGTGCTGGTACTGCTCTATTTTTGTCAGATATGGAAGCAGCTCTTGATGGCCACCAAAGGGCTGTCACAGAGGAATATGTATAAAACTTGCTTCTTCAGCTTATTTTTTCCATTTAAAACCAATAAAACACGTTATCTCATCACTGTGGTTTCATACCCCTCTGGTGAGTTGTAGACCAAGGAACCAAATCAATGTGATTCAATAAGCATTTATATTTAATAATAAACAGGGTCAGTAGATAGCCAGGCCTAGAGATGGGAGGTCCTGGGTTCAAATCTGACCTCTGACACTTCCTATCTGTGTGAACTTGGACAAGTCACTTAACCCCCATTGTCTAATCCTTAAAGCTCTTCTGCCTTGGAACCAATACTTAATATTGATTCGAAGACAGAAGGTAAAGCTTAAAAAAAAATAACAGCAGCAAACCTTTATATAGCGTGCTAAAGTTTGAAATGAAGGGCAGTTAGATAGCTCAGTGGTTAGAAAGCTGGACCTGCAGATGGACTTGGGTTCAAATTTATAATTTAATATTTTCTCCCTGTGTGACCCTGGGCAAGTCACTTAACCCCCACTGCCTAGCCCTTACTGCTCTTCTGCCTTGGAACCAACACTTGTATCAATTCTAAGACAGAAGGTAAGGGTTTAAAAAAAGTTTAAAAAGAGCTTGACATATGTCAAGATGTCAAGAGAGAGGTGAAGGAACTTGTCCAGGAGTCACATAGCTTATAAGAATCAGAGGTAGGATCTGAACTCAAGTCTTCCTGATAACAAGTTTGATCTATGCCATCCATGGGGGAACTTAGCTGTCTGAACTGCCTGCAATATGCGAACTACTCTGCTAGGTGCTAGAGATACAAATGCTATTTGTATATATATAACATATTATATATATAATCTTATATTATTTTCATATATAATATATATTATTTTGTATAATTTTCATATCTATGAGAGAGACTATATATATATATATATGTATATATATATATATTCCATACCATCAAAGAACTTATATTATGTGGAGGAAAAACAATATGTACATAAAACTGGATTTTCTTTTCTGCCCTGCCACTGATTGCTGCTGACATATTACCTTGATCGAGTCACATATAAGTAAATGTATATGCATGTAATTTTCTGAGAAAAAGGAGAATGACTAAAAAATAGAATTCTACATGGACCATAAGGAAAAATAATAATAAATTGTTTTTGTTGAAACAGTTAAATAGCAGTTAAAATAGTTAAAATAGCAAAGGTGTTGCTAAAATACATAGCTCAGGGATCCACATGTAAGGATGGTACCACCATCTTGCCGTTAGATGGCTTTTAATCTGGCCTTTGCTGATTGGATCAGTTCTGTCTGTTATAGAACACAGGAAGAGGTCTAAGAGCCAAGCAAGGATCAGAGGCATAGAGAGCTGAAAGAGGTGTAAGTCTTAGGAGAGTTTCCCCAAAATTTACAAGGGGAAATAGGAAGAATTAAGACTTTGATGAGAAAGTTACCGAGAACAAAGATCTGAGAAGTACATAGAGTAGGTGTCTATCCAACATCAACAAAGACGTTGGACGAAATGGACTGAAGTTTTCTCAGGAGGGAAGACGAGTTAGAACGTGGCAGTTTTGGCAATTTACCACCGAAGGAGATTGTTAGGTCTTCCTGTAGGAAACCTGCCTTCTAACATTTTTGTATTATGAGAAATTCACTAGAATATACAATGAGCAAACCATGAAAAAGGAGACAGAGCCCAGAGTGGATCAAAAGAACACTGGACACTAAAGGATTCATATTCTTTGACCCAGCAACACCATAGAATCTAAGTAGGTCAAAGACATGAGAAAATCTCGTGCACAGAAAAATATTTATGGGACAGCTAGGTAGCACAAGTGGATAGAGCTCCAGGTCAAGAGGACCTGGGTTCAAATCTGGTCTCAGACACATCCTAGCTGTGTGACCCAGGGCAAGTCACTTAATGTCCATTGCCTAGCCATTGCCCCACTTTGGTCTTAGAATTGACACTAAGACAGAAGGTAAGGGTGTATGGAAGGGGGGAGGGAAGAAGGGAAGTAAAGAAAATGAATCATGGAAACATGGAAACATTTAAAAATCAACTATATTTTTATTTATCATTTATCATTTTATTTATTGTTTTATATGTTATATTTATATTATATCATATATTAATTGTTATATCATTGTATCATATTTATTCTAAATAAATATTATATATTTATTATAATTATTTATTATAAAATAAATAAAAATATTTTAAATTAAATATAAAAAAATTTTTAAAGAAGGTATGGGTTAAAAAAAGAACAAGAATATTACTTATAGCACTCTAAGAAACTATGAATAAAAATAATTAAAAGAAATTTGAGAAGACTTACATGAAATGAGAAGAAAAACAAGAGAACACTTTATCCACTAATAATGTAAGTTATTACTGAAAATATAATAATAATACTGAAAGAGAGCAGAATTATGACCAATAAGGCAGTCAATTTTGACTTCAGATGACTGGAATACAAAGTAAAGCAATTCAGAGATTTCATCTCAAGTCCCTCAGAGTGGGGGCCCTAAAGAAGACCCCAAAAAGGAAAGTATGGAGTGAGTCATATATTAGAAAATATAGCAAATGAGTCTATTCATTTCACTTAAACTTACTTCTTTGTTATATGTGAATTCTATTGATAAAGGAGTCATTAGGAGACAGCTGGGAAGCTCAATGGATTGAGAGTCAGGCCTAGAGATGGGAGGTCCTGGGTTCAAATTTGACCTCAGATACTTCCTAGCTGTGTGACCCTGGGTAAGTCACTTAACCCCCCATTGCCTAGCCCTTACTGCTCTTCTGCCTTGGAATCAATTGATTCCAAGGCAGAAGGTAAGGGTTTAAAAAAAAAGAGTCATTGAAAAGTGACACATTTTTTAAAAACAGAAAAACAACAAAACAAAATTTAAGGAAGCAAAGGGGAGAGTAAAGGAAGAAAGATCGTACAAGAAAACCTGGATTTGATTCCTACTCTGCCATTTGCTTGCTGTATAACCTTGATCAAGTACCTTCTCCTCTCTGAGTCTCAGTCTTCTCATCTGTAAAGTAAAGTAATTGGACTGAAAACTTAGTTTTGACATTCTCTGAACCCATGAAAACACAGTATTTTTTTAACCCTTATCTTCTGCCTGAGTATCAGTGCTAAAACTGAAGTGCATGGGCTGGGCAAACAGCATTAAGTGACTTGGCCAGGGTCACACAGCTAGGAAATATGTGAGGCCAGATTTGAACCCAGGACCTCCCGAATCTAGGTCTGGTGTTCTAACTACCGCATGCATAAACAGTATTTATATTATGTTTCCTAAGAGTAGACACCTCAAGATGTGCTATTGCTAATGATGTTGTCGATGGAGAGAAGGACAAGAAGAGAGCTTACCAGACTTTGGGATTTTAATCAAACCTACAACAAAGTTCATCAGAAGCATACTCAACATTATGCATAATAGTTTTGTGTTATATGGTAATTAGACCAAAATAATGAGCAGTTCCCCCAAATGACTCTAATTAATATTACCTTCCAAAGTTATATCAGGCTCTTACCATATTTCTCTTGCTAGCTTTCTAGCATTTAGAAAGTGACCATGGCAGCTCCGGCTGAATCATTGGACAGCTCCCTGACTTGTTTACTCAACCATAATGGTCCTTATCCCAACAAGAACCCTCAAACCCAACACCAAGCCTGGCTCCTCTAAGGATCTCTCCTAAGACTGTGAAGACTGTCCTAGTTCTTCCCATCTTCACTCTCACCCCATTTGAGAGGTTCTGGAGCTGGCAACTGCCCCACACTAAAAAGGATCAGCCTCACTTCATCACCTGTATCCACAGTGCCTAGCACGGTGCCTTACATTCAGTGTTTGGTCATTTTTCAATTGTATCTGACTCTTCAAGACCCCATTTGGGGTTTTCTTGGTAAGGATACTGGAGTTATTGTTATTTTTTTCTTCAGCTTATTTTGCAGATGAGGAAACTGAGGCAAACAGGGCGAAGTGACTTGGCCAGAGTTGCTCAACTAGTGTCAGAGTCTAGGTTTTAAATCAAGAAGAAGAAACCTAATCCTGAGGGACTTATGAGAAAGAATGCTATCCACATTGTAAAGATTAAAATTAATATACAATAACTAAATACTATATTTTATAAAGTTTTCTTAATAATAACTAAAGCAAAAGAACTGACTGAATTCAGCCCAGTCTCAGGTCAAAGAAAGCATGGGAAGAGCATACATCCACTTAAATACCAATAATGTGATCTCGCCAATGTGGAGATGCAAGAGAGAAGAATTTTGGGAAATACTAAGGACTTCTGGGGAATGAAGACAAAGGTTCAAAATCTCCATTTATACCACATATAAAAAAAGAATGGTTGGAGAAGAAATGCAGAAGAACACATGTGATTTATTACTTGTTTATATAGGTATGTGATTTTTAAAAGATTATTATGAAAAGGAATAATATGGAAATAGGTATTGAGTGATACATGTATAACCCAATGAAATTGATTATCAGCTCTGGGAGGGGAGAGGGGAGAAGGGAGGGAAACAACGAGAATCATGTAACCATGGAAAACTATTTTTTAAATAAAATAAAAAGTATATTTTAAAAAAGAAGATGAATCATCAAGACTCAGGGTCCAGCACTCTGTCCTCTGTGCCTCCTCGCTGCTCGTGTCTTACATATAGTAGGAAATGAATAAATACTTTTGGAATTGAATTGAATTATTGACCATCTTTCCTGATCCACTCAACCATCACACATACATGCCCTACACAGAGTCCTCTTGAATCAACTAGAGCATATTTACTTTAGGAGAAGGCATGATTGGGGAGGCACAATGATTGATTGATATAATATAATGAAAAGTGTACTAGACTTGCACCAGGGAGACTTTGGTTCAAATCAAAGATTTATTAAATACATGATTCTAGACTAGTCGCTTAATGTCTCAGAGTTTCCGTTATCCATCAACAAAATGGAGACACTAATGCTTGCACCGAGAGGCAATGTGATGAAGTAGATTGAGGCAAGAAAACATAGGTTCAAGTCCTCAGCAACATACTCCACAATGGCTGCTCAACCCTGAACAAATGGCCTCCCAATGCCCCAGAGAGCTCTAGGAATCCAAGTTGAAGAGGAAGAAGGTGTCTACTTTGGAAGAATATTTCTTACCAAAATTTCCCTAGATTACATGGTTCAATGGGAATATGATTGGGAATGTAGACTCTAAATGATCACCCTAATGCAAATATTAATAATATAGATATAGACCTTGATTAATAACACATGTAAAACCCAGTGGAATTGCTCATTGGCTATGGGAGAAGGTTGGGGGAAGGGGAGGGAAAGAACATAAATCATGTAACCATGGAAAAATATTCTAAAGTAATTAAATAAAATTTTTTAATTAAAAAATTTTCTCTAGATTCAAGAAATCACAGGACCAATTGAAAATAGATTCAGGTGACAGTAACTGGATCCTCTACAGCATACAGAGGAGGGGAGACAGACCTGTAGAGGGCATCCCATGGGCCATGGGCTAAGTTGTTTTGACCATTGATGAGTAAACATACCCATGAGTAGATCTATGGGCATGTCAGTTTGGAATCTCAGAAAATATGAGATGTTTCCTGGGTTCCTTACCTGATGAAAGGCTGACAATGGGGATAAGGAGGAGGGAGATCACCATATGAAAGCTGTATCCCACAGCATTAGTCACTGAGCAGAAGGAATGGTCCCCTCAGTAGACCTTAGATGAAGTGATTCTGAGTGAAGTGAGCAGAACCAAGAGAACATTGTACACAGTAACAATTATAATGTAGGATGATCGGTTGTGAATGACTCAGCTAATAACAACAAGGCAAGGATCCAGGGCGACCCTAAGGGACTCATGATGAAGAAAAAGGGTACTCACCACCATAAAAAGAATCGACGAAGTCTGACTGCAGACTGGAGCACGCTGTTCTTCCCTTTATTTCCTCCATGACATTTCCTCTAGTATAAGTACTATGTATTTTGTTTCACAACACAATGAATAGGGAAATATGCATTATGGGATAATATATGTACAACCTGTATCATATTACCTGCCTTCCTGGGGAGGAGCGAGGGCTGTAGGGGAGAGAAGAATGAGTCACAGATTTCTGGACATAGCTAATATGATCATTTGTTTCTCTTGGATAAGCATATTTGTTTTAATTCATCATACTTATAATATCACATGTATTATGTTATATATTATATAAAAATAAATGTTTAAAAAGTTAATTAAAAATAAATAAAATGTTAAAAATTAAAATAAAAAAGAAGTGGCATTCTCTAGCATTCATAGTACATGAGAGCAGAGGGGCTGTACTTATTTTTATTTTTTTAATTCAGAAAATTTTATTTGATTAATTAATTTAGGATATTTTCCCATGGTTATAAGATTCATGTTCTTTCCCACCTCTTTTTCCACCCCCCTCCCATAGCCGATGCACAATTCTACTGGGTTTTACATGTGTCATTGATCAAGACCTATTTCCATGTTGTTGATGTTTGCACTAGGGTGATCGGGCTGTAGTTATTAAAGTCAGTAAAATGTGGGTTCAAATCCCTTCTCAGAAAATTACTACCTGTACAGCCTACTACTAGGCTTTTTTGGGGGAGGGGGCAAAGAGTTTTTCCAAGTTGCACTTATGGTTTAATGATAATTCACATTTTATATAGTTCTTTAAAGTTTACTAAGTAAATCTAACAATCCTGGAAGGTAGATATTGCAAGTGTAGATAACATCTCCCTGTTGGGACCATGGCTTGTGCATTATTTCTTCTCCTCTCCACTTGGGAAATTTACTACCTGTAAGCAAGCAACTTAATCTCTTTGGGCTTCAGAATCTTCATTTGAAAATGAAAGGGGGGGGGGGCAACTGGGTAGCTCAATGGTTTGAGAGCCAGGCCTAGAGACAAGAGGTCCTGGGTTCAAATTTGACCTCAGACACTTCCCAGCTGTGTGACCCTGGGCAAGTCACTTAATCCCCATTGCCTAGCCCTTACCACTCTTCTGCCTTGGAGCCCATACACAGTATTGACTCCAAGACAGAAGGTAAGTGTTTAAAAAAAATGAAAGGACTCAATTTGATGGTCTTTACGGTCACTTCTTACTTTAAGTCTATGATCCTGTGACTCTCCAGGTGGCATCAGGTAACTCTAGAATTTCATGTGAGAAATAGAAAAGAGTAGCCTTTTCTACGCCAGTGCCACAAGTATCTGTTCCCAGATGGCAAGCTAGAGCTGGTGTTCACACTAAGTGAACCTGGGTCTCGGATTCTGATTGCCTCTTCTGCTTTGTGTTTCTTTGCCTGGTGATGGAGGACCTCACAGGGATCCCAAGGTGGATATATCTAGCCTTGGAAATAGTTTTGTGAGTTCAAGAGATCCTGGGCTTTTAGATGGTACTGGCTGGAGGGTACGTTGTATCTTCTCCGTATTTGCCACTGTGTTTCTTAAAGAAGACAGGTGGAGAAGACCCAATTGGGCTTAACAGAAGACATGAACTTGAAGGGAATTGTTTGAACAGTGCAGAATTGAGAAGGGTAAAATATCTATTCAATAGTCCTATAAACTGTGCCATGTTCTTTGCTTTAAGGATCAACTTTGTGAGAGAGTATAAGAGTCATCAGGTGCTTTGGCTCATTTATGGTTTTTCTTGTCAATGTGGGTTTCTGGGTCTTAGGCATGTTAAGCATTTCTTCTCTGCAAAGAAATTAAATAGCTGTCCTATACCTGGTCAAAACTATATACTGAGTACCTTTCCTCATCCCTGTCTTACAAGAGATGCCAAATAAGTCAAAGCTTAATTTTTAAGTAATTTTTTTTTTCCACCAAAGCTGCATGATAGGGACATGACAAGCAAAATAACATGGCGGAGATGGGGAAACCTGACCCCTCTTTTAGGTGATTAGGCTCTCCTGGGGCTGGACCTGGCCCAAACAAGTACATAGGTCCCAAGTGGAGAGGAGAGGAAATAATGCACAAGCCATGGTCCCAACAGGGAGATGTTATTTACACTTGCAATATCTACCTTCCAGAATTATTAGAATTATTTAGTAAACTTTAAAGAACTATATAAATGTGAATTATGACTAAATCATAAGTGCAATTTGGAAAGACTTTGTCCCCTCCCCAAAAAAGTGACCCCACCAACTTTAATTCTATAGGAATAAGAAATAAGATATCAAGTGGAAATATCTCAGAGACCAAAAAGATCCTGCAATTGAGCCTTATTCATATGCAAGTATATAGTTTTCTGGTATTTTAAAATTAGATATGGCGGGTAGAGAGCTTAAAAGAGCGCTAGAGCTGAGCATAAAGGATCTCTAAGGTTACCTCCTGGCTAGGTGAACAGTCCATGACTCTGAATTTAGAAGTATAGAAAAGGGGGCAGCTGGGTGGTTCAGTGGATTGAGAGCCAGGCCTAGGGACGGGAGGTCCTGGGTTCAAATCTGACATCAGATACTTGACAGCTGTGTGACCCTGGGTGAGTCACTTAACCCCCATGGCCGAGCCCTTCTGCATTGGAACCAATACACAGTATTGATTCTAAGATGGAAGGTAAAGTTTGCTGTTTGGTTTTTTTTTTTTTAAGAAATACAGAAAGATATAAGAACAGTCTTTGATCTGAGAAGAGAGGGAGGAGAATTTGAGGCAAGAAGAAAGGTGAATTAGGTTGGAAAACAAACTTCTCCCACTTCCTAGTTTTGCCTGGAGCCTGCCCTGTTTACCCTAAACTGTACAGGGACAAATCAAAACCTGGCATGAAAGAATCTGAGATCATAGCCAAGGGAACACTGCCTATCGGTGTTTAAAAATAGGAGGCATGCCAATCTTTAGATGAAACCCTGCCTCAAGCAAGAGGTGGGCTGGCTGACCTTTCAAAGATCCTTTGATCTTTATGATTCTGGAGTTTTCAGGTAGACTCAGGAATTTTTTTAACTTGTCAGGATGTAAAGTTGGTGAAGTCATGTGAACAATAAGGGCTTCTTAAGCAATGATTCCCTGGACGTTGGGAAATGTCTGGAAGAGTAGACCTGCTCTTAAAGTCATTCAATAGTCATCAGTTCAAACGTCACAAGAAATAGGAATTTGTCTCAGTATCTCAGACATAGAAATTTGAAGTGAGTGTCTGTTCATTCTAGAGAGAAATTCATATTTCCCTTTAAACTATTTGATAATGGGAAATATTGTAGGGGCATGGATTATATAAATAGCATAAAGGATCAATGATTCAAATCTGCCCTCAGGCACTGCCTAGCTGTGTGACCCTGGGAAAGTCACTAAACCCCAACTGCCTAGCCCTTACCATTCTTCTGCCTTGGAACCAACATTTCATATCTATTCTACAGAAGGTAAGGGTTTTAAAAAATGTTTTTCTAATGCTTGATGAATGAATGAATATGTTCCTATGAGAAACTTTTTTTCTTCTTAGTTTATATTGTTTTAGGAGTAGATTCACAAAACACTAAAACTGGAAGAGATTTTAGAAATCATCAAAATCACCCCAACCCTCCATTTTATAGATGAAGAAACTGAGGCCACACAAGAAATCAGTTGTAGAACAGGTTCTAGAACTCAAGTCTCACTCCTGGTCTGGTTTTCTTTCCCCCAAACTACCTACCTACCATTCTTTCCCTTTGAATAATGATGACAACTTTCCCAAAGCCAGTGCTAGTCTAAAAAGGCACTAGGCAGGGGGAAGGGACAAGAGATGATAGAGCTGCCATTTTGATTTGCATATTTCAAAAAAATGGTTGTAGGGGTAGCTAGGTACCTCAATAGATAGCAAGCCAGGACTGGAGATAGGAGGTCTTGGGTTCAAATCTGGCCTCAGACATTGCATAGCTGTGTGACCCTGGGCAAGTCACTTAACCACAGATGCCTAGCCCTTATCTAGCCTTCTGCCTTGGAACTTCTACTTAGTATTGATTCTAAGAGAGAAGGTAAGGGTTTGGTTGTTTCTGTGCAATGGTAAGAAATTGCTTTTGTCCTGCTTATCTTCCTTCCCCTCATAAGGGCAGTGTCAATTGAAAAATCAATCAAATTATGCCACTCTTTCAAATTTGATGTCCTGATGCTTTAACTAGGTGGTAATGAGTCTCCATTGAATCAAATTCATTAAAAACATTCTGTTTAAGTGTGGAAAATTCTTGATGAACTGTTGGATGAATTGAAGTGGTCTTAAAAGATTATTTGGAAAATATGAGGAAACTTGGTTGCAATCTAGGGGTTGTCTATAAGCCAGTTAATAAATGAAGTTATTCAATAGCCATGGATTCCAGCGATCAGTAGAGAAGCTAGCCTTCCTGACAAGTCACTGAGGAGCAGGGTGGGCAGGAAACCATTTTCCCCGAGCTTAGTTTCCTCCCTTTTTCCTATGGCCAGAGGAGGATTATATGAGTTACCCCAGATCCAGAAGATTCTGTACTTCCTATCTTCCCACTGGCATCCAAACATCCTAAGACCAAGGATCCTTGAGAGCCAAGTCCAGGCTGAATGAAGATTTCACATTTTCTACAAAGAAACCAGGAAGAAAGCTACCACATACCCAAGGGGAACTTTCTGAACAGCCCACAAAATAATCAGATACCTCCTTTAGAGTCTGCTCCCATTTTAGAATAGAAGCTCCTTGAAATCAGGAGCTATCTGGCATTCTTGTCTTTGTAGTCCCCGGAACTTAGCAGTGCTGGGACAAATAGGACAGACTTCATAAATTATTTATCTAATAGCAAGAATAATAGCTAGCATTTTTATGATGGTTTAATGTCTGCAAAACACTTTACAAATATTATCTCCTTTAAACCTCACAGCAGCTATGAGAGGTAGGTACTATGATTACCCCCATTTTATAGATGAAGGAACTGAGGATTTGCCTCAGTTCTGAGGCATTTGCCCAGAACTGAGGATTTGCCCAGGGTTACATAGTCAGTTAGTAACTGATTGAAGATTTGAATTCAGGTCTTCCAAATTCCAAGTCCAGTACTCTATCCTCTAGGTGTTCCTTCATCAACATAGCTTATTCCTTTAAATCCAATTTAATTCAATAAGCAATTATTACAAGATTTGGATCCAGGAAGATGATTCTTCCTGATAGCAGTCCTGGCACTTTATCAACTGTTTGACTTAGCTGCCTGACAAGTCAGAAGGATCTGAGTTCAAATTCAGTTTCAGATACTTACTAGCTGTGGGACCCTTGGCAAGTCACTTAATACCATTTTCCTTAATTTCCTTATCTGTAAAATGAACTGGAGAAGGTCATGGCGAATCACTCCAGTATCTTTGCTAAGAAAATTCCAAATAGGGGTCACAAAGAGTTGGACATGACTGAACAACAACCAGAGGTAACTCATTTATCTCTATATGATTTCATCTTTTTTAACCCTTCTGTCCCAGAATTGATTCTAAATATTGATTACAAGGCAGAAGAGTGGAAAGGACTAGACACTGGGGGTTAAATGACTTGCCCAGTGAGTGTTTGAGGCCAAATTTGAATCTAGGACTTCCCCTCTCCAGACCTGACTATGTGAACCATCGAGTCACCCCTTCAACACTCTCCATGAGGCTCAACTTCATGAGACTGACTCAGGGGAAGGATTTCTGGGCTTTTCTGGTGGTTTCCTGTCCCTGCCCCTCTTCACTTGGGCCAATCACAGTTTCCAAATTATCTAGTACTTCCCAGAGGGCAGTGCTTGTGGGTACCAGTTTGCACATTCTGGAGAGGTGAAAACTCATTGAAATGGTTCACAGTTTCTGAGGGTGTGAACTCTTAAAATAATTTACAAGTTTCTGACTGATTGAGTTAAAAAGAGGGTGGAGCTCTCCAAGTATCTTGCTGACTTCTCACCTAGCACTAAAGAGGATATGAATTCACTATGAGGTTTGTGAGCTCCTCCACCTAGTTCAAGTTTGTGTTGATTCAATCAAAAGGTAGACAAGGGAGAGTTAATCCTGTCTTCACAATCTAGTGAGGTATTTAAGTTAGTGTTAACCAAAGTTTTAACTTTAATAAAGGATTCCCTTTTCACAAGTGTAAACTCAGAACAGACAAAGAACCAAGAATTATATAAATTATATTAATTATTGAATATTCATAACTGATTCAGCCAAAGACTCTAACCTGTTTAGATCTATTTGGTTCCCGAGTCTATCATCCATATGACACCTTAGATGTCCGTCCCATCTGTGTGTCATATGCAGATTTTATAAGCATGCCACCTTTGCCTGCATTGAGAAAGAATGTTGAAGAGCCCTAGGCCAAGGGTACCTCTTAACTCTTTATGTAGCAACAAGCAGACACAGTTTGGACAAAGCAATCCATAAAATAAATTTTAGTTGCAAAGCTGGAGCTTCAAAAGTATAAAATATGCAATTCGAAGGATACAGGTAAGATTTTATCCCAATTTAAGATACAAACTGAGGAAAGGCTACAATTTCACAAAGGATTGTAAACATTTTGTATATTTGTCAGTCTTCTCTTTTAGGCTAGGTATTCTTTAAAAAACAAAGCAAAAGCAAAACAAAAAACCCCTTACCTTCTATATTAGCTTAATATTAGTTTCAAGGCAGAAGAGCGGTAAGGGCTAGGCAATCAGAATTAAATGACTTGCCCAATGTCACACACTTAAGAAAGCATCTGAGATCAAATTTGAACCTAGGACCTCCTGTCTCTGGGCTTGACTCTCTATCCACCGAGCCACCCTAGATGTCCCTAAGTATTTTTTTGGTGACAAAAAAATTAATAGATTCAAAATTAGAGTGAACTACTTCCAGATGAAACAAAAAATCACATTATCTACAGAGAATGAGGATTGCTAAAGTCCCAACCAGACTTTCATTCTATAATCTGTTGGAATAGAGGAATAGTAAGACTAAAGAGTTTAAGACTTTGTATTACTCTCTCTCCTACTATCCAGTCCTCCATACAAAGCATGGAAAGGAAAATTGGTATAGTAGAATGAAAATTGGAGATAGCAAGAAGACTAGATCCAAACTACTACTAATTCTTTCCCTTTTCTTCACCATCTCCTGGCTTCTTTCAAGTCCGAACGAAAGTCTTCTATTTTACAGGAAGCCTTTCATGATCCCCCTTTTTTCTAGTTCTTTTCTTCTGTTGATTACCTCCAATTTATCCTGGATGTATATTATTTAGGTGTAGTTGTTTTCATGCTGTCTCCCCCATTAGGCTGTGAGCTTCTTGCGAGCAAAAACCATTTCTGAACTTTGTTGGAATCCCAATATGCAGTACCTAGAACAAAGTGAGTGCTTAATGGAAGTCTGCTGACTGAACAAATGATACTTTCCAGCTCTGTGAACCCTATGCCTTTCTGGGTCTTGGTTTACTTGGCTGTAAAATGATGCTCACAATATCCATCTCAGGTAGATTTGTAGTGAGGACCAAATGAAAAATCAGACGTGAAAAGTTCTTTGTAAATACCCTCTGAGAGTTCTCTCGCTTCGGAGATATTCGTTACAACTGATTCTATAGAACTTCTGTTATGGGCCACATAATGGAAACTTACCACTTACTTCTCTTAACAGGAAACGGAATAATACTTTGAAATATGACTTTAAAACTATTCGTTGGTATTTTCAAAACCTAGCAACTTGTACACTAGCAATGGCAAGGGGGTTACTTGTAATTTACCATTCTAGTTATATATCAAAATCTGTTTTTTGAATCTAGCATAAATTTGGAAAGAGGTGGCAGGGAAGAAGAGTCAGAGATAAAGGTCCAGAGAGAGACAGAAGAGGGGCAGAGAGACAACAAGAGAAGGAAGTAAGAGAGAGAGAGAGAGAGACAGAGAGATGGGGAAGAGAAGAAGGGGGAAAGGGAAAGAAGGAGGTGAGGGGAGAGAGACAGAGAGGGGAAAAAAGAAGGGGGAGAGGGAGATAAAAGGAGATGGGGGAAGAGAGACAGAGAAAGGGAAAGAGAAGGAGAGGGAGAGAAACGGACATGGGGAAGTGACAGAGAGGGAAAGAAAGGGGGTAGGGCAGAGGAAGGAATGGAGCAGAGAGAGATTTGGAGGGAGGAGAAAGAGACAGATAGAAAAAAGACTGAGGCAGAGTGACAGATAGAGTGGGGAGAGAAGGGGAAAGAGAGAAAAAAAGAGACAGAAAGACAGAGACAGAGACAGGTGGGGGGAAGAGGAGGAGGAGAGAGAGACAGAAAGCAGCACTTATATGCTTTCATTCAACTTTAGTTTCCATTGTCCGGTCATGCCAACAGCTGTCCTCAGTAGCCATGGACGATTTATAACTGAAAAAAATTGGGCCCAGCATTTCTTTGCTGTCTCTAAGATACTACTTTAATGTAGCATAGGCATGTACATATGAGTTACTGTGGCTTTAAATTACAGCACCAAAATTAGGGACAAAAAGATAAACTCCTGGAGGAACCTCTTACACAAGACCAATAAAAGGCAGTGGTGGAGGGAAGAAGAAGCCTGCCCCATGTCAGTAAAGGCAGCTGGCTTTGCAGAAGGACCATCAAACACTAGTACATTACTATTAAAACAAACAACTCTCTTTCCTGGGCTGTAGGAGACGGTGCTATCAACTGCAAATTAAGTGTTTCCAGGATGGGCATGGTGGGGAAGGACGCTATTTTTTGAATCTAGCATAGATTTGGAAAGAGGTGGCAGGGAAGAGGAGACAGAGATAAAGGTCCAGAGAGAGACAGAAAAAGGGCAGAGAGACAACAAGAGAAGGAAGTAGGAGAAAGAAAGAGAGAGGGGAAGAGAAGAATGAATGGCCACTTTGCTTCTGACTCTGGTGATATATTTCCAAGTCGAAGACAACCAAAGATTCCCCCCCCCCCAAATCCTTCCCTGAATATAAATGTGTTTACAGCCTAGTACAGTGGAAAGAGCTCAGATTTTGGAATGAAAGGCCCAGAGTTCAAATCCCAGTCTTAACACCCATGGTGTGTCAGACAAATCAGTTGGCCATTCTCCCCTTGTTTTCTTCTCTTCTACAGAATGAGGTGAAATTACATGCCTCTGAGGATTTCGTCGCGCTCTCCAACTGTGATCCTGTGTTAAAGTGCTTGACGTAATTTAGTAAAAGCATGTCTCACAACAGCTGTGTGAAGAAGTTCTGTATTTTGATGTGTTGCCCATTGTGTAGAGGTCTGGGGCTAGTTCAGCTGTTCAAACTTCTCTACATCCAGTTAAGTCGTTCCATCATCCAACACGGCTCCCAGCTCACATTCCACTTTTTTTGCAGGAAGCCATCTCAAATCCCTCTTAATTCTAGTGTTTTCTCTGTTGATCATTTTCGGTTTTTTTGGTGCAGAGTTGTTTGGGTGCTGTCTCCTCCACTAGGTTGTGAGCTCCTTGAGAGCACCGACTGTCTTTTTCCTTTCCTCGTATCACCAACACTTAGCACAAGAACTGACACCTACTAGGTGCTTATGCTCTAATGGACTTTGGCATGTAGAACCCTTCTGAAATATCTCTTGGAAAGTATGCACAAGAAGACTAGGGAAGATGTGATCAGTACATTATCTGTTCTTTGAGAGGGAATACCCACATCCATTAGATTGTGGATTAATTGTAATATCCTTTTTTGGTCATTGCCAAAACTCTGTGCAACATAGACAGAAGAGATATTATTGTGCTCCTTTTATTAAAGAAGAAATAGAAATTTTGAGATGGCAAATGACTTGTGCAAGATCACACTATTGGTAAAAGGGACACCCCAAGAGTAGGGATTATCCTTTGCCTTTCTTTAGATCCCTAATACTTAGCAGGGTACCTGGCACCTAGTAGGTATTTAATATATGTTTTGAGTAGAGGGCAAAATGGTATATATATATATTTTTAAAACCCTTACCTTCTGTCTTGGAATCAATACTGTGTATTGGCTCCAAGGCAGAAGAGTGGTAAGGGCTAGGCAATGGGGGTCAAGTGAGTTGCACAGGGTCGCACAGCTGGGAAGTACCTGAATCCAGATTTGAACCCAAGACTTCCCCTCTCTAAGCTCGACTCTCAATTCACTGAGTTATCCAGTTGCCCCCAAAATGGTATGTTTTTTGATGGACACCCTGGGCAAATTAGAACCAGCTCAGGTCATCCAAACAAATGGGCAGGGCAAGTCTTTTTAAGATACAGGTTTGGGAATTGAATGACATACAGGTTCAAGGACAGTGGGGGGGAGGTGTTCTAGTTTCTATGATATTCCTCTGGGGTGGCCACCGTTTCTTTTTCATCAATCTTTGGCTTGTAATCAGATCACCTTGAATTGTGAGTTGCTAAATCTAAGGTTGTTCTTTTGTTAACAGATTTTTTTCTGTGAAATTTAGCTTTTATTCAAGACCCTTCAGTTTAACCTTACTCTGGACTTGTTGTCACTCCCTCATCAAATTATTTTATCTACAAAAGAAGTAGCATGGGGAAGGGGACCTCAGAATCAGGAAATCTTGGGTTCGAGTGACACTTTTTATATAGACTGGCCATATGACTTTAGGCAAGTCACTTAACCTCTCAGTAGATCCACACAACTCTCTAACACTAGAAATTGTAGAGTTTGGGCCAATCAGCCTTAGTAGTTTCTTTCCTCACCAGGAGTTCCCTACCATAATGAAGCCAACATCCCAACAACAAAATCCTAATCTGGGTACCTGTTATATTTCCCTGGGAGAGTGTAAGCTGCTATACAGAAAGCACTATTACAATTTTGGCTTATTTGGTATTTAGTATATAGTAGACATTTAACAGATATAAATTGTTGAGTTTCCCAAAGCTAAATAATAAGTCAAACTCATATTCACAACAACCTGATTATGCTGGATGGGACCCAACCACCCGTAAAAGGCAGGACCAAGATAATTCAGAAGACACTTGACCTTTTTTTTTTTTTAAAAGCCCATACCTTAGTATCATTTCTAAGACAGAAGGGTGGCAAGGGCTAGGCAATCAGGGTTAAGTGAGTTGCCTAGGGTCACACAGCTATGTATAAATGGAAATCTTGTGCCTTTGAACTACATTTCCCAGGAGCCCACTGACTTCCTGTCATTAGGTGCTAACATAGACATGGGGATAAATTTGGTGGGGTTCCTGGTCTTACTCTTTTTGCTTCCTATCAGAGACTGTGGTGGAACAGGCTGTTTGAACAGGTAGATTAACCATGGGCACATGGTTTTATTTTGTTATCTTTTTATTTTGTTTCTTCTAGTGATTATTAATAAATCTTACAAAATCTAATATTGAAATTATTGTAGATTAATTTTAATCTTTACAGCTAGGAAGTGTTTGAGACCAGATCTGAATCCATGCCTGGTGCTCTACTCACTGTACTACTTAGCTGCATCCCCCCACCCCCACCCACCTCATTGGTTTTAAGAAGAGGGAGCAATGGATAATTCCGGTTTTCACTGATGGCTGAGCCAATAGAGTCACTCCAAAGAAGAAAGACTGAAGGGATGCTGTTCCTGTCATTTGTTTTCCTTAGAAACAAGCTAATAAACAGAAGGTGGAACCTTGGGTATATCATTTTAACTCTCTGAGAGGCAGGTTGGGCATTGGAAAGGGTGCGGTATTTTCTGGAATCAAGTATCCCAGAACCCAGGTTTGAATCAAGTGCTGCTTGATTTGCATTGGACTTTTCTGAGCCTCAGTTTCTTAACCTGTAGGCAGAGGAGATTAGAGTGGATGATCTTAAAGTTTTATTTCCAGCTCTGTTTCTATCATTCTCCTGAACTGTTTCCTCAGCTGTGGAATGAACAGGCAAAGTCTAGATGCTCTCATTTACAGGAATGCCGCAACTCAAATATTCTGTGTTTTATGAATCACTGAAATATAAACAAAAGTTATTTTTGCCAGAGAGGTTATGGAGTTGGGATAAACTGTCCAATGTGTTAGCACTAGGGAAACATGAGTGGGGTGGAGGGGGGATGAATGAAAGGGAGGTGAACTGCATTTCCAGCAAATTCACAGAATCAAGAGGAGGTGGTGTTTAGCTGGGATGGACTTTGCCAGTAGATGCTCTGGGTAAAATTTCCTTATTGGCAGAGTAGGAAGGGACTTGGGCAAACCTTCAATATAGATGGAATAATATCTCTTCCATTATCAGAGGGTTGCTGTGCACTCCATTGTAGCAAGAGGGAGGCAAGAGGAACTGTAGCATCCCAAGCATATTCACATCTATGAAATATAAATGACTGTATGGAGACTGTGTCTCCAAGCATAAGGTTATACCAATGAGGCTTGTGAATGTAACCTTGAACTGGCCATGCGGCCCTGGGCTAAGACAAACTCATTAGCATGCTCGGACTCAATTCCCCAGGAAAGCACGGTTTGCAATCTACATGCCCAAAGGTGAGCCCCTTCCCTTGTGGGACCCTGCTAGTCAGGAAGTCCATTAAGGAGATGCTACAGGAACCCTGAGGAGACCCTGTGGCCTTTGATGTCATTGTCACCTACTCCTCTCCCTCCCCTTCTTCTCCTCTTCCCCCTTTTCCTCATCTTTTTCCTCCTCCTCCTCTTTCTCTTCCTCCTCTTCTCCTGTCTGGAGATCATTTCATCAGAAGATAAGTTTTTGCTGCCAAAATAGTTCAGCTACAAGTCAGATTTCATTCTATAAAGGCATTTCAGTACAAAACATTTCACCATCTAGGGCCATATTTCAGAGATCCAGCTTGACTTATTGCTCCACAAGGGCAGAAGATATAGTAGATAACACATCAGCCCTCAGGAAAAAAGTCAAGTGATCTGGCCAGGCAGAAGGAAATGGATGGATCTTAGCTGATAATCCATGGCCAGGTACAGTCCTAGGGTCTGGTGAACCAGTCTCTGCCCTGAAGGAGTTGCCAATCCAGCTAAGGAGATAACATATCCATATTTAGGTAGCTACAACATAGAAAAGAATTTGGAGGAGAAGCCCTTGCAGCTGGGGGAACTGAGACAGGCTAAGTTTCATCTGAGCCTTGGGAGTCTGAAGAGGCAAATGAGAGGAAGGAATATATTCTAGAAACACAGGGCAGACAGTCAGTGCAACAGATAGAGAATAAGAATGCCATGTATCAGGATGAGTCAAAAGGCCAGTCTGACTTGTCCACAGTAAGAGTGAAGAGGAGCAACATGGATGAGGCCAGCCTGTGAAGGACTTTCACTGCCAAGTAGCAGTTAAATCGCCTGCTCCTTTCCTCCACAGGGAGCCAGTGGAGTTTGAGGAGGAGCTGACAAGGGGAGAGGAACCAGGTCTCTGGGTCCCCAGGCCATCCTTGAGATGATTCACAGAGATGCTGGGTTTGTCGGGCTCCAAGGCAGGCCACAGTGAATAGATGAATAGTTAAGTAAATGCTAGTTCAGACAAAAGAGGCTTTTGTGTGGCACATTTTTATGTCATGGTGCACGTCTTTCTATATTGGAGCCCTTTTGTATTCTTAGCTATATTCTCAGATTAAAGCATTCCTTAATACTCCTGTCTGGACTTGGATGTCATGCATTGTAATGATTTTTTCAAATAACCCATAGACAATAAGGCCAAGTTTCATTCCTTTAAATAGAAATAATGCAGAACTCTAGACTGGTGATGAAGAAACAGGTTCTCTGTCTCCCAGAAAGAATTTCTTCTCCAGATTCTTTTGGTTAGCCTAACTATGGCTCACTCTGTGACAGAAATTACATTACTCTTTCTCAGACTAATCTCCCACTCCCTCCATTGCAAGAGTGTGAAGAGATCAAGAGTGAAAGGAGATGGAGGGCGGGTGAAGAGAGGCACCCCTGGGTATCCTGGGCTTTATATCTTGTCTTTAGAGAAGGCACAGTTGAAATTCATAAGACCATGAATTTCACGCTGGAAGGAACCTTAGAGCTCATCTAGTTGAAGTCCTTCATTTTGCAGATGACAAAAATGAAATCAAGAGAGGTGCCCAAGGTCACACAAGTAGCATATGGCAGAGCTAAGATTTGAACCCATAACTTCTTACTCCAGAATCACTGCACCACTCTCCTCCCACTAGAATCAGAGCTGGAAGGGACTTTAAAAGCGTCATACTCACTGAATATAGAATTATTACCTAGATATAGATGAGAAAACAATGACTTGTCTAAAGTAGTCAAAGCTGGTGACTTTGCTTCTAACCTTTCATTGTCCTTGGACTAATCTGATTTCAGTGAAGACCAGCTTAAGTAGGGTAGGGAGCCTACAGGTCTATAATAACACATAGAATATAGGCATAACAAGTTCTTTCTAAGATCAACATATTGTTTTTTCCATTATCTTCCTCACACCCAAAGAGCCGTCCATTATAACAAAGATCAGAAGTGAAAAAGGAAAAACTAGCCAATAAAACTAACCAAAATCAGTGAAATTAACCAATAAACCAACCAAGTCCCATAGTTTATAGTTTTTCATAGCGATAATCCTCACCTCTTTAAAGAGGAAAGATACATTCTTATAGCTCTTCTTTGAAGCTAAACTTGATCATTATAATTATATTATATCACACAATTCTACAATATTATATGTTTTTGTTCTTTCCATTTATATTATTGGAGTGTCTCTTTCTGATAATAAACATACACACACACACACATATATATGTGTGTATTTCATTTTCCTGGTTCCACTTATTTTATTTGGCATTAGTTCATATGATTCTTTTCATGCTTCTCTGAATGCTTCATATTTATTGTTTTTTCTGCACAATTACATTCCATAATAACAATCACATTCATGTATCACATATTATGCAACCATCCCCAAATAAATGCCTATTTTGCTACTTCAGAAAGCACAACTACAAGTACTTTAAGGTATCTACCATCTTTCTCTTTTTCTTTGATTTTCTTTGGTTATATGTCTAGTGATGGAATCTCCGAGTCAAAAGGTATGGATGTTATCATCAATTCTTAACATAATTCCAAATTGTTTTCTAGAATAGCTGAGTTAATCACAGCTCTGCAAACAGTATATTAGTGTACCTGACATTCCATGCCATAGGAAATTCAATCTCCCAATTCATATTTCCATCTGGACCTACCTCTGACCATCTGGATTTAACACCTGCTGTTTCTTAGGTTGTTTTTACATTGTTTTTTTCTAGCCCAAATTAAAAAGGCTGAATATCCTTTATGAAGCTGACCCTTCTCTGGGGTACTTTTGTCTCTTAAGTCTACAACCCCCAAATAAGACCCAGAATTCTGGTCCTTTACATTAGCTTTTTTGGAGCCACAGGTGAGAGTTGAGTGAAAGGTGGACACCACAGGTGGATGAGCAGCCCTGAAAAGGGCTCAGTAAGCCCTCACACTCTACAGAGGTACTCATCCTCCCTGACTACTTCTAACAGCATTACAAATAAAGCCAATTTGAGAGGGACAAAAACTGACCATTTAAGTTCTTTCTCAAGAAGTCATGCCCAGGGAGCAGCTGGGTGGCTCAGTGGAATGGGAGTCAGGACTAGAGACTGAAGGTGTTAGATTCAAATCTGGCCTCAGACACCTCCTAGTTGTGTGACCCTGGGCAAGTCACTTAACCCCCATTGCCTAGCCCTTACCACTCTTCTCTTGGAACCAATACATAGTATAGATTCTAAGGCAGAAAGTAATGCCTTGGACAAAACTCTCTCTGAAATTCCACTTTAATGATTTTAGTTTTAAAAAATACAATATAGCTGGATCTCGGTGATTCAATAGGAAGATAAGGAAAAGCTTGGGAGGAAGCAAGAAAGAAAATTAGGAGTTAAGTTTGTGGTCATCTACTACTATGCATAAGGACTTCAGCACTTTTCTTGGCCTTGATTTACTTAATCATAAATAAGGAGCTTGTACTACATGCCATCCAAGGTTCTTCTTAGCTCTAAATTTATAATCTTAGGTGAAGAAAGGGAGAGAGAAAAGTTAGAGGAAGAGGGAAGAGAGGGAGGAAGAGGAGAAGAGGAAGAGGTGGAGGGAGAGAAAAAAGGAGAGGAGAGAAAGAGGGGAAGGTGGGGAGAGAGAAGGAGGAAAGGAGGGTGAGGGGAGAGGAAGAAGTGGAATTTTTAACATCAATGCATTCCCCATCCCCAAAAGGCTAACAATGTAGGTGAAAGGATTGTTCTTCACACAATAATCCCCAGGAGGAAGCTCTCTGATGCAGATGAAAGAACATGACTCACTCTTGCTGCAGCACCTCAGTCATATCAGGGGCCTAAAGCTTTAAAAACAGAGTTTAAAAGATACTGGTGATAAGGCACAAAGAAATTCGAGAGGTATTTTCTCCCCCTGACATTTAAAAGGCATTGCTTTAGAGCTGTTTAATGTCAAAAGACCAATATGCCAAAAAAAAATTAAGCATTATTTTTCCCCTGAGAAAATATTGAATGATATTTGAAGTATGAAGATGTCTTTGTGTTTAATTAAAGAAATCATCAGCTGTCATTGAAGCCACTCCTACCAAGAGGAAATAGATGGGGAAACATCAAAATAGTACAGGAAAGTGTTTTGTCAGCCCATTCCACGTCCAGGAAGGAGATTAGTAATCTCAAACCTTCACTAACAGGGCAGAGATTAGGACTGATGCTTAAGTCTTCTAAAGACCTTTTTTTTTTTAATTATTCCATTGCAATAGTTCTTCTTTCACTGGGATAAGATGTATAATTAGAAAAGAGTCAGTCAATTCTCCAACAAGCACTTATGATATGCTTAAAAGAGAGACACAAAATGCCAGAAGACATTCCTAAACTGAATTTATCTTCCCCAGTCCAACTCCCTTCTTGACTTCTCTGCTTCTCTCAATGACACCCCCAGTCCCCTAGTCACTTTACTCAAGAGAGGAATCTTGGGCACTCCTTTACTTTAGCCCTTATATTTATCCAGCCCTCAATTCCTGTTCTTCCTTTTTTTAGAGTAATTAAATAATTAAATGCTTGTTTACTTATGAAGAAAAATTGTCTGTCAGGTTCCATGTCTGCCATTATAGTCCAGTCCATCCTCAACTAGCAGCTGGATTCCCGAAATATGCCCAGGATCAGTCCTCCTGATTTGAGGCTACTCTAACTCTTACTATGCAGCAGCACCAGACTAATCTTCTTGTAATATTGATCCAATTGGGTTATTCTCCCACTCAGGAACCTCCAGGAGTTCTTTATTTTCCATCTAGGGAATAAAATCTGAGCTCTAAAGCCTTTCATAATTTCATCCCACCAGAGTTATCTCCCATCACCCCCTACCCAAACAGCACTCCAGAGAGGAGTACAATATGAAAAAGGAGCTTGGAGTTGGAAACACAATTGGCACTTTAGAGGGGGGAGCTCTTATCTGTAGTGGGTATTCATATCCTAGTAGAGTTGGATGCATTCTTGGATGTGTGTTGGGAAATGTTTAATGACTAGTTCTCTTGCTGGAGAAAGTGTTCCCATAATATACTTTTAAATTCAATCTGTATTGTTAACATTTTTTGCCATCAATTTCCTAAGTCTAGACAATCAACAAAACAAAAAATTAAACTCTGATTTGTATTTTTTTTAATTTTGGGAGTATAAATGCTCCCTTTGAAAATGTAATAATTGGTGACTAGTTTGAGCTGACTCTGGCACATCCCTGCTAGATACCCTCTAGTCCAGGGGTCCCCAAACTACAGCCAGAGAGCCACATGTGGCCCTCTGAAGCCATTTATCTGTCCCCCACTGCACTTCCGGAAGGGGCACCTCTTTCATTGGTGGTCAGCGAGAGGAGCACTGTATGTGGTGGCACTGTAAAGCGCAGCATCGCTCAGGTAGAGTACTACTTCTGGTGACATAATCCTTTGCGTGGCACCTTGTTCTGAGAGTAACTGAACGAGAATGAGGTGCTGTGCAAAGGATTATGTGGCTGCACAATGGAAGACATCAGCATGGTGAGCGGTGATCTGGGGGAGGGGATTCCACACTGTATATACTGCTGCCAGGTATAGTGGTGGAGGTGATGATGTGCAATGTGCATAGGGATTTGTTCATAGTTTTTTTGTAGTCTGGCCCTCCAAAGGTCTGAGGGACTATGAACTGACCCCCTGTGTAAAAAGTTTGGGGACCCCTGCTCTAGTCCTCTCCTGCTCCTTGTACAAATGAAAAAAACTAGGGTCTAGAGAAGTTATGACTTCAAGTCAACAATAACAACAAGTGTTTTTACTAAGCATCTACTATGTGCCAGGCACTGTTTTAAGTGCTTATGATATAAATAAAGTTATATATATATATATATATCTTTATTATATTATATGTATTACATATGTATACATATATTATACATATTATAGTATATAGAATATATATACTATATTATAAAAATATAAATAAATTTTTAAAAAAACACAATGCTTGCTCTCTCAAGGAGCTCATGGTCTAATGGAGGAGACAACTGAAAACAACTTTACACCAACAAATACACACAGGTTAGATTAGAGATGATCTCAGAGGGAATGCAATAAGATGAGGGGAATCAGGAAAAGTTCTTAGGGATTTAGTTGGGATCTGAAGAAGCCACGAGAGGAAAAACATTCCAGGCTTGTAAAATTGCTGAGAGTTGGGAGATGAGGCATCTTGTTTGAAGAACCATCAACAGGCCAGTGTGACCGGATTATAAACTGGATGGAGGGTTTTGTGTAAGAAGAATTGAAAGGTAGGAAGGGATCAGGGTATGATGACTTCCTATTTGGCCCTGGAGATAATAGAGAGCCACTGGAATTTATCTAATGGATAACACTGTCAGACCTATGCTTTAGGAAAGGAAAGTTGACAGCTGAGTAGAGGATAGACTGAAGAAGAGAGAAATTTGTGGGAGGGACACTAACCAACAGGATATTGCAATAGTTCAGGCATGAGGTGACAGGGGAAGCACTGGAGTGGTAGCAGTGTCAAAGCAGAAAAGGGGGCTTATACAAGAGATATCACCAAGTGGCTACAGATCAATTATGGGGGATGAGAGAGAGCAAAGAATCAAGGATAAAATCTAGCTTGCAAGCCTGAGTTTCTAGAAGGACGGTGGTACTCTAGACAATGATAGAGAAATTAGGAGGTGAGGAGGGTTTGGAAGGAAAGATAATGACTTCAAAAGCAGTGAGCCATGTCCCTTTGTTCTCTTTCCTCCCCTTTCCCCAATATTTCTTCAGGTCAATGTCTTTAATGACCCAAAGAGCTTTGGATGGGGAGTCAGAAGATGTAGGTTCTAGAGCCAGCTTTGTCGCTAACTGGCACGAGTCACTTGGTATCTGTTTCCTTCTCATAAAATGAGGAGGATTGGACTAGAAAGATCTTCTGGTTTGTACCAGGTCCCATAAATGAATAGGAATATGATTTTCCAATCTCCAGCCCTCCTTCTCCACAAAACTGCCAATCACAAGAAAAACTGAACATAAGTACATCTGGCCTTAGAATCTTGCTTTCTCTTTACCACCTCCCATTCCCCTGAGTTAATTTAGAAGCTGGCCTGGGGATATGCCTACTTTGGGCATTAATATAGAAGAGGCTCTTAAAGATAATCAGGAAAAGAAATGGGTCAAAAGGGCTCCCAAAGAGGAATTCCTATGAGGTAAGACAACTCTACCATAAGACAAGAAGGATAATAATGGCTAACATTTAATGGCACTTTAAGGATTGCAGAGTATTTTGATAATAAGTGTAAAATCAATTCGCAGTCAAGTGCTACGTAAATGTTGGCAATTGCTTTTTGTTTTGTTTTGTTGTTGTTGCTATTATTATGATTTTTCTTGTCTGGTAGAAGAAGTCTTTCCCTTCTCAGTATGTCAGAGCTCTGAGAACTCAAGGGCTCTTTTTTTCACCCTTGTTGCCAAAAGCTTCAATAAAAACCATCAGTCTTTTATAAGGATGCATTTATACAGCAGTCTAAGGTTCACTTTAAAGAACTTTCTTTCCCAGGAGCCTCTGGGGCACCCAATACAAGCATAATTATCCCTTCTTTTACAATCGAGAAAACTTCCACTGAGAGGATGACTCATCCAGGATCACAGAGCTAGTCAGTAACTGAGGCCAGCTTTAAACTCAGGTCTCCAGACTGTAGGACCATCATTCTATCCGTGACTGCAGGCTTCCTCTGGAGATAAACTTTCTCCTTATTTTGCTACACAGATTAATCTCAAACATAAAGAACTCAAGATTTGGAGCCAGAAGAACAACAGTGTAAATGAAAGTGACACCCAGAGACATCAGAATTCTGATTATTCACAAGGTCTCCTTGGTGCCAGAGAACTAACAAGACACATCTCTCTCTGTACCAGGAGGACTACCAGTGTAGACTATTTTGGGGGCTGTCAGTCTTCTATGTGGTCAGCAAGAATCACCTTATTGGTGTGACTTAATTGTTGTTTTTTCTGGAGTAAAGGAGTGTTGCCATTAAAATTATCTCAAGAGACTGATTTGGGGGTAAGAAGATGTTTGTTGATTATATCAGGTTTATTGCTTAGGCCAGCATCAGAGGTGATAAGGTGATATAGGTCTATTTCCATGGCTCTCTTGGGACCAGGGACCATCTGAGCTGGGTCAGGCTACTTAACAAATAGATTTTGGGGGGTTGATTATTCAGCCCTTCTTTTGAACATCTGTAGACATCTTAAATTGGCACTAGCTAATTAAGAGGTGGTCTATCAACCTATCTGCTGCTCCCCATTCCCACAGGTGAACAGGCCACCAATGAAGGAAAAGAAGCCTTCTCCCTTTCATTTATTACCCAAATTCTGTTAAAAAAAAAAAGGAAGCCATTCCCAAGGATGAAAAAAAATGCAAAAAGTGGCAGACTTCATGGTATCTCTGACCCAGATCCTGGACACAGGAATACACAGTAATTTCCCTAATAGATAGGAATTAATACAGCCTATGAAAAATAAATTCTCACAGGAGAGCTCTACAGAAAGAGGGTGACTTATTGAGAATTGAAATTTAAACCATTCCGGAGGGCAATTTGGAACTATACCCAAAGAGCTATAAAACTGTGCATACCCTTTGATCTGGTCATGCCACTACTGGGTCTGTATACCAAAGCGATAATTTAAAAAAAGGAGGAAGGGCCTATTTGTACAAAAATATTTATAGTAGCTCTTTTTGTGGTTGTAAAGAATTCAAAATTGAGAGGATGTCTATCCCTTGGGGAATGGCTGAATAAATGGTGGTACATTTGGTGGAAGAATACTACAGTATTATAAGAAATAAGCAAGATGATTCCAGAAAAAGCTGGAAAGATTTGCAAGAACGGATGCAGAGTGAAACAAGCAGAACTGAGAGAACATCGTACCCAATAACAGCAATATCAGATGATGATTATCCATGAAAACTTGGCTACTCTCAGCAATGCAATGACCTGGGACAATCCTGAAAGACAACGATGGGGAATGCTCTCCACCTCCAGAGAAAGAATGGTTGGAGTCATCTTTTGCATGAGGGTATGTTTGGTTTTATTTTGGGGTTTTGGTGATGTATGACTTTGCTCTTACAACAATGACGAATATGGAAGTGTGTTTTGCATGATAATAAAAATGGGAAAAAATGGTATAGGGGCAAAATGCGACAATTTCTTTTAAACCCTAACCTTCCATCTTAGAATCAATACTGTGTATTTGATTTAAGGCAGAGGAGTGGTAAGGGCTAGGCAGAAGGGTCACACAGCTAGGAAGTGTCTGTGGTCACATTGGAACCCAGAACCTCCCATCTCTAGACCTGGTACTCTATCCACTGAGCCACCTAGAACCATTTCCCTGTCTACATAAAATTTTAGCTAGGCAGTAATTGGACAAGATGTTCTAAGTGAATAAATAGCAACCCATTGTCATCAGTGAAATTCCCAAAATAATTATTCTTGCTCCAAATTACTCAATGGGGCAACATCCACTAAATATTATAGCTCCTGGGCTCCGACAGATGTGTTTACTTCTTCTCTAGTCAGCAAGAGAACACAATTAGTTTAAAGTCAAGGCATTTAATAAAATAGTAGGTAGCAAGAAGATTTATAGTAGAGCATTCTCCCATAAATGTGAGGACACATTCTCACATAATCAGTGAGGAGAGTGAGCATGCATAAGGATCCCAAGTGGGAAGCCTACACATGAGGAAGAAATGCATAAGCGCTACACACATCTCCAGTGCTAAGACATCCATGAAGTCTTTTGGTGATGTCTTCATACAGCTGTCACCAGACTTGATCCTCCCTGTTGAGGATGCTTCTGTCCATCATATTGCTCTGATAGGTTAATAGGAGTCTTCTTCTCGTTGGGCAGGGCATCTCTTTTGGATATACTGCTCTGATGGGCTCAGCTGTTTTTGCCACCCAATCCCTGCCTGTACATTGTTTATCTGGACTCGGTCTCTCTGCTGCATTATTCTGGGTTGACATCTTTCCGTACAGCCAAGCTACCTCCGCTTGAGTCTTTTAGAATGCTTTGAGTAGAATATTTTCCTGATAAAGACAGGTTGACAGAAACTTAGTCATAGCTCCTACATCCAGCCAACAAATACCAGGCAGAATACCCTTGGGCTAAGACTAGGTTTTTCTTTTTCAAAGACCAAAGTCTTCTGGAACAGACAAACAACTAACTTGGAATTTTGTGTACTTTTAGATATACCCAAGATCCTCTCTATCTTTAGAGGCAAATGAATTTGAGCCAGAATAAAAGATGGGTTTGTTTTTGCTGCTGTTATTCAGTCACAACCAACTCATATTTGGGGTTTTCTTGGCAAAGACACTGCAGTGGTTGGCCATTTCCTTCTCTAGCTTATTTTACAGATGAGGAAACTGAGGTAAACAGGGTTAAGTGATTTACCCAAGGTCACACAGCTGATAAGTGTCTGAGGCCAGGCTTGAACTCAGGAAGGTAAGTCTTCCCTACCTTCAGGCCTGATACTCTATCCACTGCACCATCTAGCTGCCCAAAGATAGGTTAAGGAAGCATGAATGATCCTTTTTTTTCAGACAAACTGCTATCCAGCCCCACCTCCATCTTAACTGATTTTTAATGCAAGTGAAAAGTATGCATATCCTTTTATGTTATCAATACTATAATATTATAAATTATAATATTATATTATCAATAGATTCAGTCCAATATTCTAACTTTTCAAGATCTTGTTGGAAATCACCTATCATTCATTGTTAGATTTCCCCAGAGCTCTCAAAAAAAAGTATCTGTAGCCCATGAGTTTAATCAAACTTGTTAACATTTTTCCATTCCTTTGTTAAGTCTAGACAGTCTACAGAACTATACAGAAGCATATTGCCAAGAGAGATCACTGACTGATTAATTTATTTGTTATTTCTAGCCTGATCAATAAGTTGATTTTCTTAGGTGGAGCCCAGACTCTTGGAATTTTTAATCATCAAATGGCACCGATCATCACCTTATGTCATAATGAAGAATGAATGAATAAAAAAGCATTTATTAACTGCCTGTTTGCCAAACATTGTGCCAAACTCTGGGAAACAAATAGAAAAGTGAGAACATTCACATTCTAATTCAGGAAATAATGCATCCATGTGGTTTAAGCTATAGGTCAAATGGAAAAGCGTGGTGGCTCTTACAGTGTGCTGGCATGGCGGACCGCAACAAATCTTCATTGTGTCATTTCCACACATGAAGCTGTTGAAGTTTCTCATGTTGAACCATTTTGCCAAGTCAAAGACATTGGTGAAAATTGTCTCACTAAATGGTCACCCCAGTGCAAACACCAACAACATGGAACTGGGTTCTGATCAAGGACACATGTAATACCCAATGAAACTGCACGTTGGCTACAGGAAGGGTGGGGGGAGGGGAGGGAGGGAAATAATGTGATTATTGTAACCAAGGAATAATGTTCTAAATTGGCTAATTGGATAAAATTTTCAAAAAAAGAAAAAAGAAAAGAAAATTGTCTCATCTAAGTCTACAGTAGACTTGCTACAGAGAAAGATCATTGCACTAGCATTCCTCTTACTACAAGAGACAAAGAAGGAAGGAAACGTAGGTCCAGCAGAATAAATTGGTCTGGCCTGGGGTTTTATTTTTATTTCCAGTAGAATGAAAGCTTCTTGAAAGTAAGGAATGTTTCCTTTTCATCTCTATCACCAGGGCCTGGTACACCTCAGGCCCTTAGAAATATTTGTTGAGAAGCATTGGATAGCACAGTGGATAAAGGACAGGAAGTGGAGTTAGAAAGGTCTGGGTTCAAATGGGACCTCAGATTCTTCCTAGCTATGTGACCCTGGGCATGTCACTTAACCCCAATTGCCTAGATCTTACTTCTCTGCCTTAAAACTGATACTTAGTATTGATCCTAAAAAAAGAAAGTAATGGTTTTATTTTTTAAAGAAATATTTGTTGAATTGAATTGCAAAAAGAAATAAAGTCTTTTTTGGTCAGATAGCATTCATTTTACCTTACTTAAAAGGACAGAGAACTAAGTCCATTCGTGACTACAAAATGCCACCGTTTCCCATCAGAGCTGTAGCCCTGACTCTCTGTCCTCCCCCTTATCTCCTTAGATCCATGAGAGGAGTCTTTGGGACATTCATTTCCCACAGAAGCTCTGCCACGGCTCCCACGACTCCAGGTCTTCAGAGAGGAAAGAATGAACTGTTGAACAAGCCAAAAGAGGAAACCAGAACGATCCTAAAGAGCCATTTGCATTTTTTACAACTTCTGTTTTCCTAAAAGCCAGCAGCCCCCCAAGAACTAGCTGCCTGACTAATTAGCGACTTGTTCTTTGGACTGAGCTCTTTCAGAAGACAGCTCCCCAGCTCCGAACAGACAGAACAAGCAAAACCAAACAAAAAAGGAAGATCCACTCCCTGGAACTTCTCTTTGTCTATGGCAAGGGACAAAAAGGTTGGACTGAAGGCTTTGTGTGGCCATGTTTGGCAAAGGCCTTTAATGAGTTCCCCCCCCCAATGACAGGGAACTTCAAAAGAAGAAAGAAATCAAAACAGCTGGGAAAGGTCACGTGGGCTTTGCTCATCTCATTTGGCTGCTTGTCTTTAGAAATGAAGCTGACTGGAAGAAAATAGAAAGGGGTGTGCTGGAAACTCATTTAGTCACATTTATTTTTTAAATGGAAAGTTTGTTTCTCCCAACATGTATTTACCAGGAAGCCTGTATAGTCCCATTAATAACTATGGATACTTACTAACATTACATACGTGAGTCCAGCCCAAGGGCAGTAAGGGCTAGACAGGGGAGGGGTAAGTGACTTGCCCAGGATCACACAGCTATGAAGTATCTGAGGTCAAATTTGAATCCAGGTCTTCCCAACTTCAGGCCTGACACTGTATTCACTGTGCTACCTAGCTAGCCCTTTTATTACATATTTGTGACTAGCAACAAACTATCTTTGAATTTCCATACATTTGCTTCCTCCCACCAGTCTGTGAGATAGATACTGCAGGTATTATTATTCTCATTTTGCAGATAAAACAAAAGTTCCAAGATTGTGGCTTGCTCTTAGTTACACAGTTAATATGTATTGGATGCAAAAATCTAAATTCAGGGCTCTCTATTTTATTATTATTAGAATATAAATTATTCTATTATTTATTTATTACAAATCTATTATTATTATTACCTTATATCTTGGAATTAATATTGTATATTGGTTCCAAGAGAAGTATGGGCTAGGCATTGGGGATTAAGTGACTTGCCCAGGGTCAACACAGCCAGGAAGTATCTAAGGCCAGGTTTGAAACCAGGACCTCCATCTCTAGATCTGGCTCTCAATCCATTGTGTCACCAGGGTCCTCTTGATACCAAATTCAGTATGCTTTCCATTAACCATGTTGGTTTTCTAACTTTGTTGTTGCTGTTAAGTCACTCAGCCATGTCCAATTCTTCTTGACCCCCTAGACTCCAGGCACTTCTATCCACTATCTCTCAAAGTCTGTCCAAGTTCATATTCATCATTTCCATGACTCTATGTCATTCTCTGCCATCTGACTGAATAAAATCTGACTTGGTATCCAATCCAGTCCACTTTGGAGTAACTTCTATAAATCTAACCTTGTCAATTATTTGCTAATCATAAACAAAGTTCTTATTCTTGAATATTCATGGTACAATGGGGTTGAGGACGCCCAATGATTACTGTGGTGTGCCATGCTTTCCTTTTACCAGTAAAACTTAGAATTGGATTCTTTAATGGGACCTACTACTATATTACTCTTCGTGTTTTGTTCCCACTATATCTCTAGCAGAGAGAAACAGAGACAGAGACAGAGACAGAGAGAGAGAGGCGGGGAGTGGGGGGGTGGGAGAGACACAGAGAAAGACAGAGACAGAGAGAGAATGACAGAGGGAGAGAATGAAAATCATTTTTTTCTTTCTTTCCCTATTCCTTTAGAATAATTTATAACAGCTGGTTAGGGGGATTTTTTGGTTAATTTTAAGTTTTGCTATTACATAGCCCAGATATAAGCTGTATTTGTGTGGTTACTACCTAAATGAATGATAGCTCGGCTTTTGGGTGTCAGAGACAGATATCTGATCTGGGATCTGGTCCACTGTTCCATTCCTTTCTGAAAGAAATTAACTACTGCCTTTGAGAGGAACAAAGGACACTGGCTCCTTCCCTAGCTTAGCTTTGAGAGAGAGAGAGATTGGGCTACTGGTATATCTGTCTACCATACTTTAAGTATTGGTAGTCTAAGAGATGGAAATGAAAAGTATTGTCCATGATAACTTTTGAGAGGAGCATTACTAATAACTCACTATTGCCAGTCGAGTTCCTTCCCATCTAACGCTGCTTACACAGAAGATCATAATGAATGAACTGAAAGTAAACCCATTTATCCAAGCAAAACCATAAACAGTGGTTGAAAAAGCTCCAATAGGTTAAGTGAGATTCAAAGTGTCTCGACTTCTAGGGCTTGAAACTTTAGAGACTGCTGAGAAGTCTCCAACTCTCTCTTAGTTTGAGCTATAAACTCCTTGAGAACAGCCTGTCTGGCCTTTCTTTGTACTGTTGGCACTTAGCACAGTGCTTGAAATACTTAATAAATAAATGCTAGATGAACTATGACAGATCACATTTCCAAAGTTTGCTGAACCATGCTATCCACCTCCAGTTGAGAACTCTGAGTAAAAATTTAAGTATTCTTTCTTCCTTCCTTTCTTTCTCTTTCTTCTTTTCTTTCTCTCATTCCTTCTTTCTTTCCTTCCTTCCTTCCTTTCTTTTTTCCTTCTTTCTTTTTCTTCCTTCCTACCTACCTTCCTTTCTCTTTCTTTTCTCTCTTTCCTTCTTTTTTCCTTCTTTCTTTCTTTTTCTTTCTTCCTTCCTGCCTGCCTTCCTTCATTTTTCCCTTTTCCTTTCTCCCTTCCTTTTTTCCCTTTCTCTTTCCTTACTTTCTTTCTTTTTTGATGCAGCTAATGCACTTACTTGTTTTGTATGACTATACATGTGTATAATGGATTTCCTTTTTACCTTTCCTTTCCAGTGGGTGGGAAAGAGAACTTGAAACTGAAAAGAAAACTGATTTGAAAAATAAATGCTAGTTTGATTGTCTGACTGAGACCTTAGCTCACTCTTGGCTGAAGAGTTCTTTTATTCATGTGTATTCTTTGGTATCTTGTAATCTAGAGAACTATGATTTCTGTTTGCTATTTTGCTTGGATAAACAGGTTTAGTCACTGTTTGCTGTTCATGATGGCCTTTTGTATAACCAGTCCTGGGTTAAAAAGGGTGGCTAAAATAGGAAATACAAACTAAAGAAGACTCTCCCGTTTGAAAGTGAACATGAAAGTCACCTCCTTCTGAACCCAAGTTAGTACCAATAGATTAAAGATATTGGAGAAGCACCGGATAGATAATAATTGAGGCCCAGAGTGGCTGAATGGATTGAACCGAGAGCAAACTTCTCTGGTCCAGGTGATGAAGCTGCCTGTGACTGGGATGTGATTGTCCAGGGCTCCACTCTGGGCAGGAAACAAATGAGACGCTGATGTCAAGTAGCAGCCCCGGCACTGAGGAGCTATGGAGAAAGAGAGTTTCAGGAGTGAAATAAACCATATTCTCACTGTTTCCTGTCAAAGTCCCAGCCAGATTATATTTAAAACTACTTGCTGAAGCTTCAGCAGTTGTCAAAGGACCCCAAGTTCTTGGCTATGAGAAGCTTTCATCTCTGCCCTCCAAGCTGCCTCAAAAGGAGTTTATTGGACCTGAAAGGTCATAAAGGACCAGGGCACAGGGCTGGGATTGGCTAATTCGATGGCTATTTTGGAAACAGTATCAGTCAGAAGCTAACCTGAGTATTTCCTCTAAAATGTTGTCATGCTATATTTAATGCCTGTAAACTATCAAAGAAGGAACTTCAAAAAAGAATAAGTAAAAAGGGTCGTTTTTCTGCTTGTGTCTTTAGGCTGATATTAAAGATTCTGAAATAGGAGGATGTCTAATTCAGAATCAGACAAGAAATTAAAGCCACTGAGCTTCACCAGGAAGAGCAGTGCAATTATTGTAAAATTATACCCAAAGTAGGGGCATCTTGGTAGCCCAATGGATAGAATGCCAAGCCTGGAATTGGAGGGCCTGGGTTCAAATCTGGCCCAAGACATTTTCTGGCTATTTGACCCTGGGAAAGTCACATAACCCCATTTACCTAGCTCTTCCCAAGCCTTCTGTTTTAGAGTTTTTGCTAAAACAAAAAATGAGGATTAAAAAAATATTTTACTTTAAGGTATAAAATCTCAATCAGAATTCAGGCTATCCTGTGATATTTAAGCTTCTTTACCCTCTCCTTTACAAAATCTTCATCTGTTTTTGGAATGTAAGTCTGTGTTCAATTCTATAGTTTTGTATGTCTTTTGATTCACTTTCAAATATTATTAGTTGTTACTCTCTGGTGAGATCCTTTTTATTAAGCCCTTTCTATCTTATAATCAATACTAAGTATCAGTTCCAAGACAAAAGAACAGTAAAGGCTAGGTTAATTAAGTGACTAGCCCAGGATCACATAGATAGGATATGTTTGAGGTCAAATTTGAACCTAGGACCTCTGATCTCCAGACCTGGCTCTCTATCCTCTGGGCCACCTACAGACCCCCCTTTAGTAAATTCTAAGATGATGTTTCCAGTCTAGCAATTATAAATGTGAATAAACCCTGCTCAGAGAATTGTAATCCATGCTTTTTGCATATGTTGCAGAGATGAGATCAGATCCACTCCCACAAAATGCTAAGCTTGCTCCCTAGACACTTCCAGGAAAACCTGTGTCTCAATCCTGGAAGGGCTTGACCTTTAGGGATAAGGAAACCAACCTTGAGTACTCCCTTCATCCTATCCATGACAGTAGCAGAGTAGTGGGATGTTTCATTAGTTAAAAATAGAGAAAGTCTTTGGCTCCCACTCTTCCTCTCACTGTGGGCCAAATAGTTCTCCCATCCTGAAGGATGGTCTCATTTCCATAACAGGAAGCACATTTTGCAAATAAACTCCCATTCATCCTTATGCTATTAATGCTAATTATTGCATAATAATAACTAATTATTGGTATTTTCCAGTAAATCTTACTTAAATGTTTTCTGCAGGTAGAACACTGACTAGATACCAGAGGAGGTACGAAGGTGAGATAAATGGATAACTTGAATTTTTATGGTTCTTCAATTGGATCTGACTTTCTGGGACCCCATTTTGGGGTTTTCTTGGCAAAGATACTGGAATGGTTTATCGTTTCTTCTCATTTTACAGAAGAGGAAACTGATGCAAACAGGGCTAGGTGACTTGTCCAGGGTCACACAGCTAGTAAGTGTCTGAGGCCAGATTTTAACTGAGGTCTTCTTGACCCCAGGTCCAGCACCCCACAGCTGCTCCAATTTATACGCTAGTAGGAGGATAAGTCATCAGCACAATGTGCAATATTGCATAATAAGTGTATTAGAAAAGGGTAATATGAAGTGCTAGGTGAGCTCAGATTAGAAGCATATTAAGGTACTCCAAAGAAATACCTAAAAACACTTTTGTAAAAGTAACTTACCTTTTATTTACTAGTGAATTCAATGAAGAAAGGCTACCTTAATATACATGTATATATTTTTGTATTTATATATTTATATTTGCATTACATATTTGTATATGTTTTATATTTACATTTTGTATTTATATTTATATATATACATAGATATGCATGCACACACTTGTTTATAAGCTCTCAGAAAAGGCATGTGAACCAAAGATACAATTTTTTAAACTATGATTTTTATCTGCTATTCAAATGCAAAATATTAGGCAACAACTATTCTAGCTAAATTAATGGCACTTTGAACCTCTCATTATGCTGCTATCGTTCTATTTTTTTAAACTCTTACCTTCTGTCTTAGAATCAATGCTGTGTATTGGTTGAAAGGCAGAAGAGTGGTAAAGGCTAGGCAATGGGATTAAGTGACTTGCCCAGGGTCACACAACTAGGAAGTGTCTAAAGTCAGGTTTGAACCCAGGTCGTCCTGACTCTAGATCCACTGAGCCACCCAGCTTCCCCCTATCATTCTATTTTTAAAAGTTGTGGTCCTTTTTGTATTTTTCTTCCTAGACTATGGGCTTCAAGAGGACAGGAAATTTGCTTCATTTTTCTTTGAATCCTCTTAAGTGTCTAGCATAAGCTTATGAACAAAGCAGAGACTCCAGAAAAAAAAAAAACTGAGGATAAAAGCTTGGGATGGAGGAGAGGAGGAAGCCAAAAGCAGGTGACCATTTCTATATTCCCTGCTAATTTAGAAGAAAATCGTTATTTCCTTCCTTGAAAACATAAATTTTTGGAAATGATGCCAGGCTCTTCAAAGACTGGAGAGAAGTAAGAAAAGAGTTTAGCTTTTCATTTAAGCAATCTCTTCCCTGACATTTCCTATTACCAAGGTACTGGTTTGAGATGAAGTCAGAAAGTAATACAACCCCAAGGTATATCTGAACATCATTTGATTCTGACAACTCCTTTGGAATCTTCCATCTACTAATGGGCTCAAGTCGAGCTTTCCCAAGGACACTGTCACAAGTAGCAGCCTGGAATCTAGCCAAGGCAAGCCACTTGGAGAGCACCTTATCCTGCTGAATTCCTTTAAGTTGGCCACAGGCTATGGCTTATAAATATTCTTTAGTATTCTGAGAGGTTTTCAGAACTAAAATAGCCATTTTAATTAACAACAATAATCTCAGGAGCTGTTGACTTGAGGCCTAATCTATTAAAAGAAAAAAGAAAGAACTCTGTGCACACACAATGGTTCCCAGACCTTCTGACTTGTTCATTTATACTGAAAGGTTAGAGCACAGAGGCTAGATGTTCTGTTCTCTTTGTACTTTGTAAATAAGGGCTGTGGGGGATTTTTTTTTCTGGCTTAAGGCTTTGAAATCTGTATTGATTGTTCATTTAAAATACACACACACCAGAGTGAACTGATGGCATCACATATTGCTGCCTAAGAGAAGTGGGTTCAGGTAAGTGTGCAAGCAGATCTATATAAAGTCTCAGGGTCAAGGCCTGGGGAGTAATGGGTATTATACCCAGGACCATCACTGTCAGGGATGCTTTGGAGCAAAAAGGTGATGTAGTCAAATGATATCTTCCAAATCCATAATTTTCTTTTTTCCACTCTTACCCTTCGACTAGTGAATGTTGTGACACTCTTTCTCTGCTGATTTTTGATCAAGAAACAATCAACTGGGGACATGTAGGTAGCTCAGTGGATTGAGAGCCAGGCCTAGAGATGGGAGGTCCTGGGTTCAAATTTGACCTCAGACACTTCCTAGCTGGGCAAGTCACTTAACTTCCATTGCCTAGCTCTTACCACTCTTCTACCTTGGAACCAATACACATTATAGATTCTAAGACAGAAGGTAAGAGTTAAAAAAAGAAAAGAAAGGAAAGGAAAGGAAAGGAAAGGAAAGGAAAGGAAAGGAAAGGAAAGGAAAGGAAAGGAAAGGAAAGGAAAGGAAAGGAAAGGAAAGGAAAGGAAAGGAAAGGAAAGGAAAGGAAAGGAAAGGAAAAGAAAGGAAAGGAAAAGAAAAGGAACAATCCATTAAATTCACTCCCACTAAGGTGTGCATCTGTAGTGGGGTAGTCTCTTCCTAGGAAGATTTGTTTATTAATAAAGAATGAAGTGACAAAATTCCAGAAATCTGTTAGCTAGTAATAGAGGTATTTGTAGGTGGATTGGTACCCTGAAAATCATCACAAAGCAGAGGTCAAGGGGGGCAGTTGAGTGACTCAGTGGATTGAGAGTTAGACCTAGAGATAGGAGGTCTTGGGTTCAAACTTGACTTCAGACATTTTCTAGCTGTGTGACCCTGGGCAAGTCACTTGGCCCCCATTGCCTAGCCCTTACCACTCTTCTGCCTTAGAACCAATACCCAGTATAGAGACCTAAGGTAAGGGTTTAAAAACAAACAGAACAAAAACAAAGCAGTGGTCAAACAGCCCTTAGGGTGCTTTATAATGTTTCAGGGTGTCAAGGTGGGGCTTAACTTTTAGGGGATTGTAGACCTCTTTGACAGCCTAGAAGAGCTTCTAGATACCTTCTGAGAATGTGCTCAAACACATAAACTAGAAAACATATGATAATAACAGAAAATGAGATAAAGCAAAAATAAAAATTTCCCTTTGAAGTTCCCAGCCTGCCTGCCTGCTCAGAAACCTACCTAAGGAACCCTTGAGTGTCTGCGGCCACTGTGGAAGAAAGGATGTTGGCTCTGGAGTAACAGTTTTGAATCCTCTCACTTAGGACTGGGGTGAACTTGGTCAGTTTCACCCGCGTCCCTTCCATCTCTAGATCGCCTGGCTCCCGGTTGGTCTAATGCTACTATTTATAGACACTCCGATAAAATACCAGGAAGGTCTGTGTCCAACCCATTCAGAATCATTCCATTGCAACATCCCCAAAGGGTACCATTATAACGCCGCCTCCCAGCACGGGAGCTCGAGAGACATTGTTGTTTTCTTAGATTTCCGGAGTAAAGCGCACTCTGGTGAGCCTCCTACCCAGAATGCCCTCCATGCTTTCACCCGACCCACCCACTCAGCCAGCTTGTGTTTTTTGGTCCAATCTTACTTTCTCGGAAGTTTCAGAACAAAAGTGCCAATTTACCAGGGACAATTTCGTGAATTTTCTGCACAGTACTCTCCCAGGCTCCTGATAAGTACAGTACATTTACCAGCCCACGGAAATTCTTACCAAGCTACCTCCCCTCTGGGCTGCACATTCCTTCTCCCAAACTGCCATATAGTGTTACTGGGAAGGACACAAGAGCCCGGCCCGGCTTCCAAGCTGTGCTGCCCTTAGGATGCTGGAGGCACCTCGGGGAGCAAGGGGGGAGGTTTCCCAACTGAATACTTCCCACTCAAACTTCCGATATCCTTATCTTGGGTAACTTTCCCCTAAAGACAGTATCTAGCAGTGGATCAATGATAGCCTTGGGATCCCTCAGCCTCGGAAACTTAGTAGCTTTGTGGCCACAAGCGACTCGCAGGCTGAATCAGGGAGGAAATTTACAAGTCCAAAGCCGGTCTCAGCTTCAGCCCCCCTCCTGGAAACAAAAATATTACCTACAGGGATTGAGGTCAAGGCAGGGTCCACCTCGGTCCTCTAGAGGAAAAAAGGCATCCCGCCAGAATCAGATTTGACTCCCTGGCCCTAGATTCTCCCTTGACATTGCTTGTCCTGTTTGCTGAATTCTTTCTCTGACCTGGGACTTTGCATCCCAGAATTTGCTTTATAGTCCTGCCCCTTCAGTTGTCACCTTTCATAACTACTCACCTACTCATTCAACAAACATTTATTACATGCTTACTACATACAATAACATTTATCATTCATTCAACAAATTTATTAAATGCTTTCTACATACAATAACATTTATCATTCATTCAACAAATTTATTAAATGCTTTCTACATACAATAACATTTATCATTCATTCAACAAATTTATTAAATGCTTTCTACATACAATAACATTTATCATTCATTCAACAAATTTATTAAATGCTTTCTGCATACAATTTATCATTCAACAAATTTATTAAATGCTTTCTATATATAACATTTATTATTCAACAAATTTATTAAATGCTTTCTACATACAATTTATCATTCAACAAATTTATTAAATGCTTTCTACATACAATAACATTTATCATTCATTCAACAAATTTATTGAATACTTTCTTTGTACAATAACATTTATTATTCTGATATAACTTAAGCCAGAATGTCTGATAGAAGTCCCAAATCCAAGGGGGGGTTGGGGGGAGAGATAATGATTAGGGTTAAAGGAATGACACTTAGTACCAACAGGCTTTTAACAATCTTGATTTATTCCATCAGGCTTCTATTTCATCCCTCAGGCTTCTGACTCTATTGAGCCAGAAGCAGTACCTATATTCCTTCTTACCATGGGAACCAAGCTAGCTCATTATTGGAATCATACAGTCAACAAAAATAATTTTGACTAGAACCTGGCATCTGGAGCCAGGGAGAGAATTTCTTCCTACCCTCCATATCTTGATCTCCAAGGTTGTGCTATTTTCTGCAACTGTGGCCTCTTTCTGACCTTTTCAGGAGAGGAGAGTTTGGGGGAATGTAACCCCTTAATCCCCCAACAAACATTTATTATGTATGTACCTATGTATATATATACATATATATATATATTTAGTAGTAGTGATTGATATATATATATATATATATATATATATATATGTAGTAGTAGTAGTAGTGGTAGTCTCTCGGTGACTGAGAATGACGATTGTCTTTGTGCATTTTCATCTACGGTGTACCCTCATGTGGCTTTGGAGTCCAAAGACTGAGGCGCACAGTTTGTGGCACATGGGGCATGGGACGCCAGTTGTTACAGGAGGTGCGGCTGTGGCTGGTGTCGGCGTTCAGCGACAAGACGTCGACATCGCTCATCTTCAAAGATGGTGGCGGCATGGTGAATGTGGGTTCACCAGCTGCTTCTGTCAGAGGCAGCGAGTTCTAGTTGCTTTGGTGTCATGCCAGCCCACTTCAAGTTGGACTTTAGCTGATCCTTGAATCTTTTCTTTGGTCGGCCTTGTTTCCTGAGTCCAGCTGACAGTTCACCATAGAATACCTGTCTTGGTATTTGCTGTGGGTCCATGCGGATGACGTGTCCAGACCATCGGAGCTGGGTCTTGAAGACCAGGACTTCCTGGTTGGTGATTCAGTCCTGCCATCGGATCCTCATGATTGCCTGGAGGGAGCGTTGGTGGAATTGCTCCAGCTGTTTCATGTGCTTTTGGTACAGTGTCCATGTCTCACACCGTACAGGAGCGAGCTGAGGACCGCTGCGTTGTACACTGTGAGCTTCATCGCAGCGCTTACACCGCTGTGTTGGAGGACTTTGCAGCGCAGCCGCCCGAGTGCCTGGCTGGCCTTTTGGATCCTGGCATTAATCTCGTGGTCTAGGGACCCATCGTTGGCGATGGTGCTGCCCAGGTACTTGAAAGTGTTGACGTTAGAAAGCTGCGTGCTGTCGATTGTCATGCACGGCTGGTTCGTTGGCCTCCCTGGTGCAGGTTGGAACAGCACCTCTGTTTTGCTGAGGCTGATAGTCAGGCCAAACAGTTTTGTTGCGGTAGAGAACCTGTCCACAACGGTTTGGAGATGATTTTCTTGGTGGGCCATGAGAGCACAGTCATCTGCAAAGAGAGCTTCCAGGATGAGTCTCTCTGTTGTCTTTGTTTTTGCAGTCAGGCGGCGAAGGTCGAATAGTGAGCCATCCAGTCGGTATTTGATGTAGACGCCCAGGTCTAGATCCATCACAGCATGTCGTAATACTTGGGTGAAGTATAGGTTGAATAGTACCGGAGCGAGGACACAGCCTTGTTTCACACCATTGGAGATGTTGAAGCGATCGGAAGTCTCTCCACCAGATAGGACTTCCCCTGTCATGTTGACATGAAAGAGCTGGATCAGTTTGAAGAATTTTGCTGGGCAACTGAGCTTGCTGAGGATCACCCACAATGCGTCCCTGTTCACTGTGTCGAACGCCTTTGTCAGGTCTATGAAGACAACGTAGAGACTCAGGTTCTGCTCAAGGCATTTTTCCTGCATTTGCCTCACCGTGAAGACCATGTCGATGGTGCTGCGATCTGGTCGGAAGCCACATTGTGATTCAGACAGGTTGTGCTCCGAAACAGATGACAGTTGAGTATAACATGGGCGAGGATCTTTCCAATAGTGGAGAGTAGTGAGATGCCTCTGTAGTTGTCACAGGCTGCTCGTGAGCCTTTGTTCTTGTATAGGGCTACGATGGAGGCATCTCTGAGTTCTGGGGGCATGTCTTCCTCTTCCCATAGAGGTAGTATCTCTGGTATGGAGGGCTTGTCAGGCCCTCTTAGAGCAGCTCTCCAACCTCTGACCCTCACCTGACACCCAGCTCTCACTTGTGGCTCCCAGTAGCTGCTAGCATGCGGCAGCGGCCACACCCCGGGCAACAGCTTCCACAGGCCGGCTAAACCTTGTGAGTGTAGCCATCGGGTCGACGTCAACCCCTGGTGAACCAGGGCTTTGCTCACCCAGCATGTGAAGACTGCTTCGGCTGAACAGATGGAAGAAACCAATAAGAAGGTTCAATGGCTGAGAGGGCGACGCAGAGAAGCACTGTGGAGTGCTTAGGGCGTGTTGGAGCACAAAAGGCAACACGGCCATCCAATGCAGCTGAGGAAGTCTCCAGATGTAACAATTTTTCGTGCCACTGGACCCAGGCTTCCAACGCTGAGAGAGTGGGACTGTCTCTGTGCATCGGCTTTTCCACTTAAATCTCCTTCACGCACAAGTATCTTTGTGCACACTCATCTATCCTAAACCCATCCACCCTCTTCAAGACCTGCGGCGATGGAGGAGTGATGATGCAATAGGTGGAGGTGACCACTGGCAGTTGTAGTCATGATCCTGCACGTAGGCAGCCCACGGACCAGTGGTCGCTCGGCCCTGTGGGCAGCAGGGACGTTCGGCTGCATCCTGGGCGACTGAGCAGCTCTCTCTAGAACAGCACTGCTCACCCTAATCAAGGGAGGGGACTAGAAAAGGTGTCCCAAACATTGCCTGCCCTACAAACACCCAGTCAGCACACCGAGGTTGGTGGGTCATCCCTTTAAGCGGTCGAAATCAAAGAAAAAAAAATATATATATGTATTATGAAGAAATACAAAGAAAATATGTCCCTGCCCTCATGGAGCCTATATTCTACTAGAGGGAACAAGGAGGAATGAAAGGATGAGTTTTATTTTTATTTAGTACTTATTTCATGCAATGTGCTATGTTAAATAAAAGCTGGGGACTCAAATAGAAAAACAAGACCATCCCTGCTCTCAAGGAGTTAGAATTCTAATGGGGGTGGAAGGAAGAAGGGAGGGAGATGATCTATATAAGATGTTTCAACTTCTAAAGTCTAAAAGAAATGCCCAATGGGGCCTTAGAGCACAACATGCAGTTCTTCAATTCTATATTCATGAATAAAGCCATATCTGCTTCTGAAGTTGAGCCATTTAATCGTGAGAGGTCTTGCCCAGGTCTTCGGGAATAGAGGAGACTGAAGCGTTGGGCAGTCTCTTGTCAGTCTCTCTGTCTACAAAGTTTGCTTCCCTGGATGATGACTGTCAGGGCTGGGCTGAAAGAGTAGTAGGGGCACTGCTGGCCTGGGGCAGCTCTTGGTCTTCCCTGCCCACAGATGATAGTTGGAAACCAATTGGTGTCATTAACAGTGAGGATGACAGGTTGCTCCCCAGTATGATGGTGGCAAGGTAGCTGGAAAGCAAGGCTGGTAGCCCTGTGGTGAGCCATTCCCATGGCTCTTGGCGGAGGATCCTAGACTATGCTGACTCACCCACCAAGAGGAGATGGTAGTTTAAAGTGATGGCCATTATTTGTCCTGACAAACACCTTCCACATCGTGCCTCTTCTTCAGGGGGCCTTGCTGTTTCATCTATATACCCTGTAAGTATACATAAAAAAGGAAGGGAGTAATGAAAATGGGAGCTCCTCAGGGAGAGACTATTTTATTTTTGTCCTCATAAACAGATCCAAGCCAGTGACTGACAGAAGAATGTAGAGTATTAATTAATGCATGCATTGCCTTTTATTGGGAGTGATGGAGTGATGAACAATAGAGAGAGAACACTCCGGGAAAATTTGAGGAGGGGGAGAAGGCTTTTTAGCTGAGAGCTTCACAAAAGGTTATATGGCGGAGGAGTTCCTGGGCCGAACCTTCAAAGAAGAGGATTTCGAAAGGTGACATTGAGGAGGGAGTCTATTCTGGGCATGAGGTGACAAACTTTGTAAAGAGAAAGCATGCTAAGGGAATAGCCAGCGAATCTAGTTGGACTAAAATATAGAATGAAGAATAGCGAGACATATAGAAGAAGTGGGGAAAGGGTGACTGGAGCCAGAATGTAGATACCTTTTTCAAACTATTTAGGAGAGGTATAGGACAATAACTTGAAAGGATGAATCCTGAATCAAAGGAAAGTTTCTTAAGGATAAGAAAGACCCGCAGATGTTTTTGGTCTTTGGGGAAGGGCCAGTAGATAGGAAGAGACTGGAAATCAGGGAGAGGTAACAATTAATGGGGGAAATATCCAAAAGAGGGGGAAAGGATGGGACCAAGTCAAAAAATAGAAGTGATCAATTTGACCAGCAGAGCTACCTGATAAAGTTGCTTACCTGTGCCCTGACTAAAGTTTTACTCTTGATCTACCCTGGAATACTTCCTTCCTTCTTGGGGCAAGTCTAAACCAGTAGCATCCTGACTTTAAGATGATCTCACTGAAATGGGAGAGGAGGGAGGCTGGGATAAGAACACCTTTGTAGATATTAAACATTAACTTTATACAGGTGCATACATCCTTCTGACATCTGTAGATCCACCCTTCCCCAGGTCCCTTCCTACCTAGGGAAGAAACATTTTCAAAGATCAGCAGTCACATAGTCTCTCTGTCCCAATATCAGATTCATCTTTATGGGTTCAGCTTATACTCTGTTCTGGAAATCTCAATCCTGCCCTGCCTTGATCTCTGAGACTTGATTATTCTACACCCCTTCAGACTCCTTCCTTGTACATCTTCAACTTGCTATTGATCATAGTAAATCATTGACTCACAGCATCATCAACTTAGAACTAAAAAAGAAAGGATCTTAAAGGTCACCTAGATTAATTCTCTTATTTTACAGATAAGGAAACTAAGGCCAAAAGACATAAAGTGACTTGGCCATGGTCACACAGATAAGGACGTAGAATAGTTGGGGTTCAAGTCCAGGTTCTATAACATCGAATCCAGTATTCTTCATAATGTCACTCCTACCTTGATGTCTTGGCTCCCCGATTCCTAACCTGTACC